>NC_057861.1:243776938-244115510 GCF_019393635.1 Dromiciops gliroides | reverse complement strand
GGTCATTGGTGGTTCAGATATACTCTCTCTGCCTTTGACTTTTCTGTTTTAGTTCTGCCATAAACAAAAAAAAAAAAACCTGAGGCCTTTCGTAACCCTATTCCACTGCTCTAATGCCAAAAAAGCCACAGCAAAACACTGAGGATTCGCCTTCCAGAATACTTAGCATACTTAAGTTGTTAAGTAAGCATACTTAGTTATTGTTTACTACCATTTAGGGAATTATTTTTATTTCAGAGGATTCTTATGGTACTTGACTCTCTCTCTTTTTGTTGAGAGGCAGCCAGCCATAGTGGTTAGAGAATTGACTTTTGAGTCAAGAGGACTTGGATTCTAGTCTTATCACAGACACAGATTAACTGTATAACCACAGACAAATCACTTAACATCTCAGTGTCCTAGGCAACTTTTGAAAAGTATGGGTTCTGGATGAGAGCCTAATCATTATGGGATCTCACTAATTGGATCAAATTACAGTCTTGTATAAGGAGAAAAATAATATTTGAAACAAAATTAATTTTCAGTTGCCAGAAAACTAATACTAGCCCTTCCAATAGGGAACTATTTTATAAGCAATAGGTGACTTGGTCTCTGGTATATAAATTAGTTTTCTAATGGCTAGAATCATCCCTTGTGTATATGACACAGTTCATATGCTACTCTCCAGTAACATCTTCCTTGATCTAATATCTATTCAGGGTCTCAACTTCTGAGCTCTCTGCTTTAACTATAAATATGGGGCATGACATAGATGTTGATCCAGAAAAGGAGATTGAGAAGGAATGGTCAAACTGGCATGAGGAAAACCAAGAGAGAAGAGTATCACAACAACCCTGAGATGAGAGAATAACTACCCAAGAGAAGAAGTTGGTCAAGAGTATCAAATCAGCAGCAGAGACATCAAATTGCATAACAGTTGAGAATAGAGCAACTGAAAGCTCATTCATAAAATAGAAGAGAACATTTGTATGAGCAGGAGATTGTATGGGTAAGGAGATGGAGAGCCTGGGAGATTGGAAAGATGAATGTACCTTCAAGGGAAATAAACTTTGTTTTAGAAAAGGTGGGTTTTGGGGAGGGAGGAAAATGTAATTGTAACCCATTTGCAATAAGACCATGGTTCTTCTCTCACTATACAACATAGTTTAGGCTCATTTTCCCCTAAAAAACAATAAAACTGCCCCCTGATCCACGGAACAAGGCTTATACAATGCCTCCCTTGACCAAGCTTCCTAGTAGCCTCTGACCACTTTGACATAATTTCCTGGTCATCTAAGTACATAAAAAGGTAGTAGTTAGGGCTCTTCACATTGAGAAGATGTCCCAAGAACATTCTATTCCTCACACCTTGCTTGCCTGCTCACCAGACACATTTTCCCATGAAAAGGGGTCTTGTCATGGCTAACTAAGCTAAGTTCTAGAGTATCCTTGTCAAATATCCTTTCTATAGTTTGTCTAGTTAACCCCTCTTTGTTAACTGTGGAATGATCTATAAATGACTTATTTTGTCCCAATATCAAATCTGAATTAACAGTATACCAGCTTGAGTCAGGGCCTCCCTTGACACTAACTGTGCCTGTTCATCCATTCTATGCTTATTCACTCTTTCCCACCCCCCAAAAATGAAAAGGATGGAGAAGGGTTAGGGAGTGTGGTTAACTGCTTACTCATTCATTGCCTATTGCCCCAAGTACAAAGCCACCACACTCTAGTCCAGAGTGGTACCTGAAGTAGCAATAGCATAACGAAAAATAGGGAGTACAGGGTATAGGGTTGTTGGTATTCTGGGGATCAGGAGGAGATTTTGCCTGTGGAACTGCTTCAGGTGCCTGGATTACTTTGAGCCCCCTAAGAGACCTGAACCCAGTATAGTCATGGAAGACCAGCACTGGAAGAGTGTAGGTTAGGGGAATGTTGAATGCAATGGTGCAATTGTGTTAGAAAAAGACCCCAGGGTTATCCATGTGGAAAAGATAGGATGTTACCTATCTTTCTGGCCACTAAATGATTGATTGCCTTCCCCTTGGGATCAAGCTACAGACTCTGATTTGGAAACCATTGCTCTCCATCCCATATAGATATTGTACACCAATTGTTAAGACTTCTAAAATCACTTAGTCATGCTAGAAGACCAGTCCATTTAAACCAGACTGGCATAATGATAGGTTGATATCCATTAGCATCACATTAAAGAAGTACTTCACTAGTTTTTGCAGTATTGTATATAAAAAACACATAGGTCAAATTTCTGGTCCTTACAAAAATTTTATAGTTTAAAAATTTTTTTAGCAGATTGCCACAGTAAGATTTTGGAAACACAAACAATGAATAAAATAACTTGTTACTGACAAGATAATTGAGGATGAAAAGTGAAAGCATGTCAGTTTGCCAATTTTTCTTCTGTCATAGTTGGAAATACAGTATGGTTGACCAACATTATTATGTCAATTAAGAGATCTTGACCTAAATGGGAGATTATTGTGTTATTTTTGAAAGGTGATGATTTTAATAAATGCATTTAATGCAAGGCATGCATATGTTGATTTAACAAATAATCTTCCAGAAACAATTTGATCAGCTTTTCATTCATCTTTCTATTGGGTAAAGTAGATTAGGGATAAATCAGAAAGAGTGCTAACTCCAACCAATATGAGTTCACATGTCAAAGAGATGAAAATCCAAACTGTCCATAAAGTCCCTGAGAAAGAAAAAAGGAAAGGTACTTAGCTGGATCTATTAGACTGTCTTCTTTGATTAGCTGTGGAAAACCAGCTCAGCCAGGTTTAATCATGTGTTTTACTTGGATTCAACTTCTCCTGACTTACAATACTTCACCTAAACATATCATACTTTCCTCTCAAATCACTCTGATTCAGTCACTTTTATAGTGTTTTCAAAATACATCACTACTAATATCTGCAGCAATGCTGAGTCTGAAAGAAACAGGATTATTGTTCTGAAGCACAAATTTTAAAAGTCCATACCTGGGAACTCTGCATCTCCTGTCATCGTATTTTTTTTCTACTTTTAAGTCAGCCTCAGAGAATCACAAAATCTCATAGTTGACAAGAACCTCAGATACTACCTAATCTGACTTGTATTTATTGGACTCTACAATTTCCCCAGCAAGTCGTCATCTAGACTTTTTTTTGAAGATCTCCATTGATTAGGAGCCTGCTACCTTTGAAATATCCCATTCCACTTTTAGACAGCTCTAATTGTGGGAAAGATTTTTTTCCTTAAATGGAGCCAAAATCAGCCTCTTTTCACTTTACACATAATGGTCCTATTTTTTTTTCCCTCCCAGGCCAGAAAGAGCATTTCTAATTCTCTTCTAGAATACAGCCTTTCAAATACTCAATGATATTTTAACTGGAAAATGGCTACCATTTCTCCCCTAAGTCTGCTTTTCTCTACATTAAACATTCCTATTTCTCTCAGTATAGCTTAGCATGATGTTTCATCCATCTCTTCAACCTCTATGATAGTTTCTAAACTCTTCTCTAGACATAGTCCAGATTATTGATGTTTTTCATAAATTGTGCTCCCCAGAACAGAACACAATATTCTACATATTCCCTGACCAGGGCAGAGTGCAATGGAATCAGAAGTCATTGCCAGCTTTTTCAGCTACCATGTCACACAATGATTAATAAAGAATTTGCAGTTCACTAAAATGCCAAGATATTTTTTTTCACATTAACAACAGTTCTAGCCTAACTATGCCCCCCAGCCTATATTTATGAAGTTTATATTTTGAAGCCAATTATTGGGCTTTACCTTTTGCCTATCAAATTTTATATTGGATTTCACCTATAAACAGGCTGGAGAGAGTCTGTTAAGATCTTGGATCCTGGGGCAGCTAGGTGGCGCAGTGGGCAAAGCACCAGCCCTGGACTCAGGAGGACCTGAGTTCAAATGTGACTTCAGACACTTGATACTTACAAGCTGTGTGACCCTGGGCAAGTCACTTAACCCTCATTGCCCAGCAAAAAGAAAGAAAGAAAAGAAAAAAAGAAATTACAAGATGGTTGATTTTAGAAAAACATGGAAAGACTTGCATGAAATAATGAAAAACAAAATGAGCAGAACAAAGAGAAGATTGTAACAGTGATATTGTTCGAAAAACAGTTGTGAACAACCAAATTATTCTGAGTAATATAGATACTCAAATGAGTTATAAAGGACCTATGAAGGTGAATGCTATCCATTTCCAGAGAAACAATTGATAAATAGAAGTACGTATAGTATGATATGTATACATATATAAATTTTATATGTATTTATAATTTTATATGTATATAATTTATATGTAATATACATATATAATTTGTATATTTTAATCATATACCATTTTATATGTACATACATGTATGTATGTGTGTGCATGTGTGTATTTATGTATGTGTATGTATATATGTGCGTGTGTGTATATATATATATATATACATACATATATATATATATATATATACACACACACACCTGTGTGATGTAGTGGCCTTTGGGTGAAGGCATTTGGAAATGAAAATGAAACTAAAATTTTTATTTAATTTTTTAAAAAAGAAAGAAAATTTTATAGTACAATGACTTCATTTTAAGGATGAGGAAACTCAGGTCAATGGAGGTTAAGGGACTTGTTCGAGGTAATACAGATAAGGGCACAGGCAAGTTTCAAACCTAGGTCCTCTGCTTCTCATTTATTATTCTATAAATGAAAACATATTAATTGAGATCTTTTGCAGTTCAGTAATGGTTATATTTTATCTCAATTTTCTCTTAATTATACTTAAGGATAATAATCCCTTAACCAACATTATCTGTCTCCCTATCATACTCCCTCAATACACATTCCTCATTGGATACTAAGAGGAAAATAAACTGAACTCAGGTCCTTATTTTCCATTGAATAAATGTCATATCCATTCTTGGAGCATCTATAATTTTAATCCTAAAATTTTGTTACAAAATGGTGCTATTTTCCTTTCTAAATTGTTAACTGAATTACTAACAATGAGCAATGAGCTCTTTGTCATTTCCAATAGTGGTACCTTCCCCCAAAAGTAGACAGAATAATCATTTCTGGCCCAGCCTTCTTTCCCTAACTGATAACATGCCTCTAGAAGACATATTGCATTTATGTTTTCAAATTCATTGCAAATCAATGCGGTGACACGATACTCAGAGATGTTCAACCTATGCCTATGATATAGATGACTGATCCTCAGGTACTTTTGTCCAAAGAAATGCTTTTTATTATATTCTGTGAAAGGGAAACAACATTTTATGCTAAAACAAGAAAAATAGAGAATTCAGTCTGCTTGATAATCCCTTTCAAACTCACAAGAAAAAATTAGCTTTCTCTCTAGAAATACAAAGTTATTTCTTTAAACTATTCACATACACATATATGAATGTCTGTATATACCCTGGAACCTCCCTATAAAGCCATCTTAGGGGATATTGGGGCCAATTTATAATGAAGCCCTTTGGGTACTAAACTAACCAAATCCCCTTGAATTCTGCTATAGGGTGAACTGTCATAGAGCAAAGGACATGAACTACTTTTCACTGTCAGAAAGGATGCTGCTGAGGGCATAATTTCCATACCAGACTTATTGCCATCAGCAGGTATTGCATGAGAAGTAAAAATGGTTTTGTCTACATTGTCTGTGCTCTCCAGCTCAGTGAAGCAAGTGGGGCCAATTACATTAACTGATGGGCAATGTACCAGCCACCTAATAGCTGTCCATAGAGAGGAGGGATTGAGGACCTCTTTTTAGTAGCAACAGGCTGCCCCTGTATTCCTTACAACCAGCTCCTTATCCATATCTTAAAGAGTTTTCTGATAGCTGTGCCCTTCCTGCATTCCTGGTCTAAATCAGGAATTTGTTGTGTTCCAAATAGTTGCTAATTAAGAGATAATTTGTTTGTATATTTTAAACTCTAAGGTGTGTGTACTTAACCAAATTATGCATATTTCAACTTTACCTGTATTTTTAATCATTTTTAATATATGTCTACATATACTTACTAATTATATAACATAGGAACCAAATGCTGATTGAATTTTTGTTGTGGCCTCATAATGGCCTGGAGTCCAGCACATCACATAGGAGGGATTGTCCACACAAGGGAAATGGGGTAAAAATAATCAGGAAGCCAAGTATGAACAACAAGAGGACAAAGAGCTGAGACTCTAAGAAAAGAATCTGAGCATAGGCACAAGATACCAGCAGCTACAAGCATTTTTGATACTGGACTTTATGTCATTTACCTCAAAGCAAGAAATGTTTTGAGTATGAGTAGTCCACAGGTAGAGACAAGAACACCCAGCTATAATGGGGAAAGTGAAAGAATTCTAAGCTCTTTGAGGGCAGGAACCCTTTCATTTTTTTTAATCTTTTTATTCCCAGCACATCGCACATGGCAATCTCTATAAATGTTTCTGTAACTGAATCTGTTAAACTAGGCCATTTCCAGCCCCACCTGATGAAGGTTATAAGCCATCCGTATTCTTTCTGCACTTCTGGAATAGTGCAAAGAAACATGGATTAATCCACAGACTAGTAGCAAAATGCTGCTATTACTATCTGGCTTTGTCCAACTCTAGTTACTAACACTTTTTTTAATAACCTGTGAAAAAAAAACCTAAGGTCAAAACATCATGTCAGTGCATGTTTAGCTTGAATGTAAATAAACACTTAGTTCTTCTGGTCCCAGATGTCTTCCTAAAATGAAGCCTTTATGTTTAAAGTTGGAAATAATCAACATGAACACTAGAGAATTATGAGGACAATCCTTTGCCAACGTAGGGATGCCAAATGTATTCTTTTAGTACTCTATGTAAACACATGTTATGATTTAACAGTACCAACAACTTGAACGGAACAAACTGGTGAGAATAATCTTATTCTTTCTTCTGGCTGCTTCTTTAGCCCCCAATGCATTACCTGCTTTTGGCTTTGTTTCCCTCCATTATGAACACAACAGTTTCCTTAGCTTCAAACTCACATCTGATTACTTCCTGCCTTTGAATTAAGCATTCCTAGTATTGACTGTAACCTATGATAATGACTTGCCTTATGTGTTTTTTCTTTATTAAGTTTTTAAAAGCCACATTTTTAGAACAGCGACAAAAAAAGCAGCAAGATATTCAGTACAAAAGCTTAACAGTGACTTTCCTTGGAAATATCTTGAAAGAAATCTTAGAGATTGTTAAAGACACTAGGCTGGAATGGGTTATTATATACTTTTTTTTCTTATTGCCATACTATTCAGTAACAGGCTATTATAAAACATACCTTTAATCTTGAATAGGAACATGCTAACTTTTTACTAGAAATCTATATTTATGCAGTTGAACCCTAATTCCTTAAAGAGGCTTAATTCCATACCTATATGGGATATTTTGGGGTACAGGGCAAGAGGAGAAGAAGAGTATGTCTGTTGCATAGAATGCTTACACACTGGCAGGATATCATGCTTCCTCCACTCACCTCTCAAATTACTAGATCATAATGAATCTACTATGTCATAATTGTATTGATGAATGTCCATACAAGAAATGATTGGAGTATAATTTGTATTTTAGCCTGATTTCATTTATGATTCAGCATTGTCACCTCACAACCTATCCTCCCAAAATGCCCTGATTTCAATGTGCTCACTTGGTTCAACAGCTATTAGGGTTGTTTGCTATCAGACACATGAGACACTATTGAACTGTGAGAAGAGAATGTGACATGCACAATGGAAATGGCACTGGACTGTTGGTTAGAAAGCCTAAGTCTAATTTCTAGTTCTACTACTAACTAGCTGTATGACCTTGGACAAATCACTCACCTCTCTGGGTTTCAATTTCCTCATCTGTAAAATGAATGGGGGGCAGCTAGGTGGCACAGTGGATAAAGCAATGGCCCTGGATTGAGGAGGACTTGAGTTCAAATCCAGGCTCAGACTCTTGACACTTACTAGGTGTGTGACCCTGGGCAAGTCACTTAACCTTCATTGCCCTGCAAAATTAAAAAAAAAAAAAGAAAGGAACAGAAGATCTCAAAAGTCCTTTTCTTAAAAAGGCAGGATGGGAGAATGTGTAGAGGGCAGGCTTCAGAGTTAGGAAGATCAGTTTTCCAGCCTTTCCTCTGACATATACTGGTACATGATCCTGGGCAAAAAACAAACAAACAAACAAAAAACCTCCAAGTGACTCAAGCAACTCTCTATTAAAGGCAATTATGAGGTAGAATGGATAGAGAACTGGACCTTGAGTCAGGAAGAACAAAAGTCAAAGCCTGCCTTAGATATTTTTTTCTCTTTTTGACCCTAGGCACAATTATTTTAGCCTCAGTTTTCTCATCTGTAAAACGGGGTTAATAGCACCTACTTCACAGTATCATTGTGAGGATCAAATACCATATATAAATTGCCTTGCAAATCTTAAAGGGCTATATAAACTTTGGATATTATAACTAAATATTACCCAATCTACATTGGCAGAGGGTGTTCTCTAATTGGGAATTTCCTACATAGATGAAATTACAGCTACAGAACAACAACAACAAAAATGGCTATTCCAATTCTGATATTCTAGATTCCTTTTGCAATTTGTATTGGATTTTTAGAAAGAAATCTAATTTAGATTGAATTAGGATTAGAAAAGCTTTCATTCCTCCAAAGCAAGATTTTCCTTATGTCTCCTGAGCCTCTAATCTCCATTTTCAATGCCTTTACACCTTTTACAAAAGTAAATCCTTTCCATAACTTTTTGTATGCCAATGCCCTCATTCTCCCTTCCTCACCACCAATCCCCCCAACAAAATTTAGTCTCAAGAAAGATTCTGAAATGACACATCTAGTGCTCCCAGGACATTTAGTTGGAGGGGGAGGAGGAGGGCCCCAGTGGGGCATTGTACCCCATCACAATGTTGTTCTTTTCACACTTCCATTCTTCCCATTGCCTTGCCTTCTGACTTTTCACCCTCTCCTTGGTCTAATGACTATTTCCTTCAATAACAGTACAAAGGAGGCAGCTAGGTGGAGCAGTGGATAAAGCTCTAGCCCTGGATTCAGGAATACCTGAGTTAAAATCTGGCCTCCCACACTTGACACTTACTAGCTGCTTGACCCTGGGCCAGTCACTTAATCCTCATTACCATGCAAAAAACGAAACAAAACAAAGCAAAACAAAAAAAACAGTACAAAGAATCTTGTTATTGTCCATGAATATTCCATAAGTCAAGATGAAGACTGAGAGATGTTCATTGTAGTGAACTTATAGTTGCTTAGAAAAGAAGAGAATACATCAATTTAAGTTATAGACTGAAGAGCTGATGGAAACCACACTTAATTTAAAACCAAAGGACCTGGGATTAAATCCTGAGTCTGGCAAACCACTCCAGTGCCTTTCCTACCTGTTTGGCCTTGAGTAAATTATTCAACCCCTCTGTACTCAGTCTACACATCTAAATTGTGGGAATTAGACTAAATGACCTTTAAAGTCCCTTCAGTTCTAAATATATGATCCTACAATTCTATAAACTGTTCTTTACTTTGCACAGCCCAGCAGCTCACATAAATTGTCTCTTGAGAAACATTTCTCTTATGACATTGATTTTTTAAAAAGGGTGGGGGGGCATCAGGTCATTTAGAGAAATTTCTGACATAGGAAGAGAAATGCATATTATTGCAAAACTCAGAAAGTGAAGGTGGCAAATCATGAAAGTACAGAAGATTCTAAGCACAAAAGCTGAAAAAAGGAGATTCATGTGTGAACATGGGGTGAGAGGAAGCAGTCTGCTAATATAACATAAGGGCTATAAAAAAAGGGAATGAGAAGTCAAGAACGAAATTAGTAAATCTCAGATTATCTCTTACAGTTATCTCAAGGAATCACTTTATGGTACAGTGGAATCCCACTCTAGAACTAATCAGAGGACCTCAGTTCAAATCTGGCCTCTGACTCTTACCATCCCTGTGGCTCTGAGAAATTCACTTAACCAACCTGGTTTTTAATTTCCTCAGCTTGGGAGGAAGGTTGGCAAGGGGAAGGGGGTTTGGTCAGGCTAGATGATTTCTGAGGGCTCTTTCAGCTCTGCAGCTATGATCCTATGCTTTTGTTAACATAACCCACACTCCCCAAAAAAATCTGAATCCATAAGGAAAACAAAACAAAACAGAAGGACATATCCTTATCTGAATACGATGTTTTTCATTAAATCTGGGTTTCTTGGGCTTTTTTTTTAAGGATGAAATTTACTTCTGCTCTTATAAGTATACAATAAAGGCAATGGTGTTGAATGCAATTTATTTTCATTCCTTCTAAGACAAAGAACAGCAATCTTATCAAAGATTTGCAAATGTACTTCTGGGATGGGGGGGGTGGGAGCTGGCCAACAGCAAGACCTGAAATATCAGTGACTAGCAATCTTTGATGTTTAAAAAAAAAGCTTTAAACTGCCATATGGTAGTGGGTGTCACCAATTAGACTCCTCACGGGACATAGTGGCATATTCTATGTACATACATAGTTATAGCTGAGAGAGAAATAAGGAATGCTGTGGCATTTTTTTCAAATGATCCCCCCGCCCCAAACAAAAAAATACCTCGATAAAAATATAGAGAGACAAAAGAGCTCAGCATGGGGTTATCCACAAGTCAGAAAAATATCCTGGTAGTGACTTATTGTTATATCCAGTGCACTAAAATTTACCTAGGCTATGTGTAACTGTGCAGGGAAAAAAGCCATAGTTTGTTGACTTGTTCAAGAAGTAAATGCTACGATTGGTATTTTACTTCTCAGTGCTCTTAAACACATCAAAATGAATTTCTCCCAAAGCTTGTACATAAGACCAGGATAGTCTGAATAAAAATAACTGTCAGAAAACCTGTCTTCAATCACTTTCTCACTCACTTCTCTAAGCAGTTTCTTGCTAAGCTTTCATATTATCTTAGATATTATTTCCTGGATTTTCCTCTTTCTGGATCATTTTCACTACTCCATTGTTTTCTTCAGCTAGTCTGGTATCTCATCAACTCTTTCAAATATACTATTTCTTTCCATAGGCTTTCCTGGGTTATTGATCAATGCAGATCTGGCAGGGAGAAGGGGTGAAAGTTTTTTGGGTTTTGTTCTTTGTTCATTTTTAATCCATTTCCCCATCTTTCAGCAAGCAGGTACTCTGGCCATTAGGAGAGAAGAGAAAGCTCACATGAATTTGTCCTTGCTGGATTCGTTGCTATGCATCCAATTTCTGCCCTTGCCTACTGACATTTTGACCAAGGCTGAGCTTATAATAAGAAGCATTTACTAGTTGATTCAAGGTACTCTGCTCCAAGCCCTTCATTTAATTCCTTAGTCATTTTCCTCCACCCAGTCTGCTTTCTGATTTGGCTCTGTAAATGGGCTATCTGTGATACAGAGAGAGAGGATCTAGTTTTCCCTTTGTGAGCTCCTAATACAGGTTATTCTGTGTCAGCCAGCCAGGAGGAATAGCTTAAAGCTTTTCAAACTTGCTCACAAGGGCCGCTGGGATCAACAGTCTCATAAAAGTGTAAAGGGATGCTCTGGAGCCCCAAAATGAAAGTATAGGGTTGTTTGCTTGTTTCCCCCATCTGTGGTTTATGTAAAAGTTATGTAGAGGAAAAAGAAGTAATGAGAAAACATACACCTGGAATAGTCACCTCCAACTCAACTTGACAAGCCTTTTTCTTCCATTTTATCACGAACCTATGTGATTTCAGATAACTCTCACATTCTCTCTCTCTCTCTCTCTCTCTCTCTCTCTCTCTCTCTCTCTCTCTCTCTCTCTCTCTCTCTCTCTCTCAGCCTCAGTAGCCTCATGTGTAAAATAAATACCAGAGAACTTTTAAGGTTACTTCTTCTTGCTGTTGTTCTTCAGTGTCTGAATCTTTGTGACCCCATGGACCATACTATCCAAGGTTTTTATTGACAAAGGCACTGGTGGGGCAGCTAGGTGGCACAGTGGATAAAGCACCGGCCCTGGATTCAGGAGTTCCTGAGTTCAAATCTGGCCTCAGACACTTGACACTTACTAGCTGTGTGACCCTGGGCAAGTCACTTAACCCCATTGCCCCATAAAACAAACAAACAAACAAACAAAAATAGACAAAAGCACTGGAGTGGTTTGCCACTCCCTTCTCTAGCTCATTTTACAGATGAGGAAACTGAGGCAAACAGGATTAAGTGACTTCCCCAGGTTCACACAGCTGTGTCTGAGACTAGATTTGAACTCAGGTCTTCTGGACTCCAGTACCTGTGCTCTAGCTGCCTTCTAAGGTTACTGCCTACACTAAAAATATGATTCTGTGTTCACCTTGATGAAACCTTCTCTAACCAGTGGAAAGAGAAGGGGCAAGCTCTCCCCCAGTCTTGTCTTCTATAAAATCTGCTCATTTCCTTTAAATAATCCTCATATGACAAGGATGCTAGACCTTCCATCATCCCCTCACAGTTCCCTTCCTCTGACCATTCTGGTTTATCAATATCCTTCTCAAGCCATGGTGCTAAGAACTGGACACAATGCTCCAGCTGACATCTGGTGAGAAGCAACTCCCTTAAGTGATAGCTGCCTTAATGCAACCCAAGATGGCATTAGCATTTCTGACTGTCAAATCACAGAGCAGGCTCATACCCAAGCTTGAGGACTACTCAAATCTCTAGCTCTTCAAATATTTGAAGATGCCATTGGAGAATAACCTTTGGCAAATCCTACCAAGCAGGAAAGGCTCTGTAATGAACTGTCACCTGAGGTCAAGCCTCCCTGAATTCACAAATTTGTCTATCAAATATGGATTTGGGGCTTGGTGGTGAGGGAAGAAGAGGGGACAGAGAAGCCCATTAAACCATCTATTAAGGTATGGAGAGATTCATAGGAGTTTTACCAACACAGATAATATCCTAGCTCTTCGAAGCATTGAAGGAAGTTATACTAAAATGTGGGCAATAGGCAGACAGAAATGGTTAAATGGTGATTGGAGCCTAGAAAGCCAGGCCCGGTATGATAGAGCTAGATAGAGAGCTGTAATTAGCAAAAATGTATGCCTGGAAAATTTTCACTGGGGGATCGAGGGTCCAGTAGGGGGAGCTGGGCATGGACAGCTGCAGTACAGAAGACAGTTTAGTTTGTGGATACAATTGTACCAAGAGAACTTGGGAAGAAAGGGTATCAGTCACTCATTAAGTCAGTCAGTCAATAAATATTTATTAAGTTCCTACTATGTGTCAGTCACTGGGATAAACACTAGGGATAAAAATGTAAAAGACATTCCCTACACACAAGGAGCTTACAGTCTAACGGGGAAACAACATGCAAACAATTAAGTACAAACAAGCTATATCAGAGTAAAATGGAGATAATCAACATAGAGAAGGCACTAGAGTTAAGGGAGATCAAGACAATGAGATTGTGGGAGTTGTCACCTGAGAATGAAAGTACCTATTTTCCAGATAATGGCACCCTGGAAGAAAGCCCTGTTCACCATGTGCTAATTACAGTCTGACTGTAGGTGAAATAGGAATGAAGGGAAATAGAAAAGCCATAAGCTAAAGTATAATCAGTTATCAAATGTCAATGACAAGCATGCTACCTAGAAAATGGAGAATTACAACACGGGCTAAAGGATCAGAAAGCAATCACAGCCTGCAAATGGAAAGGTGTATAAAAAGTCACAAGAAGAAGCAAAGACATGTGGTTAGGAATGGACCAAGATTTGAGAATCTGAAGAGAAGGGGGAAAGGAATGAGCATTTATTAAATACCCAATCTGTACCAGGCACTGTGATAAGCACTTTACAATGTACTCATTTGATGCTTACAACAATTCTAGAAGGTAAGTACCATTATTTTCCCCATTTTACAGTTGAGGAGACTGAGGCAGACAGAGTTTAAGTGATTTGCTCAGAATAATACAAGTAGAAAGTGTTTGAGACTGGATCCAAACTTAGATCTTCCTGACTCCAGGCCCAGTGCTCTATTCACCATGGCATCTCAATCTCAAGAATCTTGGAAACAGCATATAAATGTGGTCAGGAGAAAAATAAGAAATCAAAAACTAAGGATTCATGAGAGACAATGCAAGAAAAATCAGAGATGAGGCCTGATTCTGAGGTAAGAGCTGTCTGCTTAGAGCTTCTTTTAACATTCCTACCTGGACAACTGCCAGGTTTGGGGCAGCACTGGACCCACTGGTAAGATGTGAGAAGTGTAAACAACTCCTTTAGGACTGAAAGAACTGATTGCAGAGGACTATAGGTGCTAACAAGAGCAAAGGGGAGAAGTTCAGTTTACTTCTGACAAATTCTTTCCAAGTGATTTATGATAATGGTTTTGTGGGTTGTTGTGGCCTAAATAAATAAATAAATAAATCAGTGAATGACCAGCCCACAAGTTGATGTCTCTGTCTCTGTCTCTGTCTCTCTCTCTGTCTTTCTCTCTCTGTCTCTCTCTCTCTGTCTCTCTCTGTCTCTCTCTCCTTAGCTAGATTTGTCTTGGAAAATAGATTCATCCCATTGGCAGAGACATACTTGAAGCCTTTCCAGCACAGCAAAACCTTCTAGAACTTGTGCTACACAAGGATAGGTTTTGAGAATCCAGGGTCATTTTCATGCCATGATGATACATCAGAGAAGGTCTTTGTACATGGATTGGTCACATGGCAAGAGGAGGAAATGACACATGGCTAGCCAAATCACTCCATTTGTTGAGTGGGTGTCCTACATCAAAATCTTGGGAAGGTATGGACAAGAATTGCAAAGGACCAATGGAGTGAACTCTCAAATTAATGAAATCATAGAATGATTTTAATATCTTAATGTAACATTGGTATCCGTTGGTAGGGAAAAATCTAGAGAACAATAAGAATTGGTATCAAAAAATTATAATGTGAAAGATTTTAAATTGTGTATTTTAAATTCTTCTGCAAAAGGCCTATTCCAGTGATTCATTTTGGTATGGTGGTGATCCTAGTTCTTACCTTTCCATATCCATCATGGTGAGGAAACAGCACTATGAAATGGTTGGGAATTAACCAATCAGGTAGAGGCAATCACTATTACCTTTCTCTTTAATTCCCCCTCTAAAATTTTCTGAACTGCACAATTTCTAAAGGGTAAAAAATAATGGGAAATTTTCATTTTTAAAAAGAAAAAAATTAAGCTGGTTTAAATTTAATAAGACAGAACTTCCCCCTCATTTGACAGGAACATTGAACTTAAACATATGTTTAAGTATACTGGAAACAGAGCCCAATCTTGGCAAACTTTTCTTCTTATATTTTGCAAATGTGATTAAAATGAATATAGGAATTAGATAAAACCATTTAGTTTTTATTTTAAAAGAAGACATGAAATTCAAAAACAAAAAATAAAAAAGATTGCATCTTGTACGCTTTCTGGTACCAATCCTAAGCAATTCATGCCAGTTTGGTCAGGGTCTATGTTTAATATGGTAAAGAATTCTAAATAAAGTGATGAAATGTTTGCTATAAAGACCCCATTGTGTCTATACTTCACACCTGTGGTATACCAGAAATAATATATATTGTGATTTTTCAAAGCTAAACTCAATCTAAATTTTATGCTTAGTATTAAGAGGACAATTACAAATAGGAACCACTTGTATTATTGTAATAGCATTTTTGGAACACAAATATATGTGAATACATTAGTTTCTTTTTGAAAAAAGGAAATATTTAGGACTGAATGCTCTAATTGTCCTCTAGGGTTATTGCTACAAACATAGTAGGAAGAAAAGTAGACAATAGGAAATAACTTTCTTTATTTAATGTTATTGAGAACAAGCAGGGGGTTATATAGCTTTTAAAATGGAAACATACAATTGGTTACTCTATGGTAGGTGGGAGAGTTGAAAACACATGACTTGGAGTCATAAAATCACTGAATTACAAGCTTTCAAAGTTGGAGGTACCTACTTCTGACTCTCTGGACCTTACCACCATATTTCAGTGGCCCTCTCATGCTGGAATTCCCTAAGTGCCTGAGGCCTATGAGTTCCACCCAGAACCTTTATTTTGAAAAAGAACTCAGGTCAGCCCTCTTTATTTCTTTCTTCTCCCATCTCTGCTTCTTACTCTTCAGACTTCACCACAGTGCTTTGTGTCAGTATTTACCTTCCTTCCTTTCCCTATCTCACCCCTGTCTTATCAGTTCTCTTTTATGTGTGACCTTCCCTCATTTTTTCTGCCTTTTTGTGGCAGGAGATCTCGATATTGCCTCAACAAGGGAGCAGTGAAAACCAGATTAAAATGTAATTGTGAGATTATAGATGCTGATTGAACCATATTATTTCTTTTGTTTTGGGTGCTGTTGTTTTTTTTTTCTATTTTGAGGTTTTGCATCACTGCTCTGATTCTTTCTCTTGTAACAGGATTAATGCAGAAATAGGATTAATGTTATTATGTGTATATATGTGTGTGTGTATATATATATATATCTATATGTATATGTATAGAGATATATAGATATAACCTATATCAGATTACCTGCTGTCTAGGGGAGGGGGGGAGGGAGGGGAGGGAGGGAGAAAAATCTGAAATTGTAAAGCATGTATAAACAAAAGTTGAGAACTATCTTTACATGTAACGGAAAAAATAAAATATCTCAGAAAAAAAATGTAATTGTGAAATATTTAACAAAACAAATTAAAAATACAGTAGAACATAGATAATGTTAATGTATGGCTTTCTAAGTCAGTATACAATTCATAAGGACCCTTACATATAGATTATATATTTCTATTTAAGTTTGACACCACTGCTCTACAACCTATCTAACAAAGAGTTAGTTGGTCTTTCATTGAAGATCTCCAGTGAGGGGGATACCCATCCCTTCCCAAGGCACCCCATTCTGCTTTTGGTAAGAATTTCTTTTTCTTTTTTCCTTGTTGTTCGGTCATTCACTCATGCCTGACTCTTCCTGATTCCATGCACAATAGCATATCAGACACTTCTGTCCTCCACTATCTCCCAAAGTCTGTCCATGTTCATGCTCCAGCACTATGTATGTATCTCATCCTCTGCTGTCACCATTTTCCTTTTGCTTTCAGTCTTTACCAACATTGGGGTCTTTTCTAATGAGTCCTGTCTTCTCATTATATGGCCAAAGTATTTAAGCCTCACCTTCAGTATTTGACCTTCCAATGAGTCATCTGAATTAATTCCTTTTTTTTCTTTCTTTTTCTTTCTTTATTTGTGAGGCAATGAGGGTTAAGTGACTTGCCCAGGGTCACACAGTTAGTAAGTGTCAAGTGTCTGAAGTCAGATTTGAATTCAGGTCCCCCTGAATCCAGGGCCCGTGTTTTATCCACTGCACCACCTAGTGCCCCTGAATTAATTTTATTTTAATTTTTTTTTTAGTGAGGCAATTGGGGTTAAGTGACTTGCCCAGGGTCACACAGCTAGTAAGTGTTAAGTGTCTGAGGCTGGATTTGAACTTAGGTACTCCTGAATTCCAGGGCCAGTGCTCTATCCACTGTGCCACCTAGCTGCCCCCTGAATTAATTTCTTAAAGTAATGACACATTCAGTCTCCTTGCTCTCAAGATGCTCTCAAATATCTTCTATAGCACCACAATTTGAAGATGAGTCTTCCTGACTTCAGGTCCAGCACTCTATCCACAGCACCACCTAGCTGCCCTAAATTTGTCTCTTTTACAACTTATCCCCATTTCTCCTCATTCTGAGGAATGGTGCCAGGAAGAAATTTCATCCGTATTGCCTATGATGACCCTATAAATAATTAAAGATAGCAATCATGTACCCCTTGAATCTTCTCAGGAGATCTTTATTCCTATCATGGCTCAAACATTTGCTGTCCATGTGAGTGTGGGTAAATCATTGATTCTCTCTGAACCTCAGTTTCCTCATTTGAAAAAGAAATAATGGACTTTAAACTGGAAGGGAATTGAGGAACTCTCTGGTCTAACTTTTCTCATTTTACAAACAAAGAAATTAAGTCCAAAAGCTAAGTAACTTGCCCAAGATTAAATCAGTAGTGAGAGACAGAGTCAGTCTTTAAACACTATATCCAATATTACCTCCCAAATCTAACTTGCAGTGTTGTTGTGAGGAAAAGTTTTGCATTTCCTTAGCCCTGCTCCAGGATGCAACTTGTTCCTTATTATTACACTGGGCTCAGGTTTGTTTTATTGTTCATTTCACTCATATTCCTGTAGTCACTGTGAGTTTTGGTTTGAGGGTTCTGTTTACTTTACTCTGCAATAGTTCATGAACTATTTCACTGAATTTTTCATACTTTTCATTCAAGTACCACTATTTGTATTGCAGGTAGGCCAGCTGGGTGCAAAGAAACACCAGTAGGGGCATCCTTTCCCCTGGACCTCCCTTTGCCACTCCCCTGACCCAGGACTCCCCTCTGGGCTTCTGAAAGAGCAATATGGCTATTCACACCATTTGTATGATCCAAGAGTCACTAACTGTAAGCGTTCCAGTGAAATGGACAATTGCCAGACCTTACCATCTGCCTTGTAACTATACTCTCTGCAACTATATTCCTGGACGATGACATCTGACATGTTGATGTACCCTAAGGTACATCACACACATATACCACTATTAAACCCTTATGATTTCTGGGTTTTTCCACCTTCCCCAAAGCTAAAATGTGTATTTTGTCTTTTATACATGTTGACTTTTCCAACTAGAATATGATCTTATTGAGAGAAAGTACTGTCTTGCTTTTTTTATTTGTATCCAGAAGATAGCATAGTCCTTGGTACATAGTAATCCCTTAATAAATGCTTATTCATTCATTCATTCATTCATTCATTCATTCATTCATTCACTGAACCATTTCCCAATCAACAGACTCAAGGTTTATTGTATTCTTATAAATATTTTGATATTATGAGACATACCTTTATGTTCTTGACCCCCTTGGCTTAGCTGCCTAATAGGAGGACCTTTTAGTCAAAGGGTATGAACATTTTTAATCATTATTTTTGTATAACTTTAAATTATTTTTCAGAATTTCTTACCCAATGCATAGCTCCACTAATAAATTACTAGTGTTCCTGTCTTCCTGTAGCTCCTTCAACATTATTTCCATCTATTGTCATCGTTGACAATTTGTTCAGGTAAGGTAAAAATTCAGTTCTTTTTTTGGGGGGGGGGGCAATGGGGGTTAAGTGACTTGCCCAGGGTCACACAGCTAGTAAGTGTCAAGTGTCTGAGGCCAGATTTGAACTCAGGTACTCCTGAATCCAAAGCCAGTGCTTTATCCACTGCACCACCTAGCTGCCCCCTAAAATTCAGTTCTTTTAATTTGCATTTCTCTAATTATTAATTATGGAGCAATCTTTCATGTGGTTGTCAAGAATTTGTTCTCCTTTTGAGAACAATTTATTTAGATCCTGTGACCATTTATCTCTTGGGCAATCATTCAGTGTTAAGCATTTGTGTTAATTCCTTATATAGTTTCAGTATTTTAATTTCATCAGAGATATTTGATATAAACATTTTTACCCAATCAACAATTTTCTACTTATCATAGCAACATTGATTTGATTCATGTCAAAACTCTCAAATTTTATATATAATAATTGAAATATTCTGTAGTACTTTATCCTTTATGAGCTACTCTTATCCCTTATTTGGTTAAGAATTTCCCTCTAATGATAAGGTTGAAAGGTGTCAACTAACATTTGCCTCCAATTTTTATGTCATGACATTTCAATTATATTGGATATTTTCAGCATGCAACAGACCACTTGAGATGCCACCTATCCACATGGAAAGGCTGGAAAACCACAGAACACTAGGACTTTGTGTGCTGGCCCAGAATGTGGTTGGGAGGTGAATTGTTTCCACTCCCTGGATAGATGTAACTGAGTGTGTCTTCAAGACAACCTGACTCTGCATTGGCTGTATGTGGCTTACTGCCCTAGCTTGAGGGGAAAAGGTAACTTTCTCACCCACTGCTGGTGAGATCATGCAGTACAAGGGGAGGGCTATGGGGAAAGGGGGCCTTAGGATTTCCTTATTTACTCCCTTCCCTGCAAAAGGTCATGTGGACCCAAGAAATTGGGCTGAGTTTTTGGCCTTTTCTTTTTCATTCTATGTTCAGGGAGTGTAGTCTCTGATCTGGTCAAGGAGAAAGAACACAGGGAATCTGAGAGTAGAGAAACCCAGCTAGCCCATCAGAGAGGTTATAAAGAGCAGCATTCCAGAACTCCAGACAAGCAGAAAGTGAATGAAGTTGGTAGGACCACTATCACTAGGAAACTGCACTATACTATGAGTCTAATCTAACAAACTGCCTCCCTGTTTAAAGTGGTTCATGGGGTTATGCCCTGGAGGTTTTGAGGAAAATATTTGTACTTTGTTGTGGCTATCTCTTTGAAGTATGTATTCCTTAGTAAAAGCTATCCAGTGTTGAAGAGCTAATTGGGAAGGGGCGTGCTAGTCACTGAGCCCTTAAAATGGAGAGGGGTGGGGGGGGAGTTGGGGTTAGGGCAGGGAATATGATCAGTGGGGACCAGAAAGTGACAAAGAAAGAGACAGGAAATCCCTGAAGTAGAGGGGTCATTTTCAATCATGTTATACTATGATTAAGGCATACCCATTTGGATCATATTTCAGTTCATGGTGTGAAATTCTAGTCTTTTTCAGTTATGTCCAACTCACCATGACCCTAATTTGGGGCTTTCTTGGAAAAGATATTGGAGTGCTTTTCCATTTCTTTCTCCAGCTCATTTTCCAAATGGGGCAACTGAAGCAAACAGGGTTAAGGGATTTGCCCAGGGTCATCCAGCTAATAAGTGTCTAGGGCCACATTTGAACTCAGAAAGATAAGTATTCCTGACTTCAGGCTGGGCACCCTATCCACTGTGCCTCCTAACTACCCTAATATAAACCAACTTTTTATCAAACTATTTTCCAGTTTTCCCAACAGTTTGTGGTCAATAGTAAGTCCTTCTCCAACTAGTTCATGTGCTTGTTTAAACAACAGTAGACTACTGAGCTTGATTGTTTCTTGTTTGTACTTTTCTGATCTATTTCATTTTAACCAATACTTATGGATTTTTATGATTACTACTTTGTAATATACCTTGAGACATACTTTTCCCTCTTCATTGCTATTTTGTCCCATCATTTCCATTGAGAATATAGAGTCCTTATTTCTGCAAATGACTTTTTTTATTATTTTTTCCTAGTTCTTTGATTGGTATAGCACTAAATATGCTTTGATTGGTATAGCACCAAATATGCAAATTAGTTCGGGTAATATCACTAATTTTATTTTATTTTGGGGGTAGGTTAGGTGATAGAGGTTAAGTGACTTGTCCAGGGTCACACAGCTAGTAAGTGTTAAGTGTCTGAGGCCAGATTTGAACTCAGGTCCTCCTGACTCCAGGACTGGTGCTCTATCCACTGCGCCACCTAGCTGCCTCACTAATTTTATTATACTGACATAGCATAACAATGAGCAATTAATATCATTCCAGTAATCTATCTTTGCTTAATTTCTGCAAGGAGTATTTTATAATTGTATTTGCATTGTAAGTGTACAAATAGTAATTATCTTAAAATCAATTGTCCCCTAAAAATTTATGCATTTGGAGATGTTTTAAATGTAATTTCTCTTTTATTTCTTTCTTATTGTTATCACTATGTAGGCATATTGATGATTTTTATGGATTTCTTTTTTATCCTAATTCTTTTTTGAAGCAATTAATGGCCTTGATTAAATTATTTGCCAATTCTTTTAGGTTTTCTAAGTAACTTACTCTATATTGCCTTTGTAATGTCTGTCCTCCATATCTAGAATACATTTCACATTACCTCTACCTCTTAGGATTCTTTGCTTCTTTCAAAATTCAACTCAAGAATCATCTACCTATTTATTGCTTTACAAATATCTCATTTAATCCTATTTTACAAATGAGAAAACTGATGGAGACAGAGGTTAAATGACTTGTCCGGGGTCACTCAACTAGTAAGTGTCAGAGGTCAGATTTGAACTCAAGTTTTCCTAAAGCTATCTAGTGAATGAGTCCAAATCTAAAAGAGAGATTCAGTGGTGAGATGCAAGTCTCCATGCCCTACAGTGAGGGTGTTTTCAGAAGAAAGATCCACTGGGAAATGAAGGTCTCTGAAGCAGAGAGATAGGAAGTGGTTTTGATGATAGAATACAAATCAGAAGAACTGCCTGACAGATGTTGCAACAGGCTGGTGCTAAGGTTTCCTTATGCTGGACTTCAAAGATATTAATTAGGACTTCTTAATCTGTACTCCTTAAATAGATAAAGGAATATGAAAAAATAGCAATTTTGTTTTTACTAACCTTTGGTTTCCTTTGTTATCCATACATTTTACTTTGTGTATTTAAAAACATTATTCTGAGGGGGTGGGGACTTCACTAAATGATGAAAAGGGTCCATGGCACAAATAAAGTTAAGAACCCTTATTGTAGAGCCAGACTATGTCAGTAGAGCATCTTTGGGCTAGGGAGCTACATGGAGTTGACGCATGTAAGATTAGGGAAGAGTTAAATGGGTTTGACCTTTGAGAAGCAATCAAAGTTGGCCCTGAAGTCAGGAGAACTGGGTACAAATCCTGCCTCTGACATTTAACTAAGTTATGTGACCATTGGCAAGACACTTTATCTTATCAGAGCTTTGGTTTCTTATGTAGAAAATGGGTAAATAAGTTTTACTAGGAAACTGATTCCAAAATGTTAAAACTCTATACAAATATGTGTTTTTATTAACATAACTATATTGGGATAATTTCTCCAGAAATTTGTACTGATACAATAATGCCTTTCACCTCCACATTATACAAAAATAAATAAATCTTTAAAAAAAAAAGAATCATCTATTTATCTTTCCTGGGCAACAGATAGTGTCAAAACTAATAAGTGGAGATAGCACTGGGCCTGGGAGACTCAGCTTTCTCTGTCCAGATCTGGCCTTAGACACCCACTAGCTGTGTGACCCTGACAAGTCACTTAAACTCTGCTCAGTTTCCTCAACTGTAAAAAAGGAATAATAATGGCACCTAATCTCCCTCCACACCCACCCCTCACTCCTGGGATTGTTGTGAGGATTAAATGAGATATTTGTAAGGTACTTAGCACAGTACCTGACTCATAGTTGGTACTAAATAAAAGTTTGTTTCCTTCCTTGTATGCCTAAATACACATGAAATGTAAATATCTACATCAATACAGATATCAACATAAACACATTATTTCTAACAATAGAATGTTTCTTAGTGGTATGTATTGTTTCCCTTTCTTCTTTCTATTTCCACTTTCTGGAATTCGTTCCTAGTACATACAGTGGGGTGCAAAGTACTCGGGACAAGCAATAATTTTGAACTGATTTCATGTTGTGCAAACAATGATCCAGCATATATGCTTCTTCTGACACTAGGCTAAGAATGCCTGACCCTGACCAGATGAGATTAGGTTGAGCTGGTTTGTATCAGTTTCTCTCAGTTGGATAATATATTTTGTGCCATATATGTATTTCAATTCTGCCTTTTGTTTGGTTTTTATTTCTATGCTTTTAAAGAACTTTTAAGGTTTTTTTAAGAATTTAAGTTACTCTGAGGAAATGTGCAAAAGTTATAAATCTTAAAATGCAGACTTCAATAACTTTTGGAGCTATTTCTGTGGCTGTGGGTGAAGTAAAGTGTTTCAAGTATCATTCAGACCCACAATGAAACAGGATCAGTCATGCCAAAGAAAATCAGTCACAACAAAGGAAAGGAACAAACAATTCCAAGAATTTACAAACTATTTTCAAATCCTAATTAATTCTTGGAAAACAAAGACCCTCATAAGGATGGAGACCCTAGAGGCATTTCTATTGATTCCTCAGCAGCAGGATATAGACTTCTTGAAGTTGGAAGAACAATAGGAAGATGAGTCTTTTAAAAAATGGTTAACCATTGCTATGAAGAAAATCATTTGTCATGGGCAATACAATAAAAAGACTGAAGCACTGAACATGAGAAAAAGAGGTAATTTTTACTGGTGAAATTTATTTTTTCATTCAAGGCTATACCATTGACAGATCAAATCTGGATAAGCCTTTAAAAACAAGGAAAATTCACCATCCTGAAAAACATCTATCCAAAATGTGTTTTGGATTTTTTTTTAACTTCTAGTAAGTCTAGAAGTATTCTTTCCTTATGGGAGCAATGAATTCTGATAAATATACTGATATGTCAAGAAGTAAAACTGTTCTATAACTACATAAATTTCCAAATGGAAAGGGAATACTACAACACAGCTTTACACTACATCACCTATTAGAAAATATTATGAAATTTACTCAAGAGATATAGATAAACATGCTTCAATGGTCTGATGTAAGGGCCATTGAAAATTTTTAGGATAGGCTTCAAAAAATGAACTGTTCATCAACGGCATACAATATGTGATAAAAGACTGGTTTCATGGCAAAGAATTAAAGAATATTTCAAACTCTTGTAAATTCAAAGCCAAATACTATAAAAGAAGAAATTACAGCAAAAAGAGTAGATATTACATATTTTAAATTTCCTTCAAGATGTAAAACATTGTAAGATTTATTGTTTAAGTATTGTATAAATTTGTTTTGTCCCCCATTAATATATACACACCACTATAGTATTTGATAAATGCTTGTTGATTGATTGATTAAACCATCATGTTAGCAAATAGAAAGATAATTTCCTCTCCTCTTTTCCAGTTTATTTTATATCTTTACTTTCTTTCTCTAGTCTTATTGCTATGGGCTGTATATGAAGAACTATGTCAAGTAATAGTAAGAAAGGATATCCTTGATTTATTTATCCTTGTATTTATTTTAAAAGCTTCTAATATATCTCCATTACAAGTGTTGCTAGTTTTTTTTCATTTTGGATATATATTTTATTACATTAAGAAATATATATATTTCATATTTTAGCATAAATAAGTGCTACATTTTATCAAAGGCATTTTATGTGGCTATTGACAGAACTGTGGTTTCATTTGATTATGTCTTTAATATAATTAATTGCATTAATTATTTTCTAAGGTTGAATAATCCTTGTATTTATGGTATAAATAACATGATCTTAGTTAATTTTTAAAATGTATTATGGTAGTCTTGTTGCTAGGATTTTAAAATATTTTTTACATATTAATTAGTGAAATATTCTATCTTCTTTATGATTCC
The DNA here is from genome assembly GCF_019393635.1 of Dromiciops gliroides. Taxonomy (NCBI): domain Eukaryota; kingdom Metazoa; phylum Chordata; class Mammalia; order Microbiotheria; family Microbiotheriidae; genus Dromiciops; species Dromiciops gliroides. The sequence continues at coordinate 244,090,301 of NC_057861.1, read as the reverse complement.
CTGGTTTAGGTATTAAAATCATATTAGTCTTCTGAAAGGAATTTGGTAGGGTGCTTTATTTCTCAAATACAAGGAATAATTTGTATAGTCTTAATTGCTCTTAATACATTTGATAGTATCACCTGTAAATTTGTCTGAGCCAGGCTATTTGTTTTTCCATTGGATAATTAATCTGTGTATTGTTTGGTTTTATTTTCTAAATTTACTTCTGCTTCATTTTTTGTTTGTATTTTTATTTTATATTTTACAGATAATCATATATTTTCTTTAAATTCTTAATTTTGTTAACATACAATATACATAATAGGTTCTGATAATCTTTTTAAAATCTTTTCTCTGTCATTCATTTATTAATCTTGTTTAGTTATTGATTTTGTTAGTCTTCAAAGAACCATCTTTTCATTTTAGTTATCTTTTGTAAGATCTTTTTGTTTTCCATTGTTCTACTTTCAAAATGTTCAGTTTCTTTTTTTGTACTTAACTTTTGCTTACTTATGCTAGTTTGTTGATTCTCTAGTTTTATTTTTTTAATTACATGCTCATTTTATTTTTAGCCATATCAATGAAAAGAGGAAGGTCACAAAAGGCTAGGACTACTGAGTAGGGCTGTACAGAATTATATTAATGGACAACCGATAGAACGAGGAGCTTCTCTTCTTATTTTTTTTCTCCCTTCTATACCAAGGAAAATGACCTTTAGATTGGAAAGCCCAGACAGAAATGACTGATAGAGTTTTGACATTCAAGATAAATAGGGAGACAGAAAGAAAGCACCTAAGAACCTTCAATGAGTACGTCATTAGATTCAAATGGACTACTACATCTTTAGGTACTGAAAGATATAACAGAAGAAATTGATGAACCACTGTCAGTGATCTTTGAAAAATCATGGGAGAAAAGTGAAGTACCACAGACTTGGAAAAGAAAAATGTCCTAATTTTTAAAATAAATAAAGGAAAGAAAATGTAGTTCCAAGCTATATGTCAGTTTGCTTATCTTTGAGTCAAGGCAAGTTGCAGAATATCTTATTGTAGGGATGACTAGTCGACATCTAGAGTGAGGAGAAATGAACGTAAGGACACAATGTGGCTGAATGAATGAATGAATGAATGAATGAAAAACATTTATTAAACACTTAGCAAATGCGAAACATTGTGCTAGGCATTGGCAATAAAGCAAGACAGTTCCTGTTCTCATAAAGCTTACATTCCAGTGTCAGAGAAAGAACCCCTGGTCCTTAGGGAAGAAAGGCAAAGTAGGTGGTAATATGTCAAGAACAGGTCATTCCAGACTGTTTTCCTTTTGGACAGTACTGTGGAATTGGTTAATTCATTCTCTAAATAAATATTTACTAGTGCCTGCTATGTGCCAGATGAAAGTTGCTGCCTTAAAGGAGCATGGAAATTCTTTGGATTTACATTATCAGGATTTTAATAAAACCTCATGCTATTCTTATGGGAAAGATGGAAAGATATGGGCTGGGAAATTATAAAATTTGCTAGAGAATGATTAGACTCAAGAAGTTGCTAACGGTTCTACAAAAACTTGAAAGTTTCCAGTGGTATTCTTCAGAGAATTATGCACAATCCTATGGTTGAGAATATTTATGAATCATCTGAATGAAAGCATAGGTAGCATGCTTTTCATATTTGCACATGACATAAAGCTGTGTGGGATATTTGACACAATGGATCACATAGGATTCAAAAATCATCCTAACATCCTAGAATAGGATGAAATTCATTAGGGATAAATGTTGAGGTTTTTTTATTTTTGTTTTGTTTTGTTTTTTACATGTTGGTTGACAGGTATAATATGCTGAAGTTCATCTGGAAAAAATTTGAGGATTTTAGTGGACTGCAAGATCAGTATAAATCATTCATGCTAATGTGATATTGAACAGTTGTAGAGATGCATAGTGTCTAAGATATGAGTTGAGATGGTCCTGCTGTTCTTTACTATGTTTAGAGGACAACTAGTCCTTTACTTCTGGGCATCACATTTAGAAAGGAAATTAATAAATATTGTACAGAGGGAAAATCATTGGGTTTGGAGTTAGAGAACCTGGGTTCAAATGCCAATTGTGCCATTTACTACCAATATAACTTGGGCAAGTCACATCCCTTCCATTTCCTCATGTGTAAAGTGTTTGTGCAAGTCATTGTTTAAAAGATTGCTACAAAATATTTTTTTAATTTGTGTTAACTTGAATTTATCTATAGCACTGCTGAAATAGGTTTTTTGAACTACTCAAAATTTAAGATAATTATTGCTAAATGTTTATTCTCAAGTAGGGGTTCTTAACCTTTTTTCCTTCATGGACCTCTCTAGCACCCTAAAGTCTAAGGATCTCTCCTCAGAATATTTTTAAATATTTGAAATAAAATATATGACAGAAATTATGTTGACATAGTTATTAAAATATGAAAAAGCCCTTTAACTCCCTACACTAAAAATTATAAAGGACTGCTTCTTTAAGAAGGGAATTTTTTATAAGTGAATTTTCATTTTGAGACAGGCTTTATTTTTTTTTGCCTACTAGATTCCTTAGATTAATATTAAATTCTACTAAAGCAGAGAACAGGTGAATAAGAATTCTCACAAGCAATTCTAAATGTCATGGATTACTAGTCAGGCATAACAAGGGGGAATCTTAAAGTGCACATATTATAAAACAGTTTAAGGAAGGGAAAAATATTTTCCAGTTGTTAAATCCTAGATAGGGAAGAATGATTCCACAGTTAGTTATATCAAAAAGAACAAGAATCAAAGAAGCCCGCAAATCTATGAATAAAAATGAGTAATAATGAATATTCTTCTTTTAAAATAAGGTCTATTCTCCTAATACTCTCAATCACTCAAACTAATGCATGGTCATATTGATCTGAGTATTCCCTCCAACAAGGCAGATTATAATCCATTCATACCTGACTATCCTGCTCATTTCACCCATAAATTCACCACAGATGGTCCACCTGATATATTTGGGGGCCTTCCTTGCTATCATGTGACATTAGAAGGATAACAATGGAGCATGGTTTCTATCCACTTGCCTCTCTTCTGAATCCTGAACAACTCACAACTCATCTTCTTTGTCACTTCTGTGTGTCCATATGTACGTATGTATGTATATATGTATGTGTATGTATGTGTGTATGTATGTGTATATGTATACATACATATATCTTTAGTATTTAAAATCACTTTTCTAAGTCTTTATTAATAAAGTATTACATAACATACTTTTGCCTACCTTGTTCTTCTTCATTGCCCTTTGGGTAAACTTCCATTTTAATTCTTCAGAGATTCTAATATTCCATTATATATACCTATATAATAACACCAAAAGAAGTGTGGCATTGGTATTAAATACATAGGTCTTTATTTCTGTATTTGTAGAAAAACATTAATTATAAAGCAAATTTTCATCCCATCATCTAGAGGAATAATCCCTGTGAAGAGGGGGTCCTCCATACCTACCAATACCAATTGCTGCCACAAATGGGCAGATAAGTCCAATATCCCCCATGAACAACAGTTCCTGCCATTCCCATATAACTGGTCAAGCCTGCCCCTTGGCCAGCAATCATTATAGAGATACACCTTCACAACTTCCTCTCTAAGTACTTTAGCCTCCATCTCAACATCTATATGTTGTTGGTGTTGCTGTTTGTCCTTCATTCTCAAAGAGGGCCGTGACATCAGGGTGATGTCATGACTTGCACTGAATTAGATTTAAGTGAGGGAGGGCTGTGCAAGGTCAACAACCTCACTCTCTTCTCCAGAGTCCTCTGGGTCCAGTAGCAAGATAGATATCAGGACAACTGAAGATGGCCCCAGATGTTTAAGGCAATTGGGGTTATGTGACTTACCCAGGGTCAAAGAGCTAGTGTCTGAGGTGAGATTTGAACTCAGGTCCTCCCAACTTCAGGCAAGTGCTCTACCCCCTTGCACCACCTAGCTGCCCCTATCTCACCAACTTAAACAAATAAAAATCTAGCAAAAAGTTCAAGATGACAAAGTCATTAATCCTATCAAATGATCCAGCATCAAAATCTAATATGATTTTATTGATGGAAATGACACTGTAGATACTTATTTGCCTCACTGCTGCATGCTAAAGACCACTGGGTCTTTTCACCCAACTTGTAGCACTTTCTATATGTGTTGTCTCCCCCAGTTAGCATATGAAATCCTTGAGAGCAGGGAGTGTGTTGCTTTCCTGTGTGTATATTCATCACTTACATAGTGCTTTGAGTTTAAGTAAGTATTTAATAAATGTATTTTCATTCTCTCATTAATTCATTGGAGCCTTTCCTTGAAAAATCACAGGGATATTTTTTCTGATAATGTTGAGAATAAATAATATTCAAAGCACATTCCTTTCCTATTTGTGCCATCAATTCACAACACAGGCAGTAATAGCCTTAGAATAATACAGTAATCAACCAGGAGCATTTATTAAGCATTTACTATATGTCAGGCACTATCCTAGATTCTGGGGATACAAAGACATAAATGAAATTATTCCTGCCCTCAAGGGGCTTACATACTATCAGGGAAAATATAATGTACACATATAATTACATGCAAAATATGTACACAGTAGAAATAAGGACATTTTTAAGGCAGGAAGTAGCTACAACAAATTCTTTTCCAATTCCAGAACCTATGACTCTATAATAAGTTTTATTTTCACAAACTTAAAAGGATTATCAAGCTGTTGGATTCATTTCTGACTGATTTCAGATATTTACATCTATTAGTGAATGAATGGCTTCTATTTGCAAGAGAGAACACTGAACTGTGATCCTCCAAGGCTTTAAGATTATTGCAAAGACGGTCCATTGCATGACTGCTATGATCCCACCAAAATTCCATTTTTATTTGCCAAGCTAAATCTCTTCACTCTGTTGTTGGATGGAGTGTGCTGTTGGATACTCATATGCCCAATAATCCTGACCAAACATTTGTGTTTGGTTACTAGCTTGTTCCTCACTAAGGGAGAAAGTTCAATAAATTCTGGCTACTACTTTTCAGAACTTATAATAAAATCACTGCAAACATAAAAGAGCAGGACAAAGCAAGCATAGGCCTGGAGGGTACTTTTCTCTCAAAAGACGAATAGAATGAATATAACTGCTGGTGCTCAGACAAAATGGATACACAAGCTAAAGTCAGGAAGGTAACAAAGAAGGGAGCAAGGTTAGAGGGTTTATTTCCAACTGTATTAAACATGTGGCATGCATAGTGAAGGCTTCTTCAAAAATAAATGTAAACCTTATAAAACAAATTCAACAGGCCAAATTTCTCCATTGGGTGTCTTCTGTGTTTGGACTTCTCACTTGGACTACTTCTAGATCATTGTAAAAGAATAGCTATGTGTCTAATAAGCACTAGAAAAATCAGTTACTATGAAAATCTCTCTCAAATGAGTTAGTTATTTGGCAATATATAAACAAACAAAAAAACTGAACCATGATCTCCATTTTCCAAGATAATATTTTTCCTTTTATTCCACAGAGAAATTTTAAAGATGAATTGTCAAGGACTGGTTGCAGGCAGAGCAATGAGGGCTAAGTGACTTTCCCAGGGACACACAGCTAGTAAGTGTAAAGTGTTTGAGGCCAAATTTGAACTCAGATACTCCTGAGTCCAGGGCCAGTGCTTTATCCACTGTGTTACCTAGAAAGAAATGGTGGAAGAAACAAAGAAACATAAGAAATTCAAAGTGGTAATATTATTCCACAAGGAAAAAAAAATTCAACACAATAGGTAATTTTTTAAGTAAAGTTTGATATTTTATGGAATCTATCTCTCTGGTGGGAGAAGTTGATTTTGTATTCTGGAAATTTTTCCTATAAAGTAAAAGAGCTTGAATTAAGCATTGAAATGTTTTCTTTCCTGATGATTGTTTTTACACATGTATCATCCTTCACCAGTACTGCTGCCATTTTAATCTTCCAGAATCCAAAACTGGGCTGCTGTTACTAACCAGTAGCCTGCCCATTTGGAAAATTATCCAAGTTGGGCTCAGATTAGGCCACATTTTTTTCTTTTCAGCCAAATCTGGCTTTTATAAAACCTGAACATAGCCTTTAACATGTGTTCTTTTTCAGTGAATGGAACTGGCTTTGGATACAGAAGATCTGGGTTCAAATTCTGACCCTCCCAAATGTGTGACCATGGACAAGTAACTTTGTCTCTTTCAGTTTTGTCTTCCTCAGTATTTATATCACATAATTATTACGTGGAAATAGCTCTGAAAACATTTTACTTTAGAAATTTGAAATGGTATTACTGCTTTTATTACCTGAATGACTTTGTGATAACTGCACCCTCTCTGGATCAATCAACTTCCTCATCTTTAGGGATATTGGACTAGATTAACTTTAAAACATTTTCCAACTCTAAATTCTGTGATCTATGAGCTCTCATCTGGATATATACGTACATATATATATATATATGTATGTATATATATATATGTATGTGTATATATATATATATACACATACATACATACACATAGATGTATACACATGTGAGATATTTGGTGACTTCTAAGAAGTTACTTTCTAGCTTGTCCTCATAATAGTCCTATTCTCTAAGAATTCCAAACTCTTTAGAAACTGGTAATCAACCTCAGTGTCCCTTAGCTCTAAGAGGTGAGTCTTCACCTTAGCTTTCCAGAGTCCAGGCTCACATATCACTTGCTGGTAGTCTCCTTTAAATGATCCATTATAGGTACCCTTGACTTCCACCCTTTATGTTTTACATTCTACCATTAGAAAGTGCTTTAGAATAACCATCAATTGGAGAATGGCTAAACAAACTGTGACATATGATGGTGATAGAATATTATTGTGCTATAAGAAATGACAAGCAGGATGATTTCAGAAAGAACTGGAAAGACCTGTATGAACTGATGCATAGTGAAGTGAGCAGAACCAAGAAAATATTGTGAAGTGACTTAACTAATCTCAACAATGCAACGATCCAAGACAATCCCAAAGGACTAATGATGAATCATACTATCCGCCTCCAAAGAAAGAACTGATATTGATGGAATACAGACTGAAGCATGCTATTTTTCACTTTCATTTTTTTCTTTTATTCAAGTTTTCTTGTACAAAATGACTAATTTGCTAATGTTTACATAAATGTACATGTATAGCCCATATCTGTATACCACTTCAGGGAAGGGGCAGGGGAGAAGGGAGGAGGGATAAAATTGGAACTCAAAACTATAAATAGAAATGTTTATTACTTTTTTAAAAAGTGTTTTAATACAAAAATAGAAAAAATCCCTAAAGTGGTCAGTGGCCCCCAGTCCACTCTATCCTTGGGGTGCCCTTCCTTCATTAGAAGTAGAGGAGCAAAAAAACATTACCTAAATCATGAGCATGTAAAAAAAAGAATCCTGGACTTTCCTTAGTTCCCACCATGCATCTTCATCCATGTCTAAGCATCCTCACCCACTTACCTGTGAAAAAGGGATTCCCCAGATCATCATGGGAGCACTTCTTCCTGTCAGCCCAACTAAGAGCAATCTTTCTGTCTTCCAGAAAATCCTTCCCTTTTCTACCTGACAAGTAATTCTCCTACCCTTATGCTCATCACATCCATCTTCCCTTTTGCTCAGAACCCTTCTTTAACCTCCCCATTGAGCTGAACTCAATAAAGAGCTTCAAATACTATTGAACTGTGAACTATAACCTTAGAATATTTTTCTGGCACTGGGACATGTCCTAAGCTGCAAACAGAATTAAGCTCCCTGAGGACAGGGACTCGCTTGCTTGTATTTGAATCTTTAATGCCTAGCAAAGTACTTAACACATAGTAAGCACATAACAAATCTTTTAGGTATCAATCAATTTTCCATAGGAGTAGTGAACTATATATTCAGGGATAGCTTATCTTCAGAAAAATAAAATATAGTGACTAAAGAAATATTTTCTTTTACTCTCAAAAGATATTATTTTAAGGATATTACTTGTATTCTGAGATGATTTCATAAATAAAAAGTAGAAAACCAATTATGCATGTCTTGAACGCTTTCTATTCATGCCATCATCAGTTTATGCAATTCTATAACAAAATTACCATTTGTCTTTTTAGGGAAAATCTCTAAGGGATGAATATGTGCTTCACAATTAACCTTGTACCACAAAAAATAGCAGAACTTAAAGAAACAGGCTAAAATACATGGGCCAATATGCCATGTGTCATCATATCATTGCAGATTCAGAATACTGTTACTGTCCCCATTTTACACACACACACACACACTGGTATGATTCTCCAGCAGTCAGTTATACAATGAAATTTCTTGGTCAGATTTGAGAAAAGATATTTGTACTCATCTTTCACTACTAAGGAGAATTGTGAAATGGATCGATGGAATATTTTAGTTTTATCAAATAGACAATGACTCACTTTAATGAGAGGTCAAAAGATATAGAAGAAAGACATAATAAGTAGCCAATGGAATTTAAAAGATCATTTAGGTTAAGGACAACAAAAGAGACTTTTTATGTTCTGTTATGGGCAAGAGGAAAATCAAACAAGCAATAGGACCATTGCACAGCATCTGTTAGTCAATAAGCATTTAAGTACATATTATGTTCCTGTCACTGTGTTAAGCTCTGGGGATAAAAAAAAGGCAAAAGATAGTCCCTGACCTCAAAGGGTTTACAGTCTAATAGGGGAAGACAACACACAAAGGGAAGCTGAAAAGAGGGTAGAGAGAGGAAGGTACCTGGTGAATGGGCATGATCAGAGGAGTACAGAACATAGGGAATGAAGAGATGACTGACCTGGACAATTTAAGTCTTAGAAGGAACTCTTATCAGAGGGAAATAAGGACCCCAGGGAGAGAAGACCTGGTATGTGACTTGTAGGATGAAGAGGTTCTTGGGACATAAAGGAGAATTCTACAAGGATGTTAATGCAAGAGTGATAAGAACAAGTAACAGAAGGCAGCACTACTCTCTTCTAATTTTGCTTCTTTTTTTCTCTGTCAAAGACTGAGATCATAAAGGACAGAAGAAAAAAGTTATTTTTTTTTAAATTATGGAGTATAGAAACATTAAAATACTGAATAAGGACAAATGTACCAATTTTCACCAAAACGAAAAGAGTTGTAGAATTATCAAACTGATGGTTAAAGAGCTTGAGTTTGATATCTATCAAAATTCTAAAATATAGAATCAGAGGGATTGTTAATGAATGTACAAAAAAGAATCAATAATCATCAAGAACCAACATGGTTTCATCAAAGACATGTCATGCCAAAATAACCTCCTCTAATTTTTTTGACATGTTCTCTACACTGATGTTGTTATTGTGTCATTTCAGTCATGTCTGACTCTTAGTGACCCTTTTTGGAGTTTTCTTGGCAAGGACATTGGAGTGGTTTTCCATTTCCTTCTCCAGCTTATTTTACAGATGAGGAAATTGAGGCAAAAGGGGGTAAATGACTTGCTAAGGGTCACACAGCTAGTATGTACCTAAGGCAGAATTTGAACCCAGGTATTCCAGACTCCGAGCCTAGCACTCTGTTTACTGCACCATATAGCTGCCCCACAATAGACTGGTAGACAAAGAGATGATCATAGTATACTCAGATTTCATTAAAAATTTTGATAAAGTCTAATGCTATTCTTTTTTTTTTTAGTGAGGCAATTGGGGTTAAGTGACTTGCCCAGGGTCACACAGCTAGTAAGTGTTAAGTGTCTGAGGCCAGATTTGAACTCAGGTACTCCTGACTCCAGAACCGGTGCTCTATCCACTGCACCACCTAGCTGCCCCTATGCTATTCTATCTTATGATATACTTACTGACAAGGTCCACAAATCTCAAAGTTTGAAGGAATCTCAGTAGCCATCTAGTCTAATCCATTCCTGAATAAGAATTCCCCTTACATCATACTCAACAACTGATCATCCAGTCATTGCTTGAAGACCTCCAACAATGGAGAATCCACTATCTCTGGGGTGAAGATATGTATTTCACATTTGGATAGCTCTAATGATTTGTAGATTTTTGTTTATATAAAGCCCAAATGTATTTATTGCAACTTGCACTACCTCATTCCAAGTTCTACTCCATAAGACCAAGTAGAATAAGTCTAACTCTTTTTCCCTGGGAGGTGAAAATATTTGTTCTAGAAGATAATAAAGTTGTTTGGATTTAGGAATGTGTGAAAGATCAGAAGTTGTCATTAGTGAATAGGTCATATTAACTTGGGGAAAGGTCTCTACTTCAGGGATCTATTCTTGACCTCATGCTGTTTAACACATTTTATCAATGCCTGACTCTAATCATTATGGGATAGTAAACCACATTTGCATATGACACAAAGCCAGGACCTACACTAGACGACTACTCTTATGCCTCAACATGGCATCCAGTAAATGACTAGGTTTTTGAAGGATATAACAGCAGTTTCTAAGTTCAAGAAGATCTCACAAAGCTGGAAAAGTTTTGTATCCACATCCAGAGAAGAGCTCAGATGCATTTGGAGAATCCTATAACTACATGAAATCATAGGTCATTAAAATATTGAAGTAATAGTGAAAGGGGGCACAGAAAGATGACATATTCTCTCAAATACTCACATGTATCTGTTCCTGACTCCAGAATTCCCTCCAAGATTGCAGATCACAATCCATCTTTGTCCATCATATACCACCCTTGTCCATGTCCTCCCCAAAATTTGCCATATGGGTTATTCTTTTTTTTTTGTAGGGCAATTGGGGTTAAGTGACTTGCCCAAGGTCACACAGCTAGTGAGTGTCAAGTGTCTGAGGCCGGATTTGAACTCAGGAACTCCTGAATCCAGGGCCGGTGCTTTATCCACTGCACCACCTAGCTGCCCCCATAAGGGTTACTCTTAATGTACAAGAGACCTTCCTCCATTTCTCCTGATATTTCAGGATTAGCACTGTGATATTCTGGCTATCCACTTCTCATCTCTCATTCTAACCAAGTGACCAGCCCATCCTGTTATCCCTATGATGTCATTTATTTCTTTGCTTCTTTGGAGTTTTTCATTGGTTATATGGGCAAATGCATCATGCAGTTGATAGAGCACTAGGCCTCTAGTCATAAAGACTTAAGTTCAAATCTGGGATCAGAAACTTACCAGTTGTGTGACCCTGGGTAAGTCACTTAACCTCTGTTTGCCTCAGTTTCTACATCTATAAAATGAGGGTAATAATATCATCTATTTCCCAGGGTGGTTATTCTAACCTAATAAGATAATAATCAAAAAATGCTTAGCATAGTGCCTGGCACATAGTAAGTGCTAGATGAATGTTAGTTATTATTATTAGTTAAAGGATCTCATAGCAACTAGCTTTAATCTTCTCAATAAAGTCAAGGAAAGGTCATCACGATGAATGTGATTATTTTGAGTGGGATTGAGGAAAAAAGGTTTTCAATAGGAGCTAAAATCAGGACAACTATTCCCTTCACTTCTATTTCTAAAGCAGCTGTTTTCCTTTATCTGTTCTGAATATATTCAAAGTTGTACAAAAAAACTTGTGATATTACTAGTTTCTGTCTCTGTCTCTGTCTCTCTCTCTTTTTATACCTGAAACAACCTGAAACAAATTCGTTTCTAGGCTAAGATCTTGTTGGCCATAGGGAATATTCTGATCTCATTATGCAGGGATTTATATGTATAGCAATGAGACACTACTCCTACATTTTTTCCTGAAGTGGATTTTTAATGCTAGAGTGATATAACAGTAACATCACCAGTCCCTTAATTCTAGTGTTTTTGGTGAGCCTGTTATTATATTTCATGTATCAGCATTAAGGCTAAGTGAATATCTAAGATATTTTTGTTTGGATAAACCTTGAATCCTAGAAGACAGCCTGTTAGCAAGATGGAACACCCCCACTATAAAAAGTGATTTGGAAGCATTGTTTTGGAGGAAAAATAGTGCCCCATGGTCTTAAGAATAATGTATTAACATATTTGAGTTAAGTGTGATGATTATATAGGAAAATTTAATACAGACAAGCCTTCTTATTCAGACTTGATTCTAGCTTTTCTAAGTATCAGATCCTGACATTTTCTTAGGTATCTTCTCAAGATTCTGAAATATAATTGTAGGATATATGTGTGGTGCAGTCTGGACATAGATGTGTGACTTTTGGATGGTGTAACTAGTTACTAGGTGAGGTGTGTCTCAGCTCTGTGAAGAATAGTTGAAAGACCTGTTGGCCCTGCCAGAACACTGTGTAGGAGCCAAAGTAGGCATTGTGGCAACAATCTCGGCTATCTCCCAGAGGGGTATTTGTATAGAACTATGTCTGTGTTTCTCCCTTCCCCAACACCTCTGGTCTAAGGATATGAGTCTGGATTCAGAAGAAAAGCCACTTATCTTATCATTTTTAAGAGGGAAGTTAGATACCAACATTAGTTTCACAAAAGATAAAGCATACAACAAGTAAACCCATTTCTGCACAAAGATATTGGAGAAGAATAGAAAAAATTAAGACTTCTTAAGCTGGGAATGAGATAAGATTTCAGGTTAAACAATAATCTCACCTAGATGAGGTCTATTCTCAGAAGCCTCTAGAATTACAAGGCCTGGAGGTCAAGGAACATGACAGGACCAGTTCCTATACATTTCTTTAGTGTCACAGTCTCTAGTCCACCACTTAAAAATATTTCTGTCATCATCATCACCACCACCACCACCACCATCATCCTCTCACTGAAGTTTCTTTCTCCATTTGTGTCTCAAAAATTTCTTTTCAAAGTACCTAGAACCAACTGAAATTCATCCCTGATATACACACACAGTCATGCTCCTCATTCTCTCAGCCAATCAGGAGTCATACCTTCCTCTGAGTATGCAAGATAGGTTTGACCTTACTAAAAGCCTACCCAGTCTTGGGTCAAAGAAGGGTTGTATAATAAAACCTCATGCTTATGAAATGGTGAGGTAGTACTTTATTTTCTGGTTCAGATATTTTTAAACTATATTCAATCAATATTTAATAAGCAATGTGCCAAGTGCCGTGCTAAACCCTGGGGATTCAAAAAGAGGAGAGGAAAATGGAGACACTTATTGTAAACATCCTTTTCAAGGAGTTTAGCTACAAAGGATGGAAGAGAGACAGGATGATATTTAGCCAAGATGGAAGGATCAGATATCCCTTTATTTTTTAATATGGATTAAAAAATAGCTTGTGATAGCTTCATATATACATACATATATATGTGTGTATGTATATGTATATATGTATATATGTGTGTGTGTGTGTGTGTGTGTGTGTGTGTGTGTGTGTGTGTGTGTGTGTGTATATATATATATATATATATGGGGGGCAGGGCAATGAGGGGTAACTTAATTGCCCAGGGTCACACAGCTAGTGTCAAGTGTCTGAGGTCAGATTTGAACTCAGGTCCTCCTGAATCCAGGGCCAATACTTTATGCACTGCGCCACCTAAAAGCTCCCAGCTTATATTTCTGTAATACTTCACACCTACAATGTATTTTCCACATATTATCCCATCATAGGAACTTATATTAGAAGAAACATTTATAAGATGAGGAAAGTGAAGCTAAGTGAGGTTGTAACTTATGAAAGCGCACACAGATGCTAAGCAATAGAACTAAAACTAGAACTCAGGTCCTTTGACTCCAAATCCAGCATTTTCCCACCATATTATAACACTATGATTATAATTCTATTGAATTGAAATGTCTTTTAATATAGTATCAGATACAAAAGTAATTCAAAAACTTTCCACATGCATTTTTTAAAAGACTCTTTAAGAAAAGACCTTGCTGGGGCAGCTAGATGGTGCCGTGAATAAAGCATGAGCCCTGGATTCAGGAGTACATGAGTTCAAATCTAGGCTTAGACACTTGACACTTACTAGCTGTGTGACCCTGGGCAAGTCATTTAACCCTCATTGCCCCAGCAAAAAACAACAAAAACAAGACAAAACAAAATCCTTGCTTCTAGAGAAGCATTTAGTTGTGTGCCATTGCTTCTGAAATTTCTCCAACAGTCTATTCAAATAGTTCCAATATTCCTAAGTTTTTTTCTAGTTAGACAAATTGTTTAAGTATTTATGGAACATGCCACATCATGTATGAGCTTTTTCAAACTCCTAGGAAAAAATTAAAAGCGGTCTATACTTGCTCTCTGAAATTTCCTCTTTTTATGTATTACTCAACTCTTGGCAACCTAGCTTCAAACTTTATCACTCAACTGAACTTCTCTCTCCATAGTTACCAGTGGGCTCTTAACTGCAAAATCAGATGATCTTTCCCCAATTCTCAACATTCGTGACCAATATAAAAATAATGATAATAATAATAACATATATAGTGCTTTCAAGTTTACAAAGTCATTTATAAATATTATCTCATCTTATCCTCAGGTGGGTCCTAATATTACTCCCAGTTTATAGATGAGGAAACTGAAGCTGAGAAAGGTTAAGGAACAGACAAAGCAAAAGTAAACATTCATGATTTCAATAGAATTTTAAAAGAATATTACATGATACTTAAAGAAACCAAAGACAAACAAAAATAATATTAAACAAATGCACCAAATGGCATTGCTTAAAAATTCATAAAGAAAAAACTAAGAAATGGTAATAATAATATTAGGTGACATAATAATATGTATATGAATATAGCATTTTATGGTTTTCAAAATTTTCTATAAAACATTATCTCATTTTATCCTCATAGAAACCCCGGGAACCACATGCTGTTATTATCCGCATTTTACAGGTGAGGAAACTGGTACAAATGGAAATTAAATGACTTACTGAGAGTCACACAGCTAGGCAGCATCAGAGGCTGGGTCTTCTTGATTCTCAAGTCCTGTCCACTATGCCATCTAGCTGCCACAAGGTCACAAGGATTTTAATGTCCCTATCTCAAAGCTAAACAAATCAAAGAGATAAACAAAAGGGAAATATAGAGTTGGACAGTGGAGAATTAAGAGCTGAAATATTTATGGCACCATCTGAATGGGACCATTAAAAATTATACAGGGAGCAGCTAGGTGGCTCAGTGGATAAAGCACTGGCCCTGAATTCAGAAGGACCTGATTTCAAATCCAGCTTCAGACACTTGACACTAACTGTGTGACCCTGGGCAAGTCACTTAACCCTCCTTGCCCTGAAAAAAAAAAAATATATATATATATATATATATATATATATATACAAATATGTGTGTATGTCTTGGCACGACAATGTCCTTTCATGAAAACAAGCCATGTATTAAGGTACAAAGAAATTGAAAATAAATATAATAAAATAGAAATACTAAGCACATCTTTAGCAGAAAATAATAAAATAAGAAAAGTAATTCAAAGGGCACAAGAAAATGACTTACACCTAAAATGGAGACTTAATAACAAATTGGTCAAGGAACAAATTATAGAAAAAATTATTAATAAGAAGGAGAAGGAGGAAGAGGAGGACGAGAAAATAGAGCAACATTTATGGAATGCAGCCCAAGCAACCTTGAAATGAAAAGAATATATCCCTAAAAACATTCATTAACAAGGTAGAAAAAGAGAGAATTAATGATTGAATAGGAATTTTTAGAAAATTAAAAACCTAAAAAGCATTAAGCATAAAAGAAATCCTGAAAATCAGAGGAGAAATATATACATTAGAGACCAAAAAGACTATAGAATTAATAAACAAAACTAAAACCTAGTTCACAAAATTAAAACAAATTTAATGACCTCTTGACCTAGGAGCTTTGGATTTGGGTTGTAATTTTCCTGGAAATTTTATTTTGAGATTTCTATCAGGAGGTGACCAATGGATTCTTTCAGTTTCTACTTTGCCCTCTAGTTCTAAGACATCTGATGTCTTTCATAGTATTCGGGGGAGGAGCCAAGATGGCAGAGAGGAAGCAGCAAGCTGCCTGAGCTCTCCTTCTGTTGCCTCAAAAAGAACATTAAATCAAGCCTCTGGATGGATTCTGAAACTACAGAACGTGCACAGAGACAGAGAGACACAGTCCTCCAACCAGAAATAATTTAGAAGACTTCAGGAAAAGGTCGGTCTGACTCAGGCAAAAGGGAGGCCCAGCACAGGGCAGCAACCCAGCGCCAAGGGGGTCCGGGCAAGTCAGCAGGACCTGCGGGCCACAGCTTAACAACTGAGGCCCCTGGAACCTGGTTCAAAAATCTGGTGGCCAAGGACAGTGGAAAAACCTACCTGCACCAGCCGAGAGGGCCACGAACTGGTCAGGTGGGATCAGACACAGAGATCTGGTGCCTGGCTGGCCGAGTGCAATCAGACAGGAAGTGCAGGGCTGGGGATCTCCACACACCATAAAGGCCTCAGAGTAAAAAGCTGGTCACACAGCACCTATACCCCTGCACAAGAAGCCCAAAACAGGGACCCTGGTGCCCCCAGAGCAGACTTCAACATAAACAATAAATAAATAAGCTGCAATCATGAGTAAGAAGCAAAAAAGAGCCCTCTCCATTGAGAGCTTCTGTATCAATAGGGAAGAAGCCAACGCAAACTCAGATGAGGACAATAGCCTCAAATTGCCTACATCTGAAGCCTCACGAGGGAAGGTGAATTGCTCTCAACAACAAAAAGCCTTCCTGGAAGAGCTCAAAAAGGATTTTAAAAATCAATTGAGAGAGGTACAAGAAAAAATGGGGAGAGAAATGAAAGCAAAACAAGAAAACTATGAAAAAAGAATCAGCAGCTTGGAAAAGGAAGCACATAATTTCACTGAAGAAAACAAAGCCTTAAAAAATTCATTAGGCCAAGTGGAAAAAAAGGTGCATAATCTCACTGAAGAAAAGACTGCCTTAAAAAATTCACTTGGCCAAATGGAAAAAAGGTGCATAATCTCACTCAAGAAAACAATACCTTAAAAAATTCATCTGGCCAAATGGAAAAAAAGGTGCATAATCTCACTGAAGAAAACAATGCCTTAAAAATTAAAATGGGACAGTTGGAAGATAAGGAATCCATGAGACACCAGGAATCAGTCAAGCAGAATCAAAAGAATGAAAAAATAGAAGAAAATGTGAAATACCTCATTGGAAAGACAACTGATCTGGAAAACAGATCCAGGAGAGACAATTTGAGAATCATTGGACTGCCTGAAAGCCATGACCAGAAAAAGAATCTAGACACCATATTCCAGGAAATTATTAAGGAGAACTGCCCTGATATCATAGAATCAGAGGATAAAATCATCATTGAAAGAATCCACTGATCACCTCCTGAAAGAGACCCCAAAAGGAAAACTCCAAGGAATATTGTAGCCAAATTCCAGAATTATCAGGTGAAGGAGAAAATACTCCAAGCAGCCAGAAAGAAGCAATTTAAATATCATGGAGCCACAGTCAAGATTGCTCAGGACCTGGCAGCTTCAACATTAAAGGACCACAAGGCTTGGAATATGATATTTTGGGAGGCAAAGGAGCTTGGATTGCAGCCAAGAATCTATTACCCAGCAAAAATGTGCATTTTCTTTCAGGGGAAAAGATGGACATTTAATGACATTGGGGACTTTCAATCTTTCCTGGTGAAAAGACCAGAATTGAATAGAAAATTCAATCTCAACATACAAGACTCAAGAGAAGTTTAAAAAGGTAAACAGAGGGGGAAAAAAAAAGGTTACCCTATTAGGTTAAACTGTTTCTATCCCTACACAAGAAGATAATACTCATAACTCTTAAGAACTGTAAATATATTTGGGCAGAGAAAAGGACTTTACATAGAGGGTATAAATATAAATTGTCTTTGAGGTGATGATACAAAAAAGAATTAAGAGGTTAAAAGGGGAGCCTATGGGGAGGAGAGGAAAGGGGAGGTGGAATGGGATGAATTATATCATATGAAGAGGTGAAAAAAAACATATTAAAATAGAGGGAAAGAAAGGAGGGGGAACATTATTTCAACCCTATTCTCATTAGGTTTGATTCAAAGAGGGAATAACATATACATTCATTGGGATAAAGAAACTTAACTCATTCTTTAGGGAAGCAAAAGGGGAAGGGAAAGCGGGGGACTGATAGAAGGGAGGACAAAAGCAAGGGAGAAAAGGGTATAAAGAAGAGAGCGGGGTGATAAAAAGGGAGGGCAGATCGAGGGAGGCAGGGGTAAGAAGTAAAACATCGATGAGGAGGAATAGGGTGAAAGAAGGGGGGAAAAGTACAAAGGGGGTAAATAGAATGGAAGTGAATAGACAGTAAGTAATAATAACTGTGAATGTGAATGGGATGAACTCTGCTATAAAACAGAAGCGAATTGCAGAGTGGATTAAAAACCAGAATCCTACAATAAGCTGTTTACAAGAAACACATTTGAAGCAGAGAGATACACACAGAGAAACGGTAAAAGGCTGGAGCAGAATATATTATGCCTCAGCTAAAGTAAAAAAAGCAGGGGTAGCAATCCTTATCTCAGACAAAGTACAGGCAAAAATAGATCTCATTAAAAGAGATAAGGAAGGAAATTATATCTTGCTTAAAGGTACTATAGATAATGAAGTAATAGCAATATGAAATATGTATGCGCCAAGTGGTATAGCATCCAAGTTCTTAAAGGAGAAGTTAAATGAGTTACAAGAGGAATTAGACAGTAATACTATACTAGTGGGGGATCTGAATCTCCCCCTCTCAGAATTAGATAAATCTAGCCAAAAAATAAATAAGAAAGAAGTGAATAGATTACTAGAAAAGTTAGACATGATAGATGTCTGGAGAAAATTGAATGGGGATAGAAATGAATATACCTTTTTCTCAGCAGTACATGGCACATTTTCAAAAATTGACCATGTATTAGGGCACAAAAACATCATAGTTAAATGTGGAAAGGCAGAAATAGTAAATGCATCCTTTTCAGATCATGATGCAATAAAAATTACATGTAAGAAAGAGCCAGGGAAAAGTAGAATGAAAATCAATTGGAAACTAAATAATTTCATTCTAAAGAGAGAATGGGCCAAACAACAAATCATAGAAACAATCAATAACTATATACAAGAGAATGACAATAATGAGACAACATACCAGAATCTATGGGATGCAGCCAAAGCAGTTCTTAGGGAAAAATTTATAGCTCTAAATGCTTACATAAATAAAAAAGAAGAAAAAGGAGATTAATGAATTGGGCATGCAACTTAAAAAGCTAGAAAAAGAAAAAATTAGAAATCCCCAATTAGACACTAAGTTAGAGATCCTGAAAATTAAAGGAGAAATTAATAAGATTGAAAGCAAAAAATCTATAGAATTAATCAATAAAACTAAGAGCTGGTTTTATGAAAAAACCAATAAAATAGAGAAAATATTGGTTAATTTGATTAAAAAAAGAAAGAAGAAAACCAAATTACCAGTATCAAAAATGAAAAAGGGGATGTTACCACCAATGAAGTGGAAATTAAATCAATAATTAAGAATTATTTTGCCCAACTGTATGCCAATAAATTTGACAATCTAAATGAAATGGATGAATATTTACAAAAATACAAACTGCCCAGGTTAACTGAAGAAGAAATAAAATCCTTAAATAAACCCATATTAGAAAAAGAAATTGAGCAAGCCATTAATGAACTACTCCCTAAGAAAAAATCCCCAGGGCCAGATGGGTTTACAGGTGAATTTTACCAAACATTTAAAGAACAAATAATTCCAATATTATGCAAATTATTTGGAAAAATAGGTGAAGGAGTTCTACCAAATTCGTTTTATGACACAAATATGGTGCTGATACCAAAACAAGGCAAAGCAAAAACAGAGAAAGAAAATTATAGAACAATTTCCCTAATGAATATTGATGCTAAAATCTTAAATAAGATATTAGCAAGGAGATTACAGCAAGTGATCACCAGGATAATACACTATGACCAGGTGGGATTTATACCAGGAATGCAGGGCTGGTTCAACATTAGGAAAACTATTAACATAATCAACCACATCAATAAGAAAACCAGCCAAAATCATATGATTATCTCAATAGATGCAGAGAAAGCTTTTGACAAAGTACAACACCCATTCCTAATAAAAACACTAGAGAGTTTAGGAATAGGTGGAGCTTTCCTTAGAATAATAAACAGTATCTACCTAAAGCCATCAGCAAGTATTATATGCAATGGAGATAAATTAGAGGCCTTCCCAATAAGATCAGGGGTGAAACAGGGATGTCCATTATCACCCCTATTATTTAATATTGTCCTAGAAATGTTAGCTTTAGCAATCAGAGAAGAGAAAGAGAATTAAAGGAATTAGAATAGGCAAGGAGGAAACAAAACTATCACTCTTTGCAGATGATATGATGGTATACTTAAAGAATCCCAGAGAATCAACTCAAAAATTACTTGAAACAATTAACAACTTTAGCAAAGTATCAGGATATAAAATAAATCCACATAAATCATCAGCATTTCTATACATGACCAACAATGTCCAGCAACAAGAGATAGAAAGAGAAATTCCATTTAAAGTAACAGTAGATAATATAAAATATTTGGGAGTCTACTTGCCAAGACAAACCCAGGAACTCTATGAAGAAAACTACTGAACACTTTTCTCACAAATCAAATCAGATCTAAATAACTGGAAAGATATCAATTGCTCATGGATAGGCAGAGCTAATATAGTAAAAATGACAATACTGCCTAAATTAATGTATTTATTCAGTGCCATACCAATCAGACTACCTAAAAATTATTTTATAGAGCTAGAAAAAATAATAACAAAATTCATCTGGAAAAACAAAAAATCAAGAATATACAAAGAAATAATGAAAAAAAAAATTCACAGGAAGGTGGTTTAGCGGTACCAAACCTGGAGCTTTACTATAAAGCAGCAGTCATCAAAACTAACTGGTACTGGTTTAAAAATAGAGTGGTAGATCAATGGAATAGGCTAGCCTCAGGAAATGCAGTAGTAAATGACACTAGTAATGTAATGTTTGATAAACCCAAACACTCCACCTTCTGGGATAGGAACTCAGTATTTGACAAAAACTGCTGGGAAAACTGGAAGATAGTATGGCAGAAATTAGGCATAGACCAACATCTGACACCTTATACTAAAATAAGGTCAAAATGGATACACGATTTAGACATAAGAGGTGATACCATAGGTAGATTAGGAGAGAAAGGAATAGTCTTTCCAAAGGGAAAGGAAAACAGTTTATGACCAAACAAGAGATAGAGTATATTATAAAATGCAAAATGGATGATTTTGATTACATTAAATTAAAACATTTTTGTACAAACAGAAGCAATGCATCCAAAATTAGAAGGGAGGCAGAAATCTGGGAAACAATTTTTGAGGCCAGTACTTCTGATAAAGGCCTCATCTCTAAAATATATATATATATATATATATATATATATATATATATATAAATAATATATAGGGAACTAAAACAAATTTATAAGAATCCAAGTCATTCCCCAATTGAGAAATGGTCAAAGGATATGAACAGGCAGTTTTCTGATGAAGAAACCAAAGCTATCTATTCCCATATGAAAAAATGCTCTAAATCTCTAATGATTAGAGAGATGCAAATAAAAACAACTCTGAGGTACCACCTGACACCTATCAGATTGGCTAAAATGACAAAAAAGGAAAATAATAAATGTTGGAGAAGCTGTGGGAAAATTGGAACACTAATTCATTGTTGGTGGAGCTGTGAACTGATCCAACCATTCTGGAGAGCAATTTGGAATTATGTCCAAAGGGCGATAAAGCTGTGCATACCCTTTGACCCAGCAATCCCACTTTTAGGTATTTTGCCCAAAGAAATCATGGAAGGGGGAAAGGGACCCACATGTACAAAAATATTTATAGCTGCTCTTTACGTGGTAGCAAGGAATTGGAAGTTGAGGGGGTGCCCATCAATTGGGGAATGGCTGGACAAGTTGTGGTATATGAATGTAATGGAATACTATTGTGCTGTAAGAAATGATGAGCAGGAGGAGTTCCCGAGAAACCTGGAGGGTCTTACCTGAGCTGATGATGAGTGAGATGAGCAGAACCAGAAGAACATTGTACACAGTATCATCAACATTGAGTGTTGATCTACTGTGATGGACTATATTCTTCTTACCAATTCAATGGTGCAGAAGAGTTCCAGGGAACTCATGATAGAAGAGGATCTCCAAATCCAAGAAAAAAAAAAAGAACTGTGGAGTATAGATGCTGAATGAACCATACTATTTATTTTGGTTTTGGTGCTGTTGTTTTGTTTCTATTTTGAGGTTTTTCATCATTGCTCTGATTTTTTCTCTTATAACAGGACTAATGCAGTAATAGGATTAATGTTATTATGTGTATAGATATGTGTATAGATATATGTATATGTATATGTATATATGTATATAGATATATAGATATAACCTATATCAGATTACCTGCTGTCTAGGGGAGGGGGGGGAGGGGAGGGGAGGGAGGGAGAAAAATCTGAAATTGTAAAGCTTGTATAAACAAAAGTTGAGAACTATCTTTACATGTAACGAAAAAAATAAAATACCTTCTATGTAAAAAAAAAAAAAAGAAATCTGATGTCTTTGCTCTTTTGTTTTCTAGATGGCTTTCAGGTAAGCCAGTGATTCTTAATCATCTGGTTTCAATCTATTCTCCAGGTGAGTTGTTTTCTTCTATGAGATATTCACATTTTCCCCTCTTTTTAGGCTTTTGATCTTGTTTTATTATTTCTTGATGTGACATTGAGTCATTAGGTTTCATCTGATAACATCAAATACAGGTCATCAAAGAAAAGATCTTTGAACTAACTGTAAAGAAGCTAAAAAATTAAAAGGAAAGTGGAAAAGTATTCCTGGTCTAGATTAATGTACAGAAGATCTTGTATTTTAAGGAATATTTAATAACTACTACAAAAATTATTCTCATAAATTGGGGATGGGAAGAAGGAAGGCAGGAGCACTCCACTAAACTCCTTTTGTGATAGGGGAGGTTTGGAGAAATCTAGAGTCTAGGAACATCATAAGACTATCACATTAAATATCATCAGAGAATCAATCATTGTATCCATTCTTTAAGTGTAGAACGCAGTGGGAAGAAGAAAAAAAAAGAACAGATGTGGCTAGTAGGAGTTATTCTAAACAGGTTGCCTGGGATACAGTAAAGACAATGCTTTTTACAGTTTTCCAGGTAGCAGACATTTTTCCCAGGCAGATACCAAGCAAGTATCACAAGTCTCTGTAATATAAAGCAAGCCCAATGTCTTGACAAGTTCCTTTTTTTTTTTTTCTTAAACTTGAGCTGATTTCAGGAACCACCTAATTTCATGGACCAGAAAGGTAGAACCTGGGAATAGATTAAGGATGTAGGGTCCTCCTTTCATCTATATAAAGTGGTATACTTACAGCCAGATAATGACAAACTCATCTAGGAATTTGATCCCAAACTGAGTATGAGACTTCTGGCCAACATGACTTTTTGGACAGAGGCTGATTCAAATATACTCCAGTAAAAACCTTAAAAATAGTGTAACATATGGGGCAGCTAGGTGGCACAGTGGATAGAGCACCAGCCCTGGATTCAGGAGGACCTGAGTTCAAATCCGGCCTCAGACACTTAACACTTAACTAGCTGTGTGACCCTGGGCAAGTCCCTTAACCCCAAGTGCCTAAAAAAATTAATTAATCTAAAAAAATAAAAATAATAAAAATAGCATAACATAGACTAATAATCAAGAAATATAATGAGCAACTACAGTAAATTATTTCTTCTACCCCAGAATGAAAAAAATCATCCAGAAGTCCCCAGGCAAAATGGATTCTCCTTAAAATCCATCATCATCATCATGAAGACACACAAGCTAGTAACCTCCATATGTACCTTACAGTAGCCAGAGAGTCACATGTACTATGCAAGTTTCTGTGTCCAAAGGCAGCAAGAGCAGAGGCCTCCCCACAAAATGCAGTGGTGGTCAAAAATTCACCATTTGAAAGGAACCAGGAGCTACAGTGCCTGCAGTTACGTCAGTGCTCATATTGGTACATACAAGGTCTTAGACTCCAAGGTGCCTAACACTTTGTAGAAATCTGTGATAATATAACATTCTCAATATCCAAGGTCCAGAGAAGCTTAACCTTAGAGGATGGAAATCAACCTATGCACCAAGGTGACCTAGGTCAAGATGAATCAGGATTGACTGACTGCCCCACACAGAAGCCAAGTAGGCAACAGAACGTGGTCCTACTACTAGAGAAATGACTTGTGGAATTTTTATTAAATATTGGAGTAAGTAGAAATCAATGACTCCATGAAACAACAAGAAATAGAACAAAACCAAAAGAATAAAAGTTAAAATATAAGAAACTGTAAATGCATCGCCTATCAAAAACAATCAAACTGGAAAACAAGTTAAGGAAAGATCACCTAAAAGTCGTCAGACTACCTGAAAAACTATGACCAAAGAAAAATCCTGGATACTTTATTTAAAAAAAAATCATAAATGACAACTGTTTTGGATCCATTAGAACCAGAGGGTAAAATGAAAATATAAAGAATCCATAAGTCACTTTATGGAAGACATCTCAAAAGGAAAAGTACCAATATTATATTCAAAATCTAGAGCTTCACCATCAAAGAAAAAGTATTGCAAACAGCCAGGAAGAATGAGTTCAAGTACCAAGCAACTAAGACCTGGAAGTTTCCAGGTGTCCAGTTTCCATAAATGAGAAAAGAACTTGGAATAAAGTATTCTGAAAGGCAAAAGATAGAGGCTTATAGCCAAGAAAAACTTACCCTACAAAACTGAGTATATTCTAACATGGGAACAAAAACCTAGACCTTAAATGGCATAGAAGACACTCAAGCATTCCTGAAAAAAATACCAGATCCGAGTAAAGACTCTGAAATGAAAACATATAGCTCAGTAGAAACCTAGAAAGGTAAATTTACTTGATTGATTAGAAATGTCTGGATGTCTGGATGAATTTAAATGTCTTTAAAGCTGGGGTTAAACTGTTTCTCTTTTAGGGCTTTTAAGAGGGAAAGGAGGAGGCAGGTTAAAAGAAGTACCCAAGTAGAAAAGAAGGCAGGGCTGGAATACAGTATTTCTCATAATTGGTATGGATGATATTATATAAGTGTGGAGGAAGGGGCAGGGGAAGTGAGCATGAGATGAACTATACTCATATCTGAAATGGACAAAGTTGAATATACCCACAGTTATGTGTAGAAATACACCAAGACAACACAGAAAAAAAAATGGGAAGGGAGGAAGGTACATGATGTTGGTTATTAAGAAAGAGAATATTATAGTAGGAATAATCTAGAATAAACAAACTTCCTAATCCCAAAAAGGGAAATTAAAAGAAAAGAAAATATCTGAAAATTAATCGGGTACCCATCAATTTGGGAATGAGTAAATAAATTATGGTATATGATTGTAATGAAATATTATTGCACTGTAAGAAATGATGAAAGAAACAATTTCATAGACTCCTGGAATGCAATAATGACATGAGCTGAATCAGTAGAGCAATTTATACAATGACAACAACTGTAAAAGATTTACGACCTCTGATGAATGCAGTATCTAATATTTTCTGTTTGACCTTGGTCAAATCACTTAATCTTCAATTTCTTCATTTAAAAAATGAGAGGACTGGACTAGAGGACTTCCAATATCCTTATACTCTTCTAAATCACCTATTTAGTTTTTAGACTATGATACCTAGCATTAATTTTAAATGTATATCTTCTATTTCCTCAACTAGATTGTTTTTTTAATTTATTTTTTCAATTAGCCAACATTCACACACACACACACACACACACACACACACACACACACACACACACACACACACACACTCTTCTCCCCAACCCAGGATGGGAAGGAGAGAGGAAACCCTTATAGCAAATATATATAGTCAAGCAAAACAAATCACCATATTGTTCATGTCCAAAAAATCTTCATATTTTGTATATCATTTTTCTACTCAACCATATGATAAGACTGTTGAAAGCAGGTACCACTCCTTATACAACCATTTATCTTTAGTCCATTCTATGATCTGGTGCTAAGTAGTGGCTCATTAAATATAGTCACTCATATTAATCATTATGATTTTCCCAGGAAGAAAAGAGTTATTAACTATCTTAGGCAAAAAAGAAATTTATCCATGAGATTTTTGGTGGGTTTTTTTTGCTTTTTAAGAACCTGGATATATTATTATCTATTCTACTGGGACACCTGTTTACTTTCTAAAATAAAATTTACTTTGCTCCCTGCTTTACCATATGGGATAATACTTTTTTATTTAAAAATCATGTTTTTCTTTTGAATTTTATTCATTTGAACATTTTACCTGTTCAAAAGTGTAGATTGTGGTTTAAATGCCCTTAGCAGGATGCTATGTAGGTGGCCCCAATTCAAACCAAAGTCATGGAACATGATCCAGTGTTCCCATCCCTTTTTTTACTCAGAGAAAACAGCAGGATAAGCTGCACAGTGCCTTCATATTTTAAAATACATTTCAGAAACACTGTTTGAAGAAGATCCATAAAATGTTCTGTACTAAACCAACATCATGAATCTGAAAAAAATTACATAAGCAGAAAATCTAGCATTAGAAATATTTTCCATCTCCAATTTTCCTTGCTGTACTCCAAAACTGCTGGATCCCCAATTATTAAAGATTTTTTTTTAAAGAATAAAAGCATATGTCCTAAAACACTGGTAATACCCTTAAAAGAAAGGCAAAATAGCTTGATTGATGGAGGGTTGGTCTTAGAGTCAGGAAGGCCAGGATTCAGGTCCTTCCTCTCATATAAACATTCTATGGGTGAATCTCTTGCCGTGGCCCAGGCAACTTTCTTAGACTGTAAGTTACAGGTGAATGTGCTGATTTCCAAGGTTTGGAAAGGTTTCTATGCCAGAAATTAAATAAATGTTTTTTTAAAAAAATATTTACTAAATACTTGCTATGTGCAAAGCATTATCCTAAGAGAATATTGAGACATTTCTGCTGTGAGAAACAGAGTATCAGAGCAAGAGACAATATACAGAGGAGAATTAAGCTGAAGGTAGGTGGAAAGACCCAGAGGTCTTTAGGTTGCAGCAGGCCATATGGTAAGGCACAGAGATAATAGAGCAAAGCTTCTTAAACTGTGGGTTGCAACCTCATAAGGGGTCACTTAACTGAATGTGGAGGTCGTGAAAAATTTGGCATATGTTATGTATACCTATTTTACATGCCTATATACCCAGGGTCCCATAAGTCTCTTGAGCAAGAAGGGGTCACAAGTAGGAAAAGTTTAAGAAGCCCTGGTCTAGAGGGCCTAGTGGTAGGAGACACAGTAATATTCAAGACTCTGGAAGCTTCAACCACATTATAGATTTGATAAGCCTATTGATCCTTTGGGTGCAAAAGACCTATATCAATTTAGGCATAGGTATGGACTACTCCCCACTTTCAGACTGATAATAATATTTTTTTTTGGCAGGGCAATGAGGGTCAAGTGACTTGCCCAGGGTCACACAGCTAGTGTCAAGTGTCTGAGGTTGGATTTGAACTCAGGTCCTCCTGAATCCAAGGCCAGTGCTTTATCCACTGTGCCACCTAGCTGCCCCCCTGATAATACTTTAAACCTTTGTTACACCTTCCAGTTTCCAAGGCATTTTATTCTTCAAAGCAGGCCTATAAGATCAACAAATGAGAAACCTGATGAACACTTGTATGACATGCTCATGGAAGTGCATCTAATAAATAGCCTAGAAAGCCAAAATTCAAACTCAGACCTTCTGACTCTAATTTTAGTGTTCCTTCTCACATCATGCTGCAATAGCATAAAAAAACAATTCCAATTAGGTCAGTAATTCAGTAAAGATCTTTACTGTCTGCTCTTTGAGTGAGTTAGCTTTCATATCGTTCAGTTTTATTTCTGTTATTTTTTAAACATTTTTTCCTTAACCTTAATGTCAGATATGCTAGCATCCATTCCAGATTTCTTCAAATAAGAACATCCTAAGTTCCCCAGTTCCCTATTTATGTATTTCCTTTCCTTTCAGGCATCCCTCTTGCATTCTAGGCTGCTTACATTCATGCACATTTAAAGACATAGAGGTTTACTAAAGTTCTAAAACTGCAAGAAACTGTGATGGAGAACTAAGAAAGCTGCAGGGAGAAAAATATTACCCATGTGTGTTTAATCTTTCAAGTTACTAGAAAAAATGCCACTTCTGAAAATCTGAATTGAAAAATATTGCTTTTAACTATTTATTTTTTTAGTTTATGTTACTGATTTCTTCACATGTCTATAATTTGAAGGCACAACACCATTATTTAAATGTAAGGGGAGATTTTATGGAAGAATCCCTAAACATATAAGTAAGCATATGGGTGGGGTTGCTATGAAACATTCTCTGCTCTTTTACATTTTACAAATAATCTATAGTAAATTGTTCACATAAAATAATATGCAATAAATAATACTAATATATGTATTATGTATGAAAGATACTGTAGCTTAGTGGATAAAAAAAGCTGACAGTCCAAGAAGACCTGGGTTTAATTCCTGCCTCTGACATGCACTGATTGTATGACCATAAGTTAACATCCCAATGCTCTGGGGAAACTTTCTTAGACTAAGTTGTAAAGAAGATGCTTATATACATTAGTAGATGGACTCTCTTTATCTGGGATTTTTCTGTATCAACAAAATCACAAATCTGGTCCCTACCTCCTACATAATATCGATTGTGATGCTTTTTTTTCAATGTATTATATAATACTTGGCGGAAATATTTATGGAGGAAAATGGCCATACTCGTTTTTCTTGAGATGTTCATAAGACAAAAATAAGTATTTTATTGTATTGTTGAACTGCATAATGTGCTTGCGGAATTTCTCCTTTTCCCTTTCATCCCTTAAAAAGAAAATTAGGGATATTAGTAGGGAAAATAAGATTGGGGTATGGGATGCCTATCTTCTTTAAGCTCTCCTGGGATAGAAGAATCTTTTATTCCCTTTAAAGAGGTTTTAATAATCTCCTTGTTTGTGCTTTGTCACTGAGTAGTTTGTGTTCTCACCAGGAGCAGCAAATGATTGATTCCAGACTCAGAGAATAAGACTGATAAAATGGACAGAAATTACTTTAAAACTGAACTTCAGGCTCTTAGTCATTTGGCAGGCTGCTGTTTTCCTCATCTCCTCCAGTGCTTCTGGAACACAAGGGAGACTTTACAGGGCTTCTTCAATTGTTGCACAATAAATTCGACAGTCTTCATTATGCCATGATCTTATCTAAAGAGGAAGCAAGGACTACTAGGTGAAAATTAAACATGGTATTGAATAGAGAAAAGAAAGATGGAAGAACTATACTTTGAAGAGTGTGAACAACCCAGGTGGCTGAAATGATGGTCGTGATCCAGGACCCCCCCCAAAAAAAAAAATTAAACACAGAAGAGGTAGCATGTGAGAGTCAGTTGTAAAACATGATTTGATTGTCTGTACCTGAGCCTATTAAGATACATTTTAAGAAGATACTATGAAAAATGCAGAGATAACAGAAAAAAATAGTGTGGCAAATTAAAAAATTTAAGGAAGTTATTCTGGTATTAGTTTGTTGTCAAGTATCATTGAGCTGCCTGATTTGCTTGCAGAATTTTTCCTTTTCTCCCTCTGCCCTTAAAAAGAAAAATATTTATATTATCAGGAAATACAAGATTGATGAAGGGAATGCCTATCTTCTGTATACACTTCTGGGATAGAAGACTCTTTTATTCACTTTTAAGAGGTAGAGATGGAAAGCAGCCTCTCTGACCATATTGTATAACACTATTATTGCTCAGGCCATCCCTCCAAGAAAAGCAATGTGCTCAAGTAGATAGAGTAATGAACTTGGCAAGTAAGATATTGTGAATTATAGGCTCCACTTGATCACTGACTGACCATTAGACCCCAAGGAAACCACTTAATCTAGCAATGTCTTGTGTCTTCATCTGTAAAATGAGGCTCACAGTGGTGATCTCAAAATACTGTTGTAGGGATAAATGAGTTTATTTTGGTAATGCATCGCCACTCCTCAGATAATAGATATTACATAAACGTCAGGTAGTAGCATTATGTGGGTGCATACAAAAGTTTCTCTGAGGTAAAATAGACCTTCTTATGTAAAAATATCACAAGATATTATGCTCTTTGAAGCTACATGTGATTTAGGAAGGTACAACCTTTATTTTCGCAGATGTTCCAATGGCACAAAATCTGATGAGGAAAATAAGGTCTGGTACTGAAATGGAGGACACCTGGAGACAGATGAATTGGAGAGTTAGGTTTGAACTGAATCATTGAGCTAATATATAAAAGCTGTGGGTTTAAATGTTTTATCTATGCTTCCTCTGCTAATTGTATTTGTTTCCTGCTGTTGTGCCTATTGCCATGGTGGGATTTTTTTTATATTAAATATGTGGATATGATGAATGTAGTTTGTTGTCTTTCACAAGTTGGGTCCTTAGAGGACTGTGAACTAGATTTAATTTTAATGGGGAAAAGACTTACAAGTGCTCTGTGGGGTCGCTGATGTTGCCATCATTTACTAATTGACTTGCTTATTGATCTAAGGGAAAACTGATTGATTTCTGAAAATGACAATCAAAATGTTCCTTCCTCCTCTTTCCTCTTCTCATCTTGTGTCCTACTCAAGTAAGGCAACAGCTTGATTATCTGCTAATGGGGCCTGTATATCAAATTTATGTTCCATTCCCCCTTTGCCTCCTGTGATTAGGAGTTTGGTGACATGCTCTGCATCTAGAAATGCATCCTGTTACCTTGGTAATATACAATTAAGTACCCTATTAAATATTTGTAATCGTAGGTATCTTTTCAAAGTGAAATCTCAAATAATCAGAATATTTAGGAAATGGTGAAGTACTTTTTCAGGCTAAGTCAAGCTCAAACTTTCTGTTTTAACCACTATTGTGGAGTTGTTTCAATAAAAACTGAAAAACACAGCTAATATAGAATCATGGAAGCATAAAACCTTAGCACTAGGGGGATGTTTAAGATTCACTAGGCTGAATAGAGGAAGAGAAAAGAGGAATTGGTTTGTTGTCCTGACTTATTAAGTGTAATACACTAAATATAATTTAATTTTTCTTTGATAATTGAGATTCTAGCAGTGACTCAAAGCTATTATTTTGAAACTCCTTCATTGTATAGTATGAAAACAGTGAATGTTAAATAAAGAAGAGAGAGAGAGAGAGAGAGAGAGAGAGAGAGAGAGAGATGATAGAAATATTTGCAAAGTCCATGGAAATTGTATTTTTGTCTAAAAACTTGTCACATGCTTGGTTTTATTTAAATTTCCTGTTTCTCCTACAAATAAGATGTAAAAAGAAACAAACAAAAAACACTCCAGTTTGCTTAAAGTTCCAATTAATGGTCTTCTAGTTTACTTGATGTTTGATTACACCATTTAATCAGAAAAGTACAAGAAGAGAACCTCCACATGTGTCTACTCCTCTCAAACTTTGTGATGATCAAATTTTCAGGGTTAATCATGTATCCAGCCATGTCCAGATCTTGTCATTCAATTGAGTATGGCCTTAATTTAAGTGGTCATCTAGTGGTTTATAAGATAATTTTCCTAAAGAATCAATTAAGGGAGTATTAATAAACAAGTTATAATATACAAACCATCTTTCAAATAATTTCCCCATTATTTTCTGTCTCCTTTTATATATTGAACTATTAAA
Organism: Dromiciops gliroides; assembly: GCF_019393635.1. Taxonomy (NCBI): domain Eukaryota; kingdom Metazoa; phylum Chordata; class Mammalia; order Microbiotheria; family Microbiotheriidae; genus Dromiciops; species Dromiciops gliroides. The sequence continues at coordinate 244,058,578 of NC_057861.1, read as the reverse complement.
TGGCTGCATGACATTGGCTGAGTCACTAAAGTTTATCACTAATAAAACTGGGCCTCAGTTTTATCTTGTGCAAAATAAATAATTGACTTCGATGATCTCTAAAGTTTCTTCTGGGTCCATCATTGATGATTTTATACTCTAAATCAGGGTTCAATAAACTATAGCCCACAGCCAAACTTGTCCTTGACCAATTTTGTAGGGCCCTTTCAACTAAAAATTGTTTTTAAAATTTTAAATAAAACTATTACAGTAAAAATTGTAAAACCCCTCTCTTCACAGAGGTACAAAAATAAGCTGCTGGTTGAATTTTGTTCTTGGTCTATAGTGTGCTGACCCTTACTCTAAATGAATAAGTGATTTTATTATAGCAGACCACAATGTGATACATTTAAGATGTATTTATTCATTCACCAAATAATTATTAAGCTCTAACTATCTCTTTAACATATAAATAGCTCCTCACTCCCTCTTTATCTTATCTCCAGTCTCTCTCTCTCTCTCTCTCTCTCTCTCTCTCTCTCTCTCTCTCTCTCTCTCTCTCTCTCTCTCTCTCTCTCTCTCTCTCTCTCTCTGGTTTGCTTATCCAACATGCAATAATACTGGAAGATCAAGGGGCTAGAGGGGCCAGACACTAATGCAGTCCATTTCCTCAGGGATCTAAGAGCAACTGTTGTAAGGGGATCACTTACCTACTACCATACACTGAATCTCCTAAACTCCTTCACATTGAATAATCTGGACAAGGTTTAAAAAAAATAATAAAAACATTTCACTTATAATCCAGGGATATCCCTTCCCACTGATGTACAATGTGGACAGGAGTGTGGACACAGACTCATAGAATCATAGATAGGAAGCAGATATGTAAGTACAGATATTGCACAAAACTTACCACTGAAGCATTATTCTATTTTTCCCCCCCAGGAACAGATTATATAACAGTGTATTAATAAACAAAATTATTTCTCCAATGGCTTCTCTGCTCAAACTCACCTCTCAGGAAGGAGGTGACTTGAGGCAAACCTCTGTTCCTCCTGTCAGCTCTTAGAATAAACAAATGCAAAGCTTGCCTTCCTTTATTCAGCTCTTTCAAGTAACAGGTGTCAGTGAAAGTTATGAGGTCCCTTCCAAAATCCAATCAGAGATCTTTCCTGAGATCAGTTATGAACTCTAAGCCCTAAACTCAGCTCAGCTACCCTAACTGTGCAAAGCTGAAACTCTTAAATGAGAAGACTTACTTCTTTCTTATGATGACAAAGCAAAATCTGTATTTCAGCAACTATAACTAGGCAGTGTACATTTATCTCCTAGTCATTAAACAATTATAGGAGCTGACATTTCCAACCTACTACATTCAAAGTGCCCATCTCGGGTACATACAAATTAGATGCTGTGACAGAGGATACTTTGGTCATCTTTACCTTAAGTGCCTTTTTACTGAATGGTTTAAGAATTTGTTGTTCATATTTTCAGTCATGTCCAACGCTTTGTGACCCCATTTGGGGTTTTCCTGTCAAAGATACTGGAATGGTTTGCCATTTCCTTCTCCAACTCATTTTATAAATGAGGAAACTGAGGCAAACAGGGTTAAGTGACTTGCTCAGAGTCACATAACTAGTTAAGTGTCTAAGGCTAGATTTGAACTCAGGTCTTCCTGACTACAGGCCCAGCACTCTATCTACTGTATCACCTAGCTGCTCTACTATGACTTAGTAGGTTTAAGTATTAAATAGAGACTAATAATTTCTTTTTCAATATTTATTTCACAACTGTCCTTGTTTCTTTCTCTTGCTCAAATTTGAAAGGATCATGCCCTTACAAAAAATACTATGCTTGACGTTGAAGAAAATACAAGGTTTAGATAAAACACAATCCTTTTCCTCTTAGAAATTAAAATGTAATGGAGGTACAAAACACAAATAAAGACTACTAGAAGACCCAGTTTGGCATAATGGAAAGAAGACCAGCCTCAGAGCCTGAATGACCTGGGTTTAAGCCTTGCCTATGATACATACTGGCTGTATGGAATTTCCTCTCCAGGAGTTTCTTTCACCAATGAAATCACAGGCCTGGACTCACCTACTCTCTACCCCTGAAAAAAATAACTATAATATAAAAATGTAAACATTAACTGCTTAAGAGAGTTGCAATACAAAAAATTGTAACAGAAATGAGAGGAAAATTCATTACCAACCTATGGGATCAGGAAAAGCTTTTTGGAGCAGATGGCATTGATTTGGGGACTTTAAGAATGAGAAGGAATTCAATGGTGATAGATCATTGCACTAGTAGAATATAAGTTCCTCAAAAAAAAAAAAGTCTTTCATTTCATCTCTGTTTCTTCAATACTTGGCAATGTTGTGAACTAGGAAGGAGGGAAAGGAAATAGTAAATAAAAGTAAACAGAAAGACTGGTATATTGGGGGAAAAATAATTAAACAGTGAAAAGAAAAAATAGCTTGCTATTCTATTACTAGTCTATACTTTTTATTTTATTATTTGCTATTAAGCTATTACTAAGAGTTGTTTCAGAGAAAACAATATGAGGTAAATGCATGGAAATAGACAAATATAGGGCATACTTAAAGTTAGACAATAGTCTTATTTTCCTTTAAGGACAATGGAGGAGAGTCATATGAGATAAGACTGAAGGTACAGGATGCAACCTACCTCAAATATTAAGCAAAGGGATTTGAACAGTAGACAATAAGGAAGTAATGATGTTATACCAGAAGGGGGACATGACCATAAATATAAGATTAGTCTGAGAGTCTTGCAGAATATTGGTATTTCTTACTAAAGTCACTCCTCTCTCAAATTCATCCTCCCCACAACTGCTAAAATGACTTCCCAGGGGGCAACTAGGTGGCACAGTGGATAAAGCCCCGGCCCTGGATTCAGGAAGGCCTGAGTTCAAATCTGACCTCAGACACTTGACACTTACTAGCTGTGTGACCCTGGGCAAGTCACTTAACCCCCATTGCCCTGCAAAAAAATTTTTTTTAAAGTGACTTTCCAAAAAAGGATAGGTGACATGTAACTACATTCTTCTTCCTTGTTACCCTCATCCCCAGCTCAATGAACTCTAATGGATTCCTATCTTCTCCAGGATAAAATATAAACTTATCTGCATAATACTTAAAGCTCTTCACCATGTGGTGCCTACCTACTTTCCCAGCTCACTCTCTATGATAGTGAAACTGGCCTTCTTGCTATTCCTCACATATAGCCATTAACTCCATCCCCAATTCATTTTGGGAAGGCTGTTCCCCATACCTGGAATGCACTCGTTTGTCAACCATACCTCAGAGAATCCCTTATTTACCTCAAGATTCAGCTCACATCCTCCTTCAGCATGGTGACTTTCATGACAACTATCAATTTCTGGTGATTCTTGTGGGTGCAAGTGACATTTCTGGAAGGGACGTAAAAAGTATTACTAGCAATGATGAAATCTTGAGATAATAATTGTAAAGCATTTAAAGGCACACAGCCTGGTACCAAGTAAATACTTAATAAATACCCCTTTCCCCACCCTTCTTCCCTCTCCCTTCTTGTTGGTCAAAAACCAAATGTCCTTTTAGATCCTTACTACTGCCCATTGAAGGAATGGGAGGCAGAAGAGAAAAAAGATAATTTAGGACATGTACAACTTATTTAAAAAGTGATGTCTGAGAATGGAAATAGACTTCTGGATCATGGATTACAAGATGGGGATGACAGATTCCTAGTCAGAAAGAGAATACACTTAAGAAAAACTGTTAAAAATACATTTTCCATGTGTCTTACAAATCTATTCAAAAAAGCTTTAAACAAAAACAATGCAGGATTGGGAAGGGAGAAGACTGTCTATATTTATGCTACAAGTTAAAACTAGAAAAAGTATCCACAAAGAAGGAAGAAGAGCTTCTGAGATATATAGAAATTTAAAAGAGCAAAATCCAAGAAAAGAGCCAGAAGTAAAACTCATAGTCCAAAATTATTATATACAAATGCCCAAAGTTTAGGCAGTAAACAAGAGAAACTCAAGACCCTAATGCAAGAGGTAAATTAGATACCTTAAAGTTATCACTAGGATATTGTGGATTACAATCTATCACTAGACTATAGCTCTGTATATGTATACCTTGTTCAAAAGAAATAGGATAGGTTAAAGAGGCAGGGGATAGCATTGTATATTAAGAGAGTAAGCTCCTGGTGAAATCCAGAAATCAGAGCAGGGAAACAGGAAGGGAGTAAAGTTCAATGGAAAGAGAAACAACATGATTTTGTCATTTCATCCTTCAAAAGTTATAAGAATAAACAAGGGGAGATGATGGCGGAGAGAAACTAGGAACGCTCCTGAGCTTTCCCGTATTTCCCTCAAAAACAACATTAAATCAAGCCTCTAAACAGATTCTGGAACTACAGAACCTACAAAAAGAGAGACAAAATCCTGATACGTGAGATAATTTAGAAGACTTCAGAAAAGGACTGTCTCACCTGGGGTAAAAGGGGAGGGTAGCTCAACTCAGCAAAGCTCAGCTCAATGTGGCTTAGCACCACTCCTCTCAGCTGGCAGATCACCTTAGAAAAGCTCGACTCAGTGGCAACTCAACACTGTTGCAACTTGACACAGCTGAGAGCAGTAAGAAGCTTACAACCATGAATCCTGTGCCCCAGGAGCCAACTTCAACTTGATAAGTTTAAAAATAGCCTACAACATGAGCAAGAAACAAAAAAGGAACCTTACCATTGACAACTTCTATGGTGAAATGAAAGACCAAAATTCAAACACAGATGAGTTAGTCAAAACACCCAGAAGTGAAGATTCAAGAGGGAAGATGATGTTGTCTCAAGACCAAAAACCCATCTTTGAAGAGCCCAAAAAGGCTTTTAAAAATCAAGTAAGAAGGGCACCTAGGTGGTGCAGTGGATAGAGCACTGGCCCTGGAGTCAGGACTACCTGAGTTCAAATCAGTCCTCTTAACACTTAGTAGCTGTGTGACCCTGGGCAAATCACTTAACCCCAATTGCCTCACTAAACAAAAAAATAAAATAAGAGAGGTAAAAGAAAAAATGGAAAAAGAAATAAGAGAAATGAGAGTTAGAGTGCAAAAAGAAGCACAAAAAATGACTGCGGAAAACAATTCCTTAAAAAATACAAATGAATGGGGATAGAAAGGAATATATCTTTTTCTCAGCAGTACATGGCACATTTTCAAAAATTGACCATGTATTAGGGCACAAAAACATCATAGTCAAATGTAGAAAGGCAGAAATAATAAATGCATCCTTCTCAGATCATGATGCAATAAAAATTACATGTAATAAAGAGCCATGGAAAGGTAGACTGAAAATCAAATGGAAACTATATAATTTCATTCTAAAAAATGAGTGGGTCAAACAATTATGAGACAACATGGCAAAATCTATGGGATACAGTCAAAGCAGTGCATAGGGGAAAATTTATAGCTCTAAATGCTTACATGAATAAAAAAGAGAAAGAGGAAATCAATGAATTGGGCATGCAACTTAAAAAGCTAGAAGAAGAACAAATCAGAAATCCCCAATTAAATACTAAATTAGAAATCCTGAAAATTAAAGGAGAAATTAATAATATTGAAAGCAAGAAAACTATAGAATTAATCAAGAGCTGGTTTTATGAAAAAAACAATGAAATAGATAAACCGCTGGTTAATTTAATTTAAAAAAAGAAAGAAGAAAAACAAATTATCAGTATCAAAAATGAAAAGGGTGATCTTGCCACCAATGAAGTGGAAATTAAATCAATAATTAGGAATTATTTTGCCCAACTGTATGCCAATAAATTTAACAAACTAAGTGAAATGGATAAATATTTACAAAAATACAAACTGCCCAGGTTAACTGAAGAGGAAATAAACCCCTTAAATAAGCCCATATTAGTTGGTGGAGCTGTGAACTGATCCAGCCATTCTGGAAAGCAATCTGGAATTATGCCCAAAGTGCTATAAAGCTGTGCATGCCCTTTGACCCAGCAATACCACTCTTGGGTCTTTTTCCCAAGGAGATCATGGAAAAGGGGAAAGGACCCACATGTACAAAAATATTTATAGCTGCTCTTTTTGTGGTGGCAAGGAATTGGAAAATGAGGGGATGTCCATCTATTGGGGAATGGCTGAACAAGTTGTGGTATATGAATGTAATGGAATTCTATTGTGCTGTAAGAAATGATGAGAGGTGGAATTCAGAGAGACCTGGAGGGATTTGCATGAACTGATGATGAGTGAGATGAGCAGAACCAGAAGAACATTATACCCAGTATCTTCAACATTATGTGTTCATCAACTCTGATGGACTAGATTCTTCTCACAAATCCAACTGAACAAGAATGTTCCAAAGGACTCATGAAGGAAAAGCCTCTCCAAATCCAGGAAAAAACAGGAACTGTGGAGTGTGGATGCTGATTGGACCATACTATTTCTTTTGTTTTTGATCCTGTTGGTTTTCTGATTTGAGGTTTTTCCTTTGTGCTCTGATCCTTCTCATATAATATGACTAATAAAGAAATATGTTTAATGTTATTATGTATATATAACCTATATCAGATTGCCTGCTGTCTAGGGGATTGGGGGAGGGAGGGGAGGGAGGGAGAAAAATTTGAAATTGGAAATCTTATATGAACAAATGTTGAAAACTATTTCTACATGTAACTGGAAAATAATAAAATACTTTTATTAAAAAAAAAAGAATAAACAAGGGGAAATTATTCAGGATCTGATTCTTCTAACAGAGAAAAACTGGTTGTTGGAATGGAAATGATGGGAACCCTTGATATAAGTAACTATTCCATCTTAGGATTTGTGATTTTTTTTAAAAAGGAAAGAAAATGAATGCATAGTCCTTAGATTTGGGAAAATGAATTTCAGATGATTCAGAGGAAATACAAGGAGGGTCATATAAAGTAAAATGCTTCAGCCAAAAAGGTATGGGAGATTCTCAAGAATTAAATTCTGAAAACAGAAAAGGAAATAAATTCATGGAGAAGGGAAATCAAGTTTTGTCTAAAGAACCAGCCACCTCAAATTTGTAAAAGACTTGAGTGGAAGTGTCCAGGTAACAGATGATAAGTAATATAGGAGGGTGACATAGTCCTTTTAAAATAGCATCAGGAATGCTAAAGCTCATAATGACCTGAGACTTCTATGTTATACAGAGAAACAATTTTTAAAAGCCCCCGGACCCCAGGAATTTGGGGTTTTTTCTCCTGGAGAGGATTTGAATTGAAGGGTTCCTGCAAATAATTCAAAAATCAAAATCTTAAATAGTCTTTAAATTATATTTAGAGGAATTTACTACAATATTCAGCACACACTAAAATGGTTTGCTATTTAGCTGGGACGAAGTAAAATAATGAATTCATTGATTTTTAAAGTAACCCTTACAACTTTTTATATCTTTAAAAAGCCTTTAATGTACAGTATGACCTGCTTTTGCTGAATTCACTTGTTTTACATATTTGGCATGGAGTTCACAAAATTTTGACAAATATTCTTTAAGTCTTTATCAGAAAACTAGAGATCACAATGGATTTTAAATGTACCTTTGATGAACAGTGTGTTTTTCCAGATTATGATACATAAGTTGTCAATGGGGTTTAAAACAGTTGAGTCCCCGGGCCACTGTGGGCCTCTAGCCCACTGTAGCATGTTATCTCCATGTTTTGACTGAATTTCTTAGTCTTTTGAGATAGGTGATATACTGCAAAGCTGAGTTACACTCTTCACTGTCCGTTTGGAATTTTTTACAGTACTGGAACAATTCTGCTTCTCGGCATATAAGTATGTATGTATAGATATATAGAGATATATATATCAAAGCATATATTAATCCCGGATCATCCATCAAAGGGGACAAGATTTTTAGATCCATTGAAATTTTTTTAAGTATATATTTGGGGGCTAGTGGATGTTTTATTGTCTGATGAAGATGCTCAAATCTTCCAGGCTTACCTGAACTTCTGACAATGGTTTTGGTATAGTCTTAATGGAAAATAATTAATTTCATCAATAAAAATTATCTTTTCCCCCCAATCCTCAATATTACAGTCTTTGTATGATCTTATTCATGAAAAATAATTTTCTTCATGCCAGTGGTTAGTTGTTTTTGTTGTTTCTCTTGTTTTATTTGTTTGTGTGGTGTTTTTTGTTTGTTTTAATGGTCTTCTTGTTCTTCCATCTTCAAAAATTCTATGCGACACTGTAGAGAAATCAACAAAAAAGCTCCCCTTCTTCCTAACCCTCTTAAGTATTTTGTTTGTTGTAGGAGGATGTGCTAGTCTATTTTTCAATGATTATTTGTCAGGTCTTGGTAGGTTTTGTTTTTCAAATGTACTTTTGCTCCATATGATCCTGTTTCATTATGCACTTGAAAGATCCCTAAAACACATGAAAGCTACAACTTTTTGCATGTTACCTTGGTATAATAGCCATTCTTCAAAAACATGGAATTTAAGATAGCAAAAGAAAGCAATGAAAACATATGTCCAAAAATTCTACACAAAACTGACAGAGAACAAATTAAAGGAAGGGAAACCAAGCACTATTTAATAAGGGAAAAGTTGCTTGGCAAAATAGAAGTACAAATAAGCTTTCAGAAGAATAGTTAAAACTACTTAAGACAGTAAAAATATTTTAACACTACCTCTAAGTGCTTTGGAAGTACATTTATTTACTTAGAAAAAATGATGATTCCAGATCAAAATTATGCCATTATTTGAAGCAATTCCTCAAGAGCTTCAGAGTGGAAATTCATCAGAGATGGCAGCAAAAAAATAGCAGTAGCAAGGACCTGGCCCATGCTAATGAGCTACAAGAACAACCAAGAAACAAAAGATAGTTGGGTGTTTTGTGACATAACCTTTAGAGTTCAAGAAGTTCTCCAATTATACCACATGTTAGAAAACACTAAAGATTAAATTCTTTCTTTCCTCAAAGCATGAATTTTCTGGAACTTTTCTTGTATAGTAGTCCTAAATGCAAACACCATACTGATTGATTTCCTATGGATATATACCAGTATCTCAAGGTCTCCAGATGTGGTCCAGTCATAGAAGAATATGACAGGACCATCACCTTTCTCATTCCTGAGCTTATGCTGCTCTTAATATAACCTGAATTCCTATTAATATTTTTGAATGTAGGGGCAACTAGGTGGTGCAGTGGATAGAGTATTGGCCCTGGAGTCAGGAGGACCTGAGTTCAAATCTGGCCTCAGACACTTAACACTCACTAGCTGTGTGACCCTGGGCAAGTCACTTAACCCCAATTGCCTCACTAAAATAAAATAAAATAAAATAAATTTAAAAATATATTTTTGAATGTTGTGATAGACACACTGTTGACTTGTATAGCATGTGAGTCTGTAAGAAATCATGCTCATTAAAAAAGGGAAAAGGACCCATATGTACAAAAATATTTATAGCTGCTCTTTTTGTGGTGGCAAGGAATTGGAAATTGAGGGGATGCCCATCAATTGGGGAATGGCTGAACAAGTTGTGGTATATTAATTTCATGGAATACTATTTTGCTGTAAGAAACAATGAACAGGCAGATTTCAGAGAAACCTGGAAGGACTTACGTGAACTGATGCTGAGTGAGATGAGCAGAACCAGGAAAACATTATACACAGTATCAACAACATTGTGTGTTGATCAACTGTGATAGACCTGACTCTTCTCAGCAATACAGTGGTCCAAGATAGTTCCAAAGGACTTGTGATGGAAAATGCTCTCCAAATCCAGAAAAAAAGAACTGTGGAATCTAGATGAAGATTGAACCACAATATTTCTACTTTTTTGTTTTTCTCTTTTGAGGTTTTTCCCTTTTGCTATGATTCTTCTTTCACAGCATGACCAATGCAGAAATATGTTTAATGTGATTATACCTATATAACCTATTTCCGATTGCTTGCTGTCTTGGGGAGGGGGAGGTAAGGGAGGGAGGGAAAACAATTTGAAACTAGAAATCTAATAAAAACAAATGTTGAAAACTATCTCTACATGAAACTAGAAAAAAATAAAATACTTTTATGATAAAAATGAAAGAAATCATGCTCATTTGTGCATAGAGGTTGAAAATGATTGTTTCGTGGTGGAGCCAAGATGGCAAATTGGTGGCAGCCAAGCAGCTGAACTCTCTCAATATTCCCCTCCAAACATCTTTAAAATAATTCCTCAAATCAAATTTTTGAATGGCAGAGCCAACCAAAAAAAAAAACTGGGGAGACAGAAGTCTATGACACCAAGACAGAGGTCTGGTAGAGGTCTGTCCAGAGCCCACATAGGTGGTAGTGGCAATAGAGTAAGAAATAACTGACTCAGAGATGGTGAGGAGGGTCAGAAAATCACTCAGAAAAAGATTACAGAAGACTATTTGCTGACACTGGGTACAAATGGTACTGATTGGAAATTCTATTGATCATACGTATTGCTAGGTCTCAGTTCCAGGGTAGAAAGGAGCACTATGGTCTATCACAGTGGAATAGAAGCCCCAGTCACAGCAAGTTCCAAAGCAAAGAGGAACGCTAGCAGTTGTGGCTGCAGGGGACCAGAAGACTTTCCTGGGTAAGATCAGAGTGAAGATCAGGAGAACACTGATCATACCTCTCCCAAGATAACACCACCTTGTAAGCATCAAAAACTTGTAGACCCCCATAACTTGCTCTGAAAACAGCAGCATGAAAAACCCTAAAAGTTGGGATAGTGCCTCCCCATGACCAGGTGAATAGAGCCCAAATTTAACAAAAAGAAATGACCAAACAACAACAAAAATAATTTTGCCATATAGTGGTAGGGAAGACCAAGGCATAAAATCAGAAGAAGAAAACAATGTAAGAACAGCTAAAAAACTCAGAGAAAAATGCTAATTAAACCCAAACCCAAAAAGAATTCCTAGAAATGTTTAAGAAAGAAATAAGAAGTAGAGGAAAACTTGGGAAAAGAAATGAAAGTAATACAAGAATAATTATGAAAAGATAATTAACAGGTTTTTTAAAAGACACAAAATATTGAAGAAAATAACAACTTAAACAGACTTGGTCAAATGGTAAAAGAAGCACAAAAATTCAGAGGAGAAGAACTCCTTAAAAAGCAGAATTGGCCAAATGGAAAAAGAGATACAAAAGCTCACTGAAAAAAACAATTCCTTTACTATTGTGCTGTAAGAAATGATGAGCAGGCAGATTTCAGAAAAACCTGGAAAAACTTAGGTGAACTGAAGCTGAATGAAGTGAGCAGAACTAGGAGAACATCGTACATAGTAGCAGCAATATTGCATGACGATCAACTGTGCTAGACTTGGCTCTTCTCAGCAGTGCAATGATCCAAGACAATTCCAAAGAACTCATGATGGAAAATGTTCTCCACATCCAGAACAAAAGAACCGTGGATTTTGAATGCAGATTGAACCATGCAATGTCTACTTTTTTGTGGTTGTTTTTTTCTTTTGAAGGTTTTTCCCTTTTGTTCTGATTTTTCTTTCACAACATGACTAATACAGAAATATGTTTAATGTGATTGTACATATATAACCTATATCAGATTGCTCTCTGTCTTGGGAAGGGGGAAGGGAAGGGAAAGAGGGAGAAAAATCTGTAACTAAAAATCCTATTAAAAAAATGCTGAAAGCTATTTTTACATGTAACTGGAAAATAATAACATACTTTTATGATTGAAAAAATAAAATAATTCCTTAAAAATTAGATTTAGGCAAGTGAAAGTTTAATGATTCCATGATGAATCAAAAAATAAAAATAAAATCAAAAGAATGAAAAATAGAAGAAAATGTGAACTATCTCATTGGAAAAACAACTAAACTGGAAAAATAAAGGAGAGAGAATTTTTATTTTTTTATTTTTAGTGAGGCAATTGGGGTTAAGTGACTTGCCCAGGGTCACACAGCTAGTAAGTGTTAAGTGTCTGAGGCCGGATTTGAACTCAGGTACTCCGGACTCCAGGGCCAGTGCTCTATCCATTGCGCCACCTAGCTGCCCCGAGAATTTTTAAATTTTTAAATTTTTAATTACTGAAAGTCATGATCAAAATAAAAGTGCCTAGACCTCACCTTTCAATAAATTATCAAGGAAAACTGTCCAGATATCGTAGCTCTAAAGGGTAAAATAAAGATTGAAAGAATATTACAATCACCTCCTGAAAGAGATCCCAGCAATATTATAGCTAAATTTGAAGTATAATTTTCTCACTGTATTATTCTTGCTTCTAAAAACAGTATGACTAATATGGAAATATGTTTTGCATTATTCCACATGTAAAATTGGTATAATATTGCTTATAATCTCAGTGAACGGGTAAGGAAGGGAATGGGAAAGAGGCAGAGAATTTGGAATTAAAAGAATATTTTTTAAAAATAAGTAATGAATTTAAATGTTTTAATGGTTATTATTTAACTTACGTGCCAATTAAATACTTCAACAATTATTTAGACATCCTACCAACTTTTATTAAAGTAGACATTGTATCAGAGTTTGAGCCCTTTATTACTCCTATCTTGAACCCAGTAACTTGTGGGCATTCCAGAATGAAATGTTTGTTTTACATATTCTCTCCTTACACTAAGAAAATAAATCAATAAGTTGAAGAAAATAGATCAAAAACTTTAAATTTCCTATCTATTTATATTGTGTTAGCATCAATGAGGTAAGTGTTATAGTGATTATATGTGGGAAATATATGTAATTATGTAGATGAGAATGAGACCAGATGAAAAAGTATCAATCAGTTGCAATCTTCAGTATGGGGAGAAGAAAAGTGCTAATTACTTCCATTCCTGAAGTATTCCAAACAGTTTACTAGATTGTATTCCAAAGAGAATGTAGTAGAAACAGATAATTAGTGCATCATGCACATAGTAGGTAATCAATAAATATTTTTGTATATGTGAATGACTATTTTTTTTAAATATCCAGATGTCTTCTATTCTGAACAATTGAATTTCTATCATTTGCTAACTAGACAAATTGCATCTTAAAGAAAATGTATAGGAATTTTATTCTTTCTCAATTTGGGAGACAAGAGAAATAAAGAATGTTCATTCTTTGGTGTATTTGTAGGAAATATGTCGCCCTATTTGTAAGAAATATAATCTACCTAAATGACATTATCTGCTCAATAAAACTTAGAATGTCTTTGTTCTTGGAAATACATATAGTATCTGACTAAAGATTTAGGTTTTTATTTTTTAGAACTCTGGAGAAAAAAAAAATCATGGTTAAATAGTCAATCTACCATAAATTTCAGTCTGCCCAGGGGCAACTAGGTGTCACAGTGGATAGAGCACTGGTCCTGGAGTCAGGAGTACCTGAGATCAAATCCGGCTTCAGACACTTGACACTTAGTAGCTGTGTGACCCTGGGCAAGTCACTTTACCCCAATTGCCTCACCAAAAAGAGAGAGAGAGAGAAATGTTAATTTCCTCCTAACTTCTCAAAACCTGGTTTTATCTAGCCTTCTTTTTCATAGAATCTTGAGTTTGATGAAATGAACCTTAGTTATCTAATACAGACTTTACCTAAAGTATGAATCTTCTCTTCAAGATTCCTGACAAAAGAACACTCAGCTTCCTCTTGAAAACCTCAGGTGACAGGGAACTCACTATCTTTCAAAGTAGCTCATTCTACTTGAATAGCTCTAATTATTAGGAAGGGGTTTTTTTCCCCTTAAATTGAACCAAATCCTTATAATCCTACTTCCTCCCCTCCCCCCATGCAATTTCTCCTAATTCTGTCCTCTGAGGCTAAATAATAAAGTCTAATCCTTTTCCCAAGTCACAGTCCTCATCTGTCTACAGGATTAGCAGGTGATTAACAAGTACAACTCTCAGCACAGGGTAGTAAAAAGTCTACAAGCCTAGGTGAAATTGGAATCAAGAAATTAACTAGTAATATAGTCCAAAAATTAAAGCCTAGAATTTACCAGTCAGCAAGTTAACTAGACATGGAGGCTATGCAGAAAAATATCATGTGATCTCATGAACAAGGAAACAGCCCCAAGAACTGGCATTCATTCAGCAAGCATTTATTAAGTACCTATTATGTGCCCAGCAAAGACAAAAATCATATTGTTCCTGATATCGAGGATCTTGAGCAAAATCATAAAATTCAACCAGGACAAGAGGATGGTACTTTAAATAATGATAATTTGCTTCTCATAGGAATCATTACAAGGTAGCATCACTTTATGGTGGAAGGTATAAAAAAAAATCCCATGGCCACCACAACCCAGCCTATTGACCTTGATAGGTCTTCAAGTACTTCACAAAGTTACAGAAACTCAGAACTGGAAGGTAGCTTCAAAGCAATCTAGGCAACCTGTATCAGAACAGATAGAGCTTCTACAACAGCATTTAACAGTGGTCATCTGGTTGACTTCCAGGGATCGAGGTCATTCCTTCCAGGGATAATAACCTGAAAATAACCCACCACAATTTTTATAACTAATGGTTAGAAAGGTTTCCACCCCTCCTTCCATATTAGACCAGAACATATTTCTAGACTTTTACAAGTAGGTGGCACAGTAGATAGAATACTGGGCCTGAAGTCAGGAAGACTCATCTTCCTGAGTTCAAATTTGGTGATCCCAGGCAAGTCGCTTAATCCTGTTTGCCCAAGTTTCCTCATCTGTAAAATAAACTGGAAAAGGAAATCCCAAACCACTCTAGTATCTTTGCCAAGAAAACCCCAAAGGGGATCATCAAGAGTTGAATATGGGTGAAAATGACCAAAGAACAACAAAATACTTCTATAATTTCTACCATTTGTGCCTACTTCTGCCTCTGGGACAAAGTAGAACAAGTTTAACTCATCTTCAACATGGTAGCCCCACAATACATGAAAATAGCTTTCATGTTCCTTTTTCATATATTCTCTTGGATAAACCTTTCCAGCTCTTCCAACCCATCCTAGTATGAGTTAGTTTTGTATCTCCTCACCATCTTAATAACTCTCCTACAGACACACTCTAGTGTGGTAAGATCATTCTGGACTCTGTAACTCTTTAATATAATTTTAAATTGACAACACTAGTGATTCAAATTGAGTTGCATTTCACTTAGCACCAAAATCATTTTCAGGTGTTATTGAGCTACAGCTGCCACAATCTCCACTTGTCCAGTTGATATTTGCAACCTCCATATAGGATTTAACCCCATTAAATTATGTCAATTTCTGTCAATGTGATTTTATGCAAATTTTGTGTGAATTTTATATGAATTTATGTTAATTGTTGGCATAATGTTATTCCAACGTGATTCATCCCCCCCAAAATCACACAGAATAACTTAGTAGAGAAATATTAGAGGATGTCTGAGGTTTGGGAAGGTTATAGTTTGCCCATGGTCATAGTACTAGTAAGTATAAGAAGCAGGATTTGAATTCATGACTTCCTGACTCCAAGTTCAGCACTCTATTAATTGTGCCTTCCATCCCATTAAACTACATTTAAATTTACATTGTTTTAGTCTCTCAAGATCTTTCTTGATCCTAAATCTGTCACTCAACATGTTAACTCTACTTCCTAGCTTTGCATTACCTAGAGACTTGATAGAAATTTCATCAATGCCTTCATTTGCCATATTTAAGCAACATAGGGCCAAGAACATCTCCCTGAGACGTTCCACTAGAGACCTTCTTTTCATTTGACAATGATCCATTAGTGATTGATCTTTGGGTCTGGTGATTCTATCAATTCCAAATCCACTTAACTTGCTTTAATCAAACATATATCCCTCCATCTTGTCCATAAGAACTGCATGAGATAGTCTGTCAAAAGTTTTGCGAAAATTCAGACACAATTTGTCTATGGTATTCTTCTCTTCCAGTACAGTAAGCTTGTCAATAAAAGTTAATATGTTGGGGCAGCTAGATGGCGCAGTGGATAGAGCAACGGCCCTGGATTCAGGAGTACCTGAGTTCAAATCCGGCCTCAGACACTTAACACTTACTAGCTGTGTGACCCTGGGCAAGTCACTTAACCCCAATTGCCCCGCAAAAAAATAAAATAAATAAATAAATAAAAGTTAATATGTCCCTGTTCTTGATAAAATAATGTAAGCCCTTCATGATCCTCTTCTCTTGCTAAATATTTACAAACTATATCTTTACCAATAAGTATTTGATTTTGCCAGAAACTGAAATCAAACTCATGAGCCTATCTTTTATAAATTCCACTCTCTTCATGTATACATACACATGTACATCTCTCTATATATATGTGTGTGTGTACATATATGTATATGTAAATGTGTGTATATACACAAATATGTGTGTGACATAAGATATATGCATCTACATTCCTTTAATTATTCAAAGCTCATGGACAGTAGCTCAGCAAATACATCCCTATCTGGATTATAGTTTGTGAGTTAAAATTGTGAGCATCAAGGACATCTTTCACAAAACCATTTTTTATCTTTGCTAAAGAGTCAACCATTTTGTTTCTATGCTTCCTCATTTGGAGAGCATTATCCTAAATAGAGGAAACAAAATATGAGTAGATCTAC
The DNA here is from genome assembly GCF_019393635.1 of Dromiciops gliroides. NCBI lineage: Eukaryota > Metazoa > Chordata > Mammalia > Microbiotheria > Microbiotheriidae > Dromiciops > Dromiciops gliroides. Next base: position 244,042,043 of record NC_057861.1, on the reverse strand, counting down.
TCAGCTAGGTTCTGATTAATCCAAATAATGAATCTCCTAAACTGGTATAAATGTTCTAATTTTCACTATATAAATTGTAATAATGTGCATTGTTGGTGGAGTTGTGAACTAATTTAACCATTCTAGGTGGCAATTTGAAACTATGTTCAAAGGGCAATCAAACTGTGTATATCCTTTGATCCAGCAATATCACTACTAAGTCTATAACCCAGAGAGTTTTAAAAAAGGAGAGAAATTTTTATAGCAGCTCTTTTCATGTTGGCAAAAATTGAGAAGATGCCTATGAATTGGGGAATGGCTGAATAAGTTGTGTTATATCAATGTAATGCTATGAGAAATGATGAGCAGATAAATTTCAGAAAAGCTTGGACTTACATGAACTGATGCAAAGTGAAGTGAGCAGAACCAGAATATTATACAAAGTAACAGCAACATTGTATAATGATCAGCTATGAATGACTCAGATATTCTCAGCAATAAAATAATCCAAGACAATTCCAAAGGACTCATGAGAAAGAAAATGATATTCACATCCAGAGAAAGAATTTATGGAGTCTGAATGCAGATTGAAGCACACTATTTTCACTCTATTTTTTTCATGATTTATTTCTTTTTGTCTGTTCTTGACATGACTGACATGTGTAAAGAATTAATTATGATTTGAGGTTTTTATGACCCCATCTTTTGGCTAGAATTTTTTAAAAACCCAGCGTTCACACCAGCCAGGGCTCAGGTGCTGTGCCTCTGTACCAACTCGGTGCTCCACCCACTGGCTGTAGCTGTCACCATGGCACTGGCAGCTTACATCATCACCACTCAAAGATGCCTACATGGGCCAGGCAAAATTATAATGACTGGAAGCCCAGTGAGGGCAGTCATATGACTGTCAGTCAGGGCTGCCAGCCAATTAGCTTAGGACTGTGTGTGGACAGCCTGAGGGTTGCTGGTAAGGAGAAGGGAGGAGATTCTCCATTCTGGCATATGAGCTGGAAAGAGACCGGATGCAGCTGTTTGCTCTGCTGAGCCCCAGGAAGGTGGTGGCATGGTTCAGGTGGTATTATTTTCCTTCCCCCATTCCCTTTTTCCTTTTTTCCTTAATTCTACTAATATTACTTGTGTTTTAAGTTCATTCTTTTTAATAAACCCTGTTCTATTTTTGAAAGAAGCTGTTAATCTCCTTCCTTGCCCCAATATTGTGGTGAGCCGCCTAACACTCCCCAATTAAAATTTGACCCCTACACATGGAAATACATTTTGCATGATTGCACTTATAGCAAATCGCTTACCATCTTGGGGGGGAGGTAAGAAATTTGGAACTCAAAAAAATTTTAAACTAATGTTAAAATTAGTCTTTACATATAATTGGAAAAAATAAAATATTATTTTAAAAATAAATTATAATTATGCAAAGCATGGTCATTGGTTCTAGCCCAGTGAAAATATGCAGTATGAATTCAAATAATGGGACCATGTTAGAGGATTCATTATTCACACTAATTAAGACATGGATGAACAAAGAACCTATATTTACTTTATCATTATTCCATCAATCCTAAACAATGATCCTATTCCTTTTTTATCTTTTTCTCTATCCCATAGCTTTAAATTTTAACTTTATTTTTTAAAGAATCCTTTCCCACTAGGGAACATCAAATAACTAAGTAGATGCTTTGCCAGTGAGGAAATTACCTTGTAAATAAATAGTTTTTGGAACACCTTGACTAGTCTAGTTTCTTTCTTTTCTTTCTTTCTTTCTTTCTTTCTTTCTTTCTTTCTTTCTTTCTTTCTTTCTTTCTTTCTTTCTGTCTTTCTGTCTTTCTGTCTTTCCTTCTTTCCTTCTGTCTTTCTGTCTTTCTTTCTTTCTTTCTTTCTTTCTTTCTTTCTTTCTTTCTTTCTTTCTTTCTTTCTTTCTTTCTTTCTTTCTGTCTTTCTGTCTTTCTTTCTTTCTGTCTTTCTTTCTTTCTGTCTTTCTTTCTTCAATGAGGGCTAAGTGACTTGACCAGGTCACACAGCTAAGTGTCAAGTGTCTGAGCCTGGATTTCAACTCAGGTCCTCCTGAATCCAGGGCTGTTACTTTATCCCATGTGCCACCCAGCTGCCCCTGATCTAGTTACTTTTAAGCCAATCTAAAGGTTGTGGCATTTAATGATAGTAGTAACACTTCCTATTATAGCACATTACCCCTACTCACCCAATAACCACTAATATTTAAATCTGTGAATCTTCCACATGACTAATTTCAGCTACTCCTATATGTGGATTATTTTTTTTTTTGGAGATTTAGTAGATTAAGATACTTCAGCTAAGAGGCCAACAGTAACTTTAAATGTTTCCCTGAATAGTATAGAGGAGTTTTCTCAGGGAGATTGACCCTGTGGTGATGAGGAGAAGGGAAAATGATACTATGGAATCTCCTGCTGAACTACTTAAGTAAACAGGGATGGATTCATTTTTTTTTTTAGTTTGAATCCACAACACTTGGCACATAGTAGGCACTTAATAAATGTTTACCAGATTGACATAAAACAGTAATGGGAAATGTTAAATATATAGATGTTGGCTGGAGCATACTCTGATCAAATTAATTAACTCTAAGTTGCCTTAGTGATAATGTCTTAGTGATAATGATAATGAAAAGGTCAAAGACGCAAATAAAGGGAATTGCTTTTCTAGAACTGATTTTGACCATAGGCTAAAAAACTAATGAAGGGGAATCTATTATGAAGTAGCCATTCCACCTCAGGATTGATTATAGATAAGGAAGAGAAGTTCAGTTATTATGTGCCATTCACCCTAGATTTGGGGAGAGCAGATTTCAAACAGTTCAGAAAATTGAAAAGTAAGATAACATGACCCAAAATTTACAGAGGAAGTCAATTCAGAAAAGATGGAAAACTGTCAAGGGTGAAATTCTGATCACAAAACATAAATAATTTCGATAAGAAAGAAAATAGCTTTTTAAAGAGGCTAATGTTAACTCACAGAATACTCATGGACCAACTTGAATTTTTAAAACATGTACAAGATATGAACAAATAAAGGTAACTGAGAATGAATAAAAAACAGAATACTGCATTCTTACAGAACTAAAAATCCAGAATGTGCTGAAACTGCTAATGCATGCTAAAGTCAACAAAGAATGATATTTTTAAACTATCATTTCAACCAGAGGCTGATGACATTGATTTCATTCCTGCGAAAATTCTAGAGTACAATATCGAAGAGCTAATTACTGAGCTTTCTAAAAGAGTCATCACTAAATATTTATTAAACACTATGCTCCAGGCACCCTGTTAAGTGCCAGAGATTCAAAGGCAAAAACAGTTCTTGCCCTCAAGTAGGGCACATTCTAATATAAGAGGAAAAGATAAGTAGGTATATAGAAGATATATACTGAGTAGTTGAAAGGTCATCTGGGAGGGAAAGGCAATAGTAGCTGCAAGGACTGAGAAATGCCTCTTGCAAAAGTTGTGTTTCAATTGAGTCTTGAAAAAGTCAAGGAAACGAAAAGGCAGAGCTGGTGATAGGGTAGAGCATTCCCAGGCATGGGACTAGCTTGGGCAAAGACAGTGAGACCCAAGATGGAGAGTCCCTTGTGAGGAACAAAAAGGAGAACTCTGTCTCTTTCTCTGTCTCTCTGTCTCTCTATCTATCTATCTATCTATCTATCTATCTATCTATCTATCTATCTATCTCTCCCTGGATTAACAACCGTGTGGAGGAGAGTAACATAAAAATATTGAACATGTAAGAAGAGGTTAGGTTATAAAGAGCTTTAAGAAGCACACATAGTAGTTTATATTTAATCTTAGAGATAATAGGAAGGTATTGGAGCCAAGGTAGTCAATTTTTTTTTAGAAAAATCATGTTGGCAGATGAATGGAGGTTGCATTGAAATGGGGGGTAGAGTCTAAAAGTTCAATTAGGAGACTAATCCAATAGTCCAGATGAAAGGTGTTGAATACCTGGCCTAGGGTGGGAGCTGCATGAGCAAAGAAAAGAGGACATATATAAGAAATATTATCAAGATAGAAACAGCAAGATTGAACCATACTATTTCTTTTGTTTTGGGTGCTTTTGGTTTTTTTTTTTCTATTTTGGGGTTTTGCATTACTGCCCTGATTTTTTTCTCTTATAGCAGGATTGGTGCAGAAATGGGATTAATGTTATTATGGATATATGTGTGTGTGTGTGTGTGTGTATATATATATATATGGATATGGATATATAGATATAGCCTGTGTCGGATTGCCTGCTGTCTGGGGTGGGGGAAGGGAGGGAGGGAGAAAGGTCTGAAGTTGTAAGGCTTGTATGGACAGGGGTTGAGAGCTATCTTTACATGTAACGGAAAAAATAAAATACCTTATATGTAAAAAAAAAAAAAAAGATAGAAGGAGCAAGATCTGGATACTGATTAGCTATGTAGGTAGGGAATGAAGAGTTGAAGATGACTGCATTAGAGGGTGAGCCCCTTGACAACAGGGACTATCTTTTGCCTCTTTTTGTGCCTGGCACATATCAGGTATTTGGTAAATACTTATTGACTTTTTATCTGATTGACATCAAGGATTTTAGCCAGTTACTGGTAGGATTATGCCATCGACAGTTATGAGGATGGTGGGAATATGATAAAGTTAGGACAAGTTGAGCTTGTGGTTCATACAGGACATCCAATTTTAAATGTCCAAGACTCAGTAGAAATACTAGCATGGATTATAGAGAACTGGGAATAATTTTTGTGCATATAATTGATCCCATGTTTGCTGGTAAAAACACCAATAGTGAAGAGCAAAAATGAGAAAAAGAACCAGGACAGAACAATGGGGGATATACATGTTTAGCAGGTATGGTGTGGATGAAGTTCTAGTGAAGGAAACTGGGATGTATAATCAAACAGTTAAGAGAAGAAAAGAGAAAGCAATGCCATGAAAACTCAAGAGAAGAAAGTATCCAGGAGAAGACCACCGAGAGGTCAAGAAGGATAAAGCCTGGGTAAAGGACATTAGATTTGACAAGTTTGAAATCAATGGTAACTTTTTCAGAGACATTTTAGTTCAATGATGAAGTAAGAAGCCAGATTGGAAAGGGTTTAAACCAAATGAGGGAAGAAGTAGAGGTAGCTAATGTCAGAAGCTTAAGAATTTAGATGCAAAGGGAAGGAGATATACGACAATAGCTATTAGGGATGGTAGAATCAACTGAACTTTGTTGGTTTGTTTATTTCCTATAGTTGCCCTTTCTCCAGTTCCATGTTTCTTCTGCTTTTCCTGTTAGGAGCTGGGTTCCAAAATTTCAAAGTCTGTTTCCTGTATTTAGTCTGCTGACTTTTAAAGGTCACCCCTGAGCACTGGACTATCTTTATCATATCATTTGTTTCATTTCATTCAAAGGACTAATTTGCATCTCATAAAGATAACACCTGATATCTTTTACAGTTACTTGTACACCCCATTGTGACCCCTTTTCTATGATAAAGGCCACTCCCCATTCCTTTGAATGTGCATCATATAAGCTGTGAGCCAGAACAAGGTTTTCCTCTCAACAGCCACATGGAGGGAAAATTACTGAACATTGAAATAAGCAACTTTAATCAGAGTTTGGAGAAAAAGGTTCTATAACACAGTGATAGGCAAAACAGCAGAAGTTTCATGACTCTGCTTTTATCCTCTCTCTCTCTCTCTCTCTCTCTCTCTCTCTCTCTCTCTCTCTCTCTCTCTCTCTCTTTCTCTCTCTTTGCTCTTGAATTGGGGAGTCTGGTTCTGGGTACTCCCACTTTTTAAAAACCTCTCCCTGGGCAAGCAGACTGGCAAGCCTCAACTTGACTTGTCATGCCTGATGATGGCACATTGAAGTCCCCTCTACCCCTGCAACAGGTACTCATTATTTTATTTTGTAAGGATTACCCATACATATACTCTGTGAGACCTGAGTCTTTAAAGACTACCTAATCTTGCCTTTTACAAATGCAAAAACTTGGGGCAGCTAGGTGGCACAGTGGATAAAGCACAAGCCCTGGATTCAGGAGGAACTGAATTCAAATCCAGTCTCAGACACTTAATATTTACTAGCTGTGTGACCCTGGGCAAGTCACTTGACCCTCATTGCCCCAGAAAAAAATAAAATAAAAAAAAAAACAAATGCAAAAACTGAGGCCATTAAAGATGCGGTAGCTTGTCTACCATCATACAGGTATCAAGGGTCAGAACCAGAACTTGAACCCAATTCCTCTGCCTCCAAATCTGGTAACTTTTTAAGAATCTATTTGTCTATATGTCTGTGTCTGTCTCTTTCTGTCTGTCTCTTTCCTGTCTTTCCATCTCTTTATCTCTCTCAATCTTTCTGTGTCTCTGTCTCCCTGTCTGTCTCTGTCTGTCTCAGTCTTTCTCCATCTCTGTTTCTCTACATCTCTGTCTTTCTCTATCTCTCTGTCCCTGTCTCACTGTCTTTGTCTGTTTTTCTGTTTCTCTTCTCCCTTCATGCTTGTCTTTCTCTCCATTTATGCCCCACAAAAGTCTAGGTCTGTTTACTGGATCTTAGCCTACTACCCAAAAATGTTTGCTAGGGCATTGAAGTCCAATTAACAGTTTCTATTGGAGACATGTAGATAGTTCTCTGTTGTTGTTCATTCATTTCAGTTATGTCTGATTCTTCATGACCCCATTTGGGGTTTTATTGGCAAAGATACTGGAATGGCTTGCCATTTCCTTCTTTTTTTCTTTTTTCTTTTTTCTTTTTTTTTTGCGGGTCAATGGGGGTTAAGTGACTTGCCCAGGGTCACACAGCTAGTAAGTGTCAAGTGTCTGAGGCCGGATTTGAAATCAGGAACTCCTGAATCCAGAGCCGGTGCTTTATCCACTGCGCCACCTAGCCGCCCCCTTACCATTTCCTTCTACAGCTCATTTTGCAGAATAGGAAACTTGGGCAAACAGGATTAGGTGACTTGCCCAGGGTCACACAGATTGTAAGTATCTAAGGTCAGATTTGAACTTAAGAAAATGAGTCTTCCTGACTTCAGGCCTGGCACTCTGAATATTCTTCCACCTAGATATAAATACCTCCCCCTTCCAGTTCCCATAATTCACTTAATCGAAAAATGTCAGTTTCTATGCTATATGCTTGTGACAAATAATTCATAGAGAAAAATCAGGAAGTTTTATTAAGAGGAACTGAACCCCTCTCTGATCTGCTTCTGCTATCATTCTGGGACCCAGAACATATATCATAATCTACAAAACAAAAAGGGTCTTGGTGATGGATAGATATTTTCCTGGGAATCATGCTTTCTTTGTACTACATAGTCACAGATGAGCAAAGTGTAATAAGAGCATATTCAATATTCCAGATAAAATGAACTGTCATGTTTTGAACATCCCTTGTGCTTTCAAGGCTTTGTTTGAAAATGTTCCCTTTTCTAAGAATACACCCTCCAGTCCCTAAGCCCCATCTCTCTAGTTTCTACCTATCCTTCAAGGCCAGATTCAAGCACTTTCTCTTCCATGAAATCTCCCCTGTCTGTATTACCAGCAGTAATCTCAATCTTATCTGGAATATTATAGCTCTTTGTACCTCTCTTTTCTTGACATGTCTTATCTCCATTTCTGTATTCTAATCTCTATAAAGGAAGAAGCCATGTCAAATTCTTCTTTGTATCCCTCACAATGCCTGGAACAGTTCATTGAACATAATTAGGGCCTCGTTACCTTTTATTCTGCCTATTCCAATAACCTCTGACTGGTCCCCCTGTCTGTAGTCTCTAAGAGATCCTTCATCCTAATGCTTCATCCTTCATACAGACTGGTCCCCCTGTCTGTAGTCTCTAAGAGATCCTTCATACCTAATATAGAAGTCCAACTTTATTGTCCCTTCTTAGTCATTGTCCCCTCTTACTTCAAGAACTTGCCTTTAGACTGGCTAATTTTGATTAAGAAATTTATCATGGTCCAGGAACTCAACTTTTTTTAGAAGTCCTAAGTGGTTTAGGAACCCCTCCATTGTTCTGAGGCTGTACTAGACCCTACCCACTCCAAGTTTAGGTACTCCAACCACTTTCTTAGAGATAACTGTCCCCTACGTCTCCTCACAGATCCTGCCTCAGCTCAGAAAGCTTCCTGCATTAGGCTACCAGCCTCCACAGCTGATGCTGTTACCACTTACTATTTTCCACAGAACTTTTCCCTTCCCTTCCTCCTAATTCCTACCCCCCCCGCCCCACCCCCATCAAGATTCTCTTCTTGGTGCTCTCTGCCATTTGCCTTTGGCCCACTATATTCTGGAAATTTCCATTGTTTTCTATCATAATTATGTTGCTTATGATGACAATAATGATAATATTTCTATAGCACTTTAAGGTTTAGAAAACCTTTGTCATCAGTCCAGTTATCCTATATCTAATTTGCTACTGTCTAATTACTGAAAATAAAAAATGAAGAAGTTGTGAAACTCTGAAACAATACCAGTGAAAGCTAGGAAGCCACTAGAAGCTATGAGACTAGGTTTTCCTGGAAATGGACTGCTTAAAAATTCAACCAATAATTCATGATAAACTCCATCTAGGGCCAAGTCTTGACACTACCAACAATTTTTACTGTTCTAATTACCACACCTATAATAGAAACTACCAAGTGTCACCTGTAGTCCACAATATTGTCAAACATCAATTAACTAAATCCCTCAATTAAATGTATTTCTTTTCTGAACTCTACTTTTAGTAGAAGGAGGCAAAGCAAAATCCAACAAGCCAATATCAGGGATTAAAGAGCCCTAAATAACATTCAGTCTATGTCTTGGAATAAGTTCAATTTAATATCCTCTGCCTTCAATGCCTGTGGTGTTACACAATGAGAATTCATGCTGACCTAGAGGCACTGCAAAGTCATCAATCATCAAAGGCAAACTAAATTATTTTCAATATACTGTAGTTAGTAAGGCACCAAAGTAGACTAATACATTTTACAAAGATTTTTCAACAACACGGTTTACAATAAAACTAGTTAGCTGCTTAACCTCTCTGTTATCCAGAAAATTAAATTATCTAGAAGGTAACAGATGTTGCACTGCAACAGACACAACTATTAAAATGATTCCTGATGGGGTTTTAGGTCAGTCGGCTAGCATTCTACATGGCATTTTAGTGAATCCTGAGACATTCTCAAAGATGGGCTTACATATTGATGAGATGCTGAGGATAATAATGATGAGAAGAAGTGTGCTGCTGTAGTGAAAAGAATGCCAGATTTGGAGTCAGGGGGGCCTTGGGGTCAAATCTCAGCTCTGCTGTTGACTAGCTATGTGAATATAGGCAAGTCACTTAAACTCTATGGGCCTAAATTTCTTCATAAAATGAGAGAGGATAACTTTTGAGGTCTCTTCCTCTTGTGTTTGTTTATTTTTGTTTAGTTGAATTTAGGGTTTGTTTTTGTTTTTGTTTTTGTTTTTTTGCTGGGCAAAGAGGGTTAATTGACTTGCCCAGAATCACACAGCTAGTAAGTGTCAAGTGTCTGAGCTGGATTTGAACTCAGGTACTCCTGAATCCAGGACCAGTGCTTTATCCACTGAGCCACCTAGCTACCCCCACCCTCTTGTGTTTATGATACTTTCTTAATGATTTACATTTACTTGGCATTTCATGGTTACAAAGGCTTTTGTCATATCTTATTTCATTTTTATTATATGATCCTCACAATTACCCTTTAAGGTAGAGTATAGGTCCACTATTACTATCCACACTTCACAAGTAATGAAATTGAGGCTCAAAAAAAATGAAGTGACTTATTCACTCAGCTTGTACAGTTATCCTGTCCACATCACAACTTTCCCCATCACAAGTTGGCATAAGAAATTAAGTGTAAATTGGGGGGCTTTTGAGGAAGCCACAGATGACACACAAAGGCCAACAGACGACACGAAAACAGTTTAAAAACTCAGAAAGGCATAAAATATATGTAGAGTGTTGTATAATATCAACATATTTCATCTCTTAATACTGATAATTCAGATATCTTCTCTGGTATGAGGGGGAGGTGAAAAAATTTTACACAGATTTTCCAGATCATGTTGGGGGGGTGCCATGCCCCTAACCTGTTCCATGTGGAAGGGATAATTGTACATGGGAATATCTAGGGATTCTGACCCTAAATTTTATGCTCTTCCAACTGTACAATTTATCTACACTGACAATTAGCCATCAGAGTACTGTGGTAAGATCCAGAAATGGCTAAAGCACAGAGAGGGAATTAAATTATATAGAAAAGGTAATCTCAGTCCTCCATGGATCCATGCTAGAAGAACACAATTCATCATTGTCTTATGTCCCACCCTTGCATTTATATTCCCTGACTTTAGAACCACCTGTCCTCATTTGTCTCCATTTTGACCAGTAACACAAATAGGTCACAACTAAATTGATTATTTCCAATGTATCCTGTATATAGCTTGTTTGTACATATATATTTGCTTGTTGTCTCCCCCATTAGACTATAAACTTGAGAGCAGAGATTGTTTTTCACCTTTCCTTGTATCCTCAATGTTTGGTACAGAACTTGGCACATAGTAGCAACTTAATAAATGTTTATTGACTAACTACATTGAGGATAACTGAACCTTATACAACATCTGTTATAAAGGATGGAAAAGTAGAATTTTATGATAAATTGTACAAGATCCTCATTCTTCCTGTCCCCCCACACAACAGCACACCAACCCTCTCGGGTGCCTTCATAAAATTTGGAGACATTTCCATTCCAAATGTTAGACTATTTGTTCCCAAGCTGTGGTAGTGCCTTCTGAGCTTATATTGGACAGTCAGACACACTGCACCTTAATCCCAACATCGTGATGTCATTGGTCCTCTTTAAGTACAAAGGACAAACAACAAGCCCTACATAGGACTCCCACTTCACCTTTGCTCCTTAGAATCCCTTGTTTTCTTCAAGATCCAGCTTAAGTACAACCTTAATGAAGCTTTTCTTGATTCCCTCAGTTCTTAATGTACTTCCTCCCAAAATTACTTTGTATTTATTTTATACACATACATATTTGTGTAAATATAGATATAGACATGTACATATATCTGTGCATATACATCCATATATGCACATATATCTTTGTATATACATCCATTTTATGTACATGCTATGTCTCCCAACAAAATGTAAGCCCCTTGAGGGCACAGATTACTTTAATTTTGTCTTATTCCCAGGGCCTGGTATATTACCTACAGTGCCATTTAACAAATGTTTGTCAATTGATTGCTTTCCAATCTATGAGATCACATACCCATTTGTATACCTGACTATTTGAGAAATCCATCTGTTTGGCTTCAATTTCTCCCAACTTAACTGAATACCTGAATTCATGAAACAAGCCATAGGAAAAATAAATTATGTATTTGAAGAAAAGATATGAGAGAGATAAAGCACATTATTTTTAAATGCTGTTTTTAAAAATGTCAAAAACTTAATTTTGAAATATTTGCAAGTCCTTCAAAAACAAATAAAAACTTTGCAAACACCTTTGCCCCTATTCTCTCCCCCAAAAAGAATTACATTTGACAACAATTTTCTCCAGTGAAAGTGATTATTTCCTAGGAGATGCATTTCTCTTTTTAGCAAAAAAAAAAAAAAAAAAAAAGCCAAAAATTTGCTTCAACTATTTTGGTGATAAGAAGCGACTATCAGTTAGTTCTACGCTACCTCACAGATTTTTTTCAAAAAAATTAACACACAATATGTCTTGTCAAAATAAAGGTGACTTTTCTATTGTTATCTTTCATTTTCTCATCATCCTGATTGCCCTCTATAGCACATTGCTATAGAGGGCATCTCCATCCAGAAACTCATTTGTTCCAAAAAGCAAAAAAAAAAAAAAAGATTAAAAACAGTTTAGTTTTTTTGGATATGATATGTCTAACACATCAATAAATTCTGTTAATATATGTTGTATTTCATTACCACAGTCCCCCACCACTTTATAGAAGGGAAGGAGATTCATTTGCAAATCTCTTCTTCAGTACCAGGCTTGGTCATTGTATTTCTACAGCATTCAGGGTTTTTTTTTTTTATTTTCTTTTATTTCTATTTAGCAGTCACTTCTTTTTATTTACATTGTTAATAGTCATTGTGTGTATTATTTCCCTGGTCCTGCTTCATACATGTTACATTATTCTATATGTCTTCTCATGCCTCCTTGTATTTTCACCATTTCTTAAAGCCTGGTAACATTTTATCACATTTGTGTACTATCATCTAGGTTTCCAGGTCTTTGCTACTAGAAAAAAATGCTGCCATAAATATTTTGCTAAACATTGGACTTTTGTTCTATCTTCAACCTCTGTTTATAAGAGGGAATGGGATCTCTAGATCAAATAATATGAACATTTGAATCACTATCTTAGTATAACTGCAAACTGTTCCAAAATGGTAATACCTATTCACAGCCACATAAACCCTGTATTAGTGTGCTTGTCTTTCAACAGCCTATCCAATATTAATTATTCCTATCTTTCATCATCTTTACTAGTTTAGTAGGTATGAGGTGAAACCACAGAATCATTTTGACATTATTAGTAATTTAAGTAATCTTTCATATGCTTACTAATAGTTTGCAATTCTTATTTTGAGAATTGTTTGTTCATATCCTCTGCCCTCTTATCACAATAGGTGCCTTTGGTTTATATATTTGTAGATGCAAATATATAATATCCTTTCATGATATATATATGTCCCCTAATTGCTGATGTACCACTGATAATCCTTACATAGGGAACTAGAGAAATAAACAGGGAAAATGAATGAAAATTAATTCATTAAAAAAAATAATATTATGCATTTACTGTGTATTGTTGTTTAGTTGTTTTTCAGTCACATCTGCCTCTTCATACCCCTTTTGGGTTTTCCTGGCAGAAACACTGGAGGGTTTTGCCATTTCCCTCTCCAGCTCATTTTACAGATGAGGAAACTGCGACAAACAGGGATTAGTTATTTGCCCAGGGTCACAGAACTAGTAATTATCTGAGGCTTTATTTGAACTCAGGTCTTCCTGACTCCATGCCCAGTGATACCCAGCCACCTCAGTGCCCTACTATACCTCATTTACTGTGTACCAAACACTATACTAAGAGCTAAAAAAGAAAAAGAGAGAGAGAAAAAGGGAAAGAGAGAGCAGGAGAGGGAGAGGGGGAGAGGAAGAAAGGGAGATAGAGAGAAGAGAGAGAGAAAAAAGAAAGAAAGAAAGAAAGAAAGAAAGAAAGAAAGAAAGAAAGAAAGAAAGAAAGAAAGAAAGAAAGAAAGAAAGAAGGAAAGAAAGAAAGAAAGAAAAGAAAGAAGAAAAAGTCCTGCTCTTAAGGAACTACCATTCTAATTGGAAGAAATAACTGTGAGAGAGAGATATGCAAGTTAAGCTATAAAAGATATTGAAAGGGGGCAGCTGGTGGCACAGTGGATAAGCACTGGCCCTGGATTCAGGAGGACCTGAGTTCAAATCTGGCCTCAAACACTTGACACACTATCTGCGTGACTGTGGAAAAGTCCTTTAACCTTCTCCGCCCTGCAAAAAACAAACAAAAAATAGATAGCTGCTGAAGATCTTTGAATAAGGAAGTAACGTGAGTTGACCAGTGCCTTCAGAACAATGATTTGGTACTTATGCAGAATATGATAGGAAGAAAGATTCAAAGCAGAGGAACTCATTTGCAGGTTACTGAAGTAGTCCAAGTGAGTGATGATAAACTAGGGTAGTAGCTGCAAAAATAGAGAAAAGGAACAGATATGAGAGGCATTGTGTAGGTAAAATCAATGACTTGGAAATTTCCTGGGGTGAGAGAAAAGAAAATATCAAAGTTAACTCCAAGTTTTCAAACCTAAGTAATTTGGATGGTGGCTCCCTCATCAGAAATGAACTTTGGAGGAGTGAGGTGTCTCTGAATAAATTATTTTTTGAACATATTGAGGTCAAGAGGCTACTGGGACATCCAAGTAGAGAGTGGCAATTGTGGATATAAGACGTAATTTCAGGAAAAAGTTTAATATTGGATATGTAGATTTGGAAGCCATGTGTATAAAATGATCATTGAAGTCATTGGAGGTCATTAAATCACAAAGAAAGAGGAGAGAGAGAACAGAAGGGGACACAGGATAAAGTGAAGGAAGTTACCAATGTTTTCCTTCTTTGGGGAAAGCTCTTACATTTTCTCTATTGCAAATATTTGGGCTGCAGATATATACTTTCTATCATATTAAAAAAGTGGGCTTTCAAAACCCATCTTTTGTAGAGTTTTTTAAGCATAAATGAGTGTATTATTTAATCAAAGGCTGTTTTGCAGGTTTAAGGTATTTTTATTTGAATATGATTATGATTATGTGTCCTAATGTGTGTCTCAGCAGATTATTCATCCTTCATTTTCAAAGACCAATGACAATATGGGGTGATGTCTTGACTTGGGCATGAATTGGATTTAAGTGAGGCAGAGTTGTGCAAAGTCATGAGCCTCACTCTTTTTTCCAGAGTCATCAAAATCCATTAACAGAACAAAAGGGAAAACTACTGGCAATGGCCTGGTATGCAGTGAGTGACCTTGACATCTTAGATGTCTGACCAAACTCTAAATACTCTACAGCATCTGTTTCAGTTGCCTTCGTGGATGTTGGAACGAATTATTTTCACCCAGCCATTCAACTGGGGAAAGTCCCCACATGCTTGGGGTAGACATTTCCCTAACTTATCAATGGGTTTGAGGCCTGTAGGTTACCTTCAACCTAGTTTAGCCCATCGGCAAAGACTGCTTACCAGGGTGTGGTCACTGTGCCTGCTGCAGCTTCTTGGAACTACAGGTGAGATTTGGGTCAAGGAGGATGCGAAAGGTGGATGACCAGCCCTGTAAAGGCCTCACCAAACCCTCACACCAGAGACACTAGTTCTCCCCAAACACTTCACATATCCCTACAGAATAATAGAATTATTATGACAACGACATAAGCACACATCAATGCTATCCTTCATGATATTATAAGAATAGGAAGAGTTCTTAGGATGATTTTATAGCTGATCCCAGATCATCAGTCATTCAATTGACAAAAGGTGGAAAGAATATAAGATCCTGCTGAATTTATTTGTTGCTGATAAGAAAACGCATAGATTAAAAAGTAGTCTTCGTATCTTTCTTCCATGAGAATGAAAGAGGATGTCTAGTAGAAAAACCACAAAGCACAAATGGGAGAGGGATTCCCAATAGATGAGGAGGTTTTCTAGAAGCTTTTGTTTGCAGATGACCTTTTTCTTGATTACAATTCCCAGAATCCAGTGTCTTCTAAATGACAATCACAGCCACTCATATGATTTTCACCTAACAGCCTACTCACACATACACATATTTAAAAAAAAGAAAGAAATCAAATCAATAAAAAGTCTATTGCTGTGACTGTGATATGTAGTTAGACAGCCCATCAATTTAGTTCATCAGCACATACATCTTGGACAAGAATTATAGATGGAAAATGAGTAGGGCCCAGAATTTAACAGGAGAAAAGCTCTATTGTATTTGTAAACTTGTACAGCACATTTAGTGATTCCAAGCTGTTACTTCACACATACACACACACACACACACACACACACACACTCACAGAGAGAGAGAGAGAGAGAGAGAGAGAACCATTTAAATTCCACTATTCTTTTGATAATGCTATCTGGCTGTAAATTGGAACAGGTGATCCAAAGGATAACAGAGAAATATATTGTGAGAATGTGTTAGCTGCAGCTTACTATGAATGATGATTTATGCATAAGAAGTAATATCAAGGATAGAGGTTTGGGATTGCCCCAGTGATTTCATTGATGAAGGGAATTGCCAGGTAAGGAAACTCCTTCTACAAGGCAAGCTTGCACTTTCTCTTCTACCTATAGTCTTAGAGAGTTGCCTAGAGTACATAGAGGTTAAGTTATTTACCCAGGGCCACTGACCCAGTACGTGGCAAAAGTGAATCTTGAACCCAGGGCTTCCTGGCTGCCTCTCTATCCATTATGCCATGTTACTTCTTGATAATAAGAATATCATCCAAGGGAACGTATAATTGAAAATTAAAAATCAGTTGGTCATGCAACAAGATCAAAGGATAATAGATGGACAACTTGAATTCTCCATGGATATCCATGAAAGATAGAAAGTCCCTGAAGAAAGCCTCCAAAATCTCAGTTAGATCTTCTCAAGAGGATCTATGGGAAGATATGGACAACAAGTGAACAGAATTAGAAGGCCTGGATAAGTCCTGATCTGAACTGATGAAAGGAGTAACCACATCTATGAAATCATGGGTCCACCAAAGGATCCATGTATGATCCCCTATTGAGTTTAGTAAAACTGCCTGGAATACCTTGCCTAGAATTTCCCAAAGGAATAAACTCGGTGTCCTATTTAACAAAGTGGATTTTTCTCTGCTTGATTAAACATTTAACTCTCTCTGTAGTCCTACATTTAAAAAAAAAAGTACTCTGGAAAAATCAGATTCCAACTGGGTTTAAAGAGCATGACAGCAATGGCCATTCCTTAAATTATCAAAATAGAGTGCATTGATATGTAAAATACTTAGGAGATGATAAGAATAAATTTAAAACAGTTTTAACACAAAGAAACAGCTTAACTTTGACAAGATATTTTAATTTATTTCTCTATTCAACTATTATGGTCTTTAATGTCAAAGACCTTGACCTCTGAAGCTGGTGCATGCTAATAGCTCTCATTTACATAGTGGTTTAAGTTTTACAAAGTATATCCTAAGCCTTATCTAGAGGAAAAGGATAAGATATGTTTGGAAGCATCAAACAAGCAGCAGACAGCAGAGTCTAAGAGTATTTGTGTCATCATTATCTAATTGTCCTGATCTTTGCTGTTTCAATCCCTCCCCTGCTTGTCCCTGTGAGCCTAGTTAGACAACATAAGTAGTACCTCTCTGAGCATTTCCCAGGAGACCTGTACACAGAACAAGACACATTCCTTGGATGTCCTCTTAAGCTATAGAATGCTACTGAAAATCAGGGAAAATATGCACAAGAGGAAGAGATCCCAGACTTCCAAAGACCACAATAGCCATGTCAACTGCTAGGAACACATTCTACCTGCCTGTCACACTTGCATTGGATTTCAATCTGCTGCCCCATTATGATCAAAGTCAGAAGATCCCCCAAAGCCAAACCATCTCTGAATAGGCCCTAATTAATTAAAACCTTAGCAAAGTGGCTAGCTCAATGAAACTTTTCCAAGTTTCAGCCTGCATAAAGCTGTTAGGCATAGTCAATTTTTTCCACTATTTTTTACCTCTTGAAAAATTCTCAATATCATCCCTTTTCTGTTTAAATATCTCATAACTGATATAAGATTGTGACTGGATGTAGTTAAATTTGTTAGGCTGTTTTGGAGTCATGTAGACACATAGCACCTAGACTATATGATTTTAGTAAAATCATACAAAAGACCTTAATTATACATAGGCTATTTTTGCTACTTCTTTGTATTCTGTTCCAAATCTTAATAACCATTTAATGGCAATGCTAAATGCTAATTTCCTGTTTCCTATACTTTACTGTCTTAACATTATGTTCTATGTTTCCAAAGGGAAAGCAATGAGAAGATTATGTAATCCTGTTTTTTAAGAAACAAATTTAAATAGCATTATATCATTTCTCCTAGGTAATGCGCATTTTTGTATGGGCTTGTCATCTTATAATGGATCACCTTTGCATTTTTACTAGTTTCCAGTTAAAATTAATCTATTCCTGGAGTCAGAACTTGGGTTCAAGGAACTGTAATAATAATACTAATAATAACTCACCTCAGTATTCATAGGTCATTAAAGCTGAAAGAGACATCAAAGCTCATCTTTTCAAATCCTCTCATTTTAAAAATGAGGAAAAGTAGGATGCAGAAAAATCGAGTGACTTACAGTCATCCAGCTTGTAACAATTGTCATATACTTTATGTAGCTCTATCCCCAAAGTCCATTGGTATGGGATTTTCTCTATATTGGTGAGAGATGAATGCCCTGGCCTGCAGGAAGAGCAGAGGAGAGTTAGTGAGAGCTGGAGAGAGGAGAGCTTCTCAGATTTTTCAGGTCTTCAAGCTGCTTGGGGTTCTGCAGTTGCTGCAGATGCTTCTGACTTCCATCTTTGAGAGGGAAGATGGAAGAGGCCAACCCCACTTCAGGTTGCTGAAGGAAAAGGCTTTGAGAATATATGAGAGGAGAAGGCAGTCTTTACCATGTCACTATCCCCAGCTTACTATACTAGAGACTTCAAGGAACTTCCCCTTGGGTTGAAATCTAGAACTAACTCTCTCTCTCTCTCTCTCTCTCTCTCTCTCTCTCTCTCTCTCTCTCTCTCTCTCTCTCTCTCTCTCTCTTGTTTGAGTTGAATTACCTTATTCCTAACAGGAGATCTCCTTCACTGCATTGTCTGATACAGATTCTCCTATGTATACTGTCTTTGATTTCTGTTTTGCCATTGATTTGGAGAAATGGGATTTCTTGGTTAAGTTCTATGTCTATTCATTGTGGAACTGGTATTTGGTGGGAAACTAATCAAGCCTTGGATACAGAGCTTGGGTTCTTCAATATTGAAAAGCTAACAGAAGTTACCTAGACTATTAATATTTAAGGCAGCAGATAGATATAATTCTGGTCCCATAACCCCTGTCTCTGAGGAGAAAATCCAGTACCAAGTTCATGCTTCCCTTCCTGGAAGGAATTAAAGTCTCCCTTGGAGAAAGGTGGGAAAAGAAGAGATTAAAACTATCTACTTTGAGGGGGCAGCTAAGTGGCACAGTGGATAGAGCACTGGCCCTGGAATCAGGAGGACCTGAGTTCAAATCTGACCTCAGACACTTAACACTTACTAGCCGTGTGACCCTAGGCAAGTCACTTAACCCCAATTGCCTCAAAAAAAAATATATCTATTTTTGCCTCCTTTGAGGAATACATCACCCCCATGAGCTCTTCATGCCACATGCCGGGGACAGCAATGCCACTAGAAGAAGGTGATGAGGCAAGGAAGAAAAACTGGAGACTTTGTAATAAAGGATGTAAATTTGTTTTGAGCTCAGGGTTTTGTGTCCCAGGTAAACTTAATTTGGCTGTATTTTCCACACTAAGGAGCCAGTGGATAGAGAGCTAGCCTTGGAGTCAGGAAGAACTGGGTTCAGATACTGCTTTTTTAGAATTACTGGCTATCTGACCTTAGGCAAATCACTCAACCTCTCAGTGACTGTGAAACTTTCTAAATCCATAAGATGCTTAGAATGTGCTGACTTAAACTGGTGAAGGATACAAGGCTCGCCTCAGGATTCTAAGAAAGAAATCATAGATCCATTGCCATGCCATTATCCGAACTCTCAAACTACTCCAAAGAAGTCTTTACCTCTGATAATAAATAGGAGAATGTTTTTCAAGTTTTTGTAAAATAGTGAAGTTTACAAAGTTAAATTTAATATTAAAAATCACAGTTAAATAGGGGTAAATGAATCACTTACCTTTAGGTGATATGGTATGGTGGAAAACCATACTGGATTGAGGCCTCTGGATCTGAGTTCAAGGCCCGATTCTGTCATTCTCTGCTCACCAGCTCTGTGAGCTTCAGCAAATCATCAAATCTCCCCAAGCTTCAGTCTCTTCATCTGTAAAATGAGGCCACTATTCATTCTTGTGCTATTAACCTCACAGGGTTGCTGTGCAGATGAAATGAGAAAAAGGGTGTTTTGTGAATCATAATGTGCTATGTAATGTGAACTATTGTTACTTACATGTATCCCAACTGTATTTTTTAATGCTTAAATTCCCACAGAAAGATTAGCAGCACATTCGAATTGATTGTGTCTGATAGCTGTGTGTTCAAAGCAAAAGAAGAATCACTGGATTAGAGGAAATAATGATCAAAGACCATGAACCCAAGGTCACTGGCGACTGAAGAAAAATCTCTCCCATTGCTATCCTAGGTGATGACAATGGAAAGTTAGTTCACACAAGCAACCTAACCAGGGGGTTCTTTTGTTTTGGGGCTGCCCTTGAGATGCCCCACTTTGTCACAGCTGGATGTGAGTTACTTCATCTTCAGGAGAGATTCCTGTGACTTTCCTCCTTTACAACTTACTGTGAAAACCCCATGGGTTTCATCTTCATCCGAGACCCATTTTCATCCCTTCCATTAAGTCAAAAAAAGAAGAGAAGGACTGAGGCATACAGCAGCATGATGTTGTTGAGAACATAAAAACCCCATCTAATTTTTCCAGTCAGGAGGAGGTAACTTTCTACTCACTTCTTGCAAAAGGGAGAAACCTTCATCCTCCCAGCAGGTATCTCTAGCAGAAGCTGCTAGCTAGATATTACTTGAATTTAAATACAATGCTTCCCTTTGGCAACTCCCAGCAGCCTTCCACCTATATAAATTGCCTCTGACACAAATATCTTTTGCAAGTGTTCCTCAGAACTGATTTCTGAAAGAGTTTTTATCCCCTCCAACAGAGCATTCTTCAACAACCATTTAACAAGAAAACTTAATGAAGTCTCATCTGATTTTATGGTATTTACCAGAATGTTTCTTCACAAAATTGAAAGTTCAGATAAATAATCCTTACCTTGAATTTTATCCATGTTTTAGAACTTAATCCTCATAGCAGTTTTCTTTGGGATAGACTGAATATAGATACGTAGAATGTTAAGAGTTGAAAATAACCTTAGGTATTCTCACTAATTTCAAAGTTGGTCCTACACAGATAGAATTTTTGTTTTTAATGAGCAAAGTTATAAGAAACCAACCTGTGTGTGTGGCCATGAGGAATGCTTGGCCATAAATTTAAACAACAATATGGACTCTTTTTATTATTGATAGCTTACTAATCAGGAATTCTCAGGCATTATACCCAATTTCTACCAAAGGCCATTCCCAAAAATTTAAATCTAAGCCATTTGTAAAGAAGCTTAGCTTCTTCTACTAAACAATAATTCATTGCAGCTGAAAATATATTTTCTAAAATTGGTATTGAAGTATTAAATCAATTTGAAAATTTATGCAGGCATTTCTACTTTATACTTTCTTATTTTCAAAATATATCTAAGAACTATAACTTTTTAAAAAATGAATATTTATGAGAATTAAAGTCCCCCACTTGGCATCACCATAGCTATATGGGCCATGCCCATCAACACCAACAGTAACAACAACAACACTGGACTACAGCACAATTCTACCATTTTAATCCATGATTCTATATCTGTATTATGCCAAGAAAAGGCCTGTAGACAGGAACTGGACCTGGATCGTGTATTTCACTGACATAGGGAATATAAGGATGAGGAAACTCTTTAACAAAGCATTTTGGCACTTTCTCCACAATGTAGAGTTTTACAGAATTGCCTAGAACACTAAGGGATTAAATAATTTGCTCAGGGTCACCCATTCAGTATGTGTCAAAGGTGGGTTTTGAACCCAGGTCTTTCTGGCTCTTTTGCCAGTTTTCTCTCCACCAAGCCATAATGGATGACAAGAAAACCAATTCCACTCTTTGGTGAGACTTATCGAAATCCATGTAAATATATATTTTATCTGACCTCTCATGACAGATTCTATCCCTAGCCAAGAGTAAATCATTTCTATATTTTGTCATGTTCCAGAAACTCAAATCCTTTTTCTCAGCCACTATTACCTTAACCAATCACTCACCCCCTGAACTGACCTGGGGTTCAAATCCTGCCTCTGAAACTATATATGTGTGTGTGTGTGTGTGTGTGTACATATATGTATGTATGTATATATAGATAGATATATGTGTGTATGTGTATATGTGTGTGGATAGATATATATATATATAGATAGATATATAGATATAGATATATATGACCTTGAACAAATTACTTAAGCTTCCCGAGTCTTAATTTCTTTATCCATAAAATGAAAAGGTTGGTCTAAATAGTCTTTGAGTCCCCTTCTAGTTCTAGATCAATGATGTCAATCAGAAAGAGGGATGAAAACACCTTTGCCCTATTCATTAAGTTTCTGGTCTAAAATTCCATTATTCTTAACAGTGTTTTCTAAGGTCTTTTTGGCAGTATTACTTGTAAACAAATGAATCACCAAAAGTGAATGATAGTGAATATCAGTTTTAAGAAAGTCTTAGTATGGCTCATTTGGACTGAATATTTGCTATTCTTTGCCACTCTGATACAGAGTGGCTCCAATGCATGTCTCAATTTTCATGATCCTGTCAGCTCCCAAGTATTCACAGAGTATCAGTAATGTGATCGTTGCTTTTGCATTAAACTATATACAATTGTTGTCCATGCCTGGGCCCCCCTAGTAGATATCTAGTTATACCACTTGCTTCTTAGAAATTAGAATGTTTCCAAAAACTTCTGGTTTGTGACATTGCTGTATTCTTGGCTTTAGATATTATGTAAAATCCTACCATTTCATCATCTGTGTTGTGTTTACCCAAGTCTGGAACTGAATGAAGGGTATTTTGTTTTGTTTTGTTTTGTTTTATGGAGCTATGTTTTTTAGTGTAGCAGAATGGGGAATTTAGTGTTCCTCTAGTATACCTTTTTGGTGACATTAGAAACATAAAGTAAATTTGCAGTTGGATTAAAGCAAAAAAGAGTCTCACTAAGTTTTCTATCAAGTAGCAGACATACCATGGGAAAATGTTGTGAATGTCAGGGCAATAAATAGTAGCCTGGGCATCTTCTCAGCAGGGAGTTACTAATTACCACACTCATTTCTTTACCTTACCTTTATTGGATGTTCTCTTATCTAATAATAGTCATGGATACATATCATTATTATCTGGCTCCCTTCTCTATAGGAAGAGCTTCATACCTGTAACTTAGCTCCAGATATTCAATGTTCATTCCCTTCAAACTATGTGTTTTGTCTTGGACACTCCAATTTCCTGACAGGGGTCAGGACTCTCTTCTACCATGCCATATGATTTTTTCTTTGATTTCTGCCTTAAATACCTTTCCCTACATCTTCAAACTTTCTGCAAAGTAGAGTTGTTGGGGACAGAAAGGTGGGAGGGAAGAAGTTCCCTTAATCCCTTGCAGACAAAAAATGTTTTCCAATTATTTAGTGAAAACAGCCCTGGAAGTTAGCCCAGACTACTGTCTTTCTTTCATTTACTGCTGTTGAAAGAGTAATGGCTCGGGGGCAGCTAGATGGCGCAGTGGATAGAGCACTGGCCCTGGAGTCAGGAGTACCTGAGTTCAAATCCGGCCTTAGACACTTAACACTTACTAGCTGTGTGACCCTGGGCAAGTCACTTAACCCCAACTGCCTCACTAAAAAAAAAAAAAAAGAGTAATGGCTCAAGGTTGATGGTCAACACTGTTTTATCACGTGGTCACTGCTCAAATGTAGGCACTTTAAACTACTTTGAAGATTACCAGACAAACAAAGCTCTAGCTTCTGGTGCATGTGTAATCTTGGGGTAGCTCCCACATTTACACATCTATTTTAGCCAACAACAAATATTGATAAAAATATGAGCAAAGAGGTTATAACATTAAAAAGATGACCAAATTGGTCATCTCTGACCAGATTGGATTTGTACAAGGGATTAAAGGTTGTTTCAATGTAAGAAAAACTGAATAAGTTCAAAAGACTTTTAACAAAATTAAATATGTTTCTGTTAAAAGGGAGGGGGAAAAGAGCACTAGAAAGCATAGGGGGAAATGGACTTTCACATCCCCAAAAAAGAGTAAAAGACTTATTTGTACAAAAATATTCATAGGAGCTCTTTTTATGGTGAGAATGCCCATCCATTGGGGAATGACTGAAGAAGCTGTGGTATACGAGTGTAATGAAATATTATTGTGTTATAAGAAATGACAAGCAGGATGATTTTAGAAAGGCCTGGAAAGACTTGTATGAACTGATGTATGGTAAAGAGAGCAGAAACAGGAGAATATTGTGCACAGAGACAGCAATATTGATTGATGAAGAACTGTGAGTCATACTATCCTCCTCTAAAGAAAGAACTGATATTGATTGAACACAGACTAAAGCATGCTATTTTTCACTTTCATTTTTTATTTTATTCAAGTTTTTTGTACAAAATGAATAATATGGTAATGTTTTACATAATTGCACATGCATAACCTATATCTAATTGCTTACTGCCTCAGGAAGGGGGAGAGGGAGGGAAGGAGGAATAAAATTTGGAACTCAAAACTTTAAATTAAAATGTTTATTATTGTTGTTATTATATTTTTTGTGTGGGGCAATGAAGGTGAAGTGACTTGCCCGGAGTCACATCACTAGTAAGTGTCAAGTATTTGAGGCCAGATTTGAAATCAAGTCCTCCTGAATCCAGGTCTGGTGCTTTATCTAATGTTTATTATTTTTTTAAATAAAATAAAATGGGAATAATAAAAAAAGTTTTTTAAAAAGAAGAAAAATAGACACTTCCTTAATATGATAAATAACATCTATCTAAAACCTAGAACAAATACTGTACTAATGGAAAAAGGCTAGAAACATTTAGAAACATTTACGGTGAGATTAGGAGTAAAGCAAAACTATTATCACCACCATTACTTAATATAATACTAGAAATGCCAGTGCTGGTTGTTGTTGTTGTTGTTGTTGTTGTTGTTGTTGTTGTTGTCATGCATAGCTCACAAAGTCACAATCTAATCTATTCCTTCTCTAATATTCCTTTACCTAAGAGCAGGAACTAATAGACATAACATAAACAAAGCTAATAACAGGGCCACATACTCCTGAGTCACAGCCTAGCTGGAAAGCTTAAAGATTGAGACCTCTCTCCCCACTTAAAGGCTTACAACATATTTTCTTCAATCTCTACTGAGAAACAGAGAGCTATTTGTCTGTTAGGGCCTTTTTGAATGTATACTCAGTTCTGATTCCACAGCCAATCAAAAGGTCCTTTATTCAAATCTTGCTAAGTGGACAAGAAACAATTACAGGATATCTATGCATGCCCTCAAATGAAGAACTGGTTTCTTCCATTCTGATTCATAAGCATTTCTAAAAGCAGGCTCACCTAAGATGTATGCCCTCTTGACCAAGCTCCATTCATCAATCTCCCCATTATAGAAGATTAAGAATGAGTTCCCAACAGATAAGTGACCAAATAATATGAACAGGTAGATCTTACTGGGAAGGAATTGAAGCTATCAACAGACATATGAAGAAAATTCTCCAAATCACTAATAATTAGATGATGTAAATTAAATCAAAAGTTCTACCACATACCCATCTGATTAGCAAAAAAAAAAAATTATAATTTTGTAGGGGCTTTGGGGAAACATGTACATTAATGAAGACATAGTTAAGATTAGTAACATGCTGAACACAGTCAGCATGATTATGTGAATTTGTTCAGGAACATGCAACATTCTGGGAAAAGGAATGGAAAATGTGAATGTGTTGGTATTTTCCATCATATTTGTCTATGTTAGCTAAATTATCTTAAAATGATCCATCATATTCTTCAGTTATATCTCAGACTAAAATGCATTAACCTAATATCTTATATAATTGAATTAATGTGTCCTGGAATCATCTATTCCTCAAATACATATATAAAGAACTGAAAATAATTTGTAAAGAAAGAAGAAAACAGACATACTAATGCACTGTTAGTAGAGTTGTGAATTGGTCTGGCCACTTTGCAAAACAATTTGGAGCTATGCCCTGAAAAGTCACTAAATGATTTGTACCCTTTGATCCAGCTGCCTCAACTATCATTTAATTGCCAGTGACCCAGCTATACTAAGTTTATATTCCAAAGAAACCAAAGCCAAGATCTTTCTATACAAAAATATTTATAGCAGCTATTGTTTTTGTGGCAAAGAACTGGGAAGTAAGGAAAGATCATAAATTGGAGAGTGGCCAAACATATTATGCTATTCATAAGGTAATCAAAAGATGAAGGAAGGAAGGAAGGAAGGAAGGAAGGAAGGAAGGAAGGAAGGAAGGAAGGAAGGAAGGAAGGAAGGAAGGAAGGAAGGAAGGAAGGAAGTGAGGGAGGGAAGGAGGGAGGGAGGGAGGGAGGGAGGGAGGGAGGGAGGGAGGGAGGAAGAGTAAGAAAGGACATCAAAGCATTTTTTTTCAATGCATAGAAGAGAACAGAAGGAAACACAGAAGAGCAGGTCAGCTTTGAAAGTTGAATATACTTAAGAAAAATATGCTGCACATAAAAGAGATTTGTGATTTCATGTATAATCCTTATTTTCTCTCTTTCATATATGCTCATTTTATTCAGTGTTTGTTAAATTCAGAATAAAAATAAATATAATTTAAACAAAATAATTATGATAGAGCACCTTCAGTTCCATCCCAGAATCATTGCTTGTGTGCTATGTCCAAGTGGAGATGGAGTAGAGAATTCATGTTAGCCCACCCATGAACATGGTTTCCTTTTTTAGGCATAAGCAGTATAAGATTTGGGACAACATAGGCATAGAAGTTATTATCTTTTCTGGAGAAAAAATAATTTTGGCAGTAAACCTATTCTATAATCTCTCCTTAATCAATTAATCAACAAATATTTTATGTGTCTACTTATGTACCAGATGCTACTAAGGTGCTCAGAAAGTAAATTGAATGAATAAATGAATGAAAAAGCATTTAAGTGACTACTATGTGCAAATCACTGTGCTAAGCACTGAGGATACAAACAGAAAAGCAAGACAGTCCTGATTTGAAAATATCATTGTAACGTAGGAGATAAACCATATAAGAAACTCCAGTTGTAAGTCGGATGGAAAGGTCCGGGGTTCTTACAGCATGGCAGAAAAGCTGATGGGGA
This sequence comes from Dromiciops gliroides, assembly GCF_019393635.1. Taxonomy (NCBI): domain Eukaryota; kingdom Metazoa; phylum Chordata; class Mammalia; order Microbiotheria; family Microbiotheriidae; genus Dromiciops; species Dromiciops gliroides. The sequence continues at coordinate 244,015,237 of NC_057861.1, read as the reverse complement.
TGCATCTTCTTTAATATGATTTCCACTTACAAAATCATTGGTGTCTGATGTTGAACTATTTGACAGTGCCAAGGTCTTTGATTGTAAGAACTTCTTTTTCATATTTTCAGTAATTGTATCTCTAGAGGAGACAGGGATATAGAACCTGCCTATTGGTGGCAGTTGGCCAGTAGTTGGAGGTGGTGATTGAGGTAATGTCACTGATTTGACTCACTTGACACATGTTGCCTCTTTTTTCTTCCTCAAAGTGCCTTAGGGAAAAAGTAAGAATACAATGGAGGCAATGAAGCAATTAAGAAAGACCAAAAGTGTTTCCTAGTTAATTGTTTCCTTTTGATCTTAGCATTATTGTATTTGTTTGTATAAAAACATTTAATTCTATGTGAAAAAAACAAGAAAGGTTATTCATGGCTACTGGTGATATTTTGGGTCACTTAGATCTTGTTCACTAGATGATATACTTCTCTTCCTGTTGTGGTTAGGGGGTATCAAAAACCTGATTAGGTCCAATTGGATTATCAGCCTAGTCAACATCAACAGAAATAGAAGCCAAAGACTGTAAAACAGCTTATATGTAATTAGAGGGATTTTTCACACCAGGGTTAAATCTAAGAAGACAAAATTTATACATACATACGTACTTGCATACATACATGGGCACACAAAATGCATGCATACACAATTTGTGTGTATTATATATGTCATTTTGTTCAATGGAAAAGGAATTTCTTATTCAGTCATCAGTCATACCCAACTGTTCATGATCCCATTTTGAATTTTCCTGGCAAAGATATTGGAGTAGTTTGCCAGTTAAGTGATTTGCCCAGGGTCGCACAATCAGTGTCAGAGGAAGGACCCAAACTCAGGAAGACTCATCTTCCTGACTCCAGGCCTGGCCCTATCCACTTAGCTGTATAGTAAAATATGTTGCTCTTCTGAGGGAATTAATTCATATGCAAATAGGATGTTAATTCTTGAGCTGGAAGGGACTTCTCAGAAAAAAATAAAGTCCAAATCCCTTGCTTTGACAGATCAGGGAAACTGAGTCGCTGGAAAGTTAAGAAACTAATGAGCCCAAAGTCACACAAGCATGTAATCATCAAAGGCAGAATGACAACTCAGGTGCTGTGAGTCCTGAATCAATGATCTTTCCCTTGTAAGAAATACTTAGCATGACTTTAAACTAAGATCATGGGGAAAAATCTATTTCCTGACCACAGTCAGCTCAGAAGTATAAACAGGGGAGTTTCCCTAAAAAAAAAATGGTGTTTGAATTGGGATTCAATAGATAAGGTTTAAGAACAATAGAGGTAACAATTCCATAGATTTAAGTGCTTCAACTTACTCCCAGAAAAGCTGATGGGAAATAGTAATTCAGTCTAGGGTGTATAGCAAAAAAAAGGTAGATCATCTCTGGCTTAGATTATTAGAGAGGGCTCTTCCTTCTCAGAATAATAGTAGCTTATTTCCTATAAGACAAGGCTAAGACCCAATAAATGTCTGAATAAAACATTCATTTTTTTCAGAAATATTAGCATATACAATATTGGAGTGAATTCAGTAAGTATGTAGTACAGATGGATATTAATATTGAACAAAATAATGGAAAAATAATGCATAAAGTAGATGATAGACTTGTAAATATTTATTTACTACCTATGAAAACAAAAGTGGGGTATAAAACATTATAATTGATTTAGTTATTTCAAGGCTCTGAGAGAGTGCTTTATGTTATCGCATTTGGATGGGAAATGGTATATCAGTAATCATTACTGTAATAGACTAGTTTTGCTAGGACTTTTCAACTCTGAAAATATTCTTTTGTTTGTGTGTGTGTATATGTAGGGGTGGGTGAATGGGGGTGTTGTTGATTTCTTTTATTTCAAATCTCTGTTGTATATAATAAACTTTAAGCTAAGTTGTTTTTTCCTTCTAAAGATACAAATAATTAATTTTTGTTATCTTTGGCAAATTATATTAATTCCATTTTTATTCCATTTCAACATAGATAACTATTGGACTTGATTCTATAATTCAGAAATGCCCAGGTAGACTTTAAAAACCTCTCCCACTATCCATACCTTAAGTTTTTAATAATATGCTTCCCATATTTTTTTTGTTTCTTTTTGCAGTGTTTCCCATATTTTGATTGTCAATATGAAGAAAAGTAAGAGAAACTTGGAAAATACAGTTTAATAAAACTCTGGATTCTCATGTTAAATTTTTTTAAACCTATATGAGTGATATATTAATCAATCAATAAACATTTATTTAGAACCTACTCTGTGCCAGGCACTCTACTAAGGGCTAGGGATACAAAAAGAGATAAAAGACTGTACTTAGACTTCAGGGGGTGGGGGCAGAGCCAAGATGGTGGAAGAAAGGCAATGACTCACCTGAGCTCTCCCCAAGACCCCTATGACAATTCATGGATAAGTAGAACCCACAAAAACACAGGGTGAAATAATTTTCCAGCCAGAGACACCTTAGACGGTTGGCAGGAAAGGTTTGCGGTACCAGGGCAAGAGTGGAGCACAGCCCAGCAAAGACCAAGCCAGTACAGACGCAGCGCTAGCCCAGGCCCAGCCACAGCCACAGCAAACCAGGAGCAGGCCTTGGGAGGCTCTGAAGCAGCAGCCAGAGCAACTGCTTCTGGAACTCAGCCCACAGATGGTAAGGGGGTCCAACAATTGGCCAGAAGGAGATCACAGGGATCTCTTTGCTAGCACTAAGGCAGGACTCTGTTGTTTTGCTCATACTCAGATCTGGGTCACAGTCTTGGGTGGCATTCCCAGGTGGGAGAGGAGCACAAGCACACAAGAGCTTTCAGCCACAGTGGAGTGGGTCTCTGTTCATAGTTCCAGGCCTGTGGTTGCTTGCAGACCACAACACAGGCCAGGAGAGAGGTGGTAAACATACCTCTCTTTAAATTGTACCACCTTGGAAGAACTAAACATTTACAAATACCTAGAAGTATCTCTGAAAACAACTGCACAAACCCCATGAAGTTTGGGACAGTGTGCCCTCCACCCTGGAAGAAGTACCCCACTTTAACAAAGAGATAAATTCAAGAAATAGGCTGGGAAAATGAGTAAACAGAAAAAATGTTGACCATAGACAGTTTCTATGGTGAAAAGGAAGACCGAAATATACCCTCAGAAGAAGATAACAAAGTCAAAGCTCCTATATCCAAAGATTCCAAGAAAAATTGGTCTCAGGCCATAGAAGGACTCAAAAAGGATTTTGGCAATAAAGACAGGTAGAGGAAAATAATGGAAAGAGAATTGAAAGTGATGCAAGAAAATCATGAAAAAAAGTTAACGGGGGCAGCTAGGTAGCACAGTGGATAAAGCACTGGCCCCGGACTCAGGAGGACCTGAGTTCAAATATGGCCTCAGACACTTACACTTACTAGCTGTGTGACCCTGGGCAAGTCACTTAACCCCAATTGCCATGCAAAAGAAAGAGAGAGAGAGAGAGAGAGAAGAAAAAAAATCAACAGCTTGGTAAAAAAGACACAAAAAATCCTGAAGAAAATAACACTTTAAAAAACAGACTGAATCAAATGGTAAAAGAAGTATAAAAAGCCAATGAGGAAAAAAAAATGCCTTGAAAAGCCGAATTGGCCAAGTAGCAAAGGAGGTACAAAAGTTATCTGAAGAAAATAACTCCTTAAAAATTAGTATTAAGCAAATGGAAGCTGATGACTTTATGAGAAATCAATAAACAATAAAATAAAATGAAAAGAATGAAAAAATAGAAGGCAATGTGAAATATCTCATTGCAAAAACAACTGACTTGGAAAACAGATCCAGGAGAAAAATATTGAATACAATTGGACTACCTGAAATCCATGATCAAAAAAAGAGCCTAGACATCATCTTCCAAGAAAATGTCAGGGGAAATTGCCCTGATATTCTAGAACCAGAAGGTAAAATAGAAATTGAAAGAATCCTCCTGAAAGAGATCCTAAAATGAAAACTCCCAGGAATATAATAGTCAAATTGCAGAGCTCCCACGTCAAGGAGGAAATATTGCAAGCAGCCAGAAATAAATAATTCAAATATTGTGGAACCACAGTCAGTATAACACAAGATCTGGCAGATTCTACATTAAAGGATTGAAGGGCTTGGACTATGATATTCCAGAGGGCAAAGGAACTGCAATGATCCAAGACAACTCTGAAGGACTTATGAAAAATTTGATCCATCTCCTGAGAAAGAACTGATACTGTCTGAATACAGATTGAAGCATCTTTTTTCTTTGGAAGGTATCTTTTGGGGGGGGGGCAATGAGGGTTAAGTGACTTGCACAGGGTCACACAGCTAGTAAGTTTCAAGTGTCTGAGACCAGATTTGAACTCAGGTACTCTTGAATCCAGGGCCAGAGCTTTATCCACTGAGCCATCTAGATGCCCCCTAAAGCATATTTTTTTTAGTTTCTTTTTCTTGTCTTTGTTCTGTTTGTTTTCTTTCACAACCTGACTAATGAAGAAATGTTTTATATGACTACCCATGTATTACATATTACTTGCATTCTTTTTGTGTGTGTGACGCATTTGGGGTTAAGTGACTTGCGGTCACACAGCTAGTAAGTATTAAGTGTCTGAGGCCGGATTTGAACTCAGATACTCCTGAATCCAGGGCTGGTGCTCTATCCACTGCACCACCTAGCTGCCCCCCAAAATTCCTTTTTTTTTAAAAGCTTTTTTTTTTGTTGTTTGGTGAGGCAATTGGGGTTAAGTGACTTGCCCAGGGTCACACAGCTAGTAAGTGTCAAGTGTCTGCGGCTGGATTTGAACTCAGGTCCTCCTGAATCCAGGGCCAGTGCTTTATCCACTGTGCCACCTAGCTGCCCCACTTGCATTCTTAATAGGGGGGAAATGCGGAAGGAAGGAAGAAGAGAATTTGGAACATAAAGTTTTAAAAATGGACATTAAAATTGTTTTTACATGTAATTGGGGTAAAAATTAAATTCTAAATAAATGAAAAAAAATATATAGTACTTACCTTCAAGAAGTTTACTATCTAATGGAGGAGACAACATAGAAACAAATATACACAAAACAAACTATATGCCAGATAAATAGGAAATATTTATAAGAGAAAAAGTACTGGAATTAAGAAAGGCAAGGGAAGGCTTCCTGTAGAAGGTAGAGTACTAGGCCCAGATTCAGAAACACTTTGTTTAAAATACTATCTCACTGTATAATACTGGAAAAGCCACAACCTCTCTGACACTTTTATTCTTATCTATAAAATGTGGATAGTAACAGCACCTCCCTAATAGAGTTGTCACAAGAACCAGACAAGATAGTGTATAGGAAGTGTTTTGCAAACCTTAAAATACTAAATGAAATTAGTTAATAAAAATAGCTAGCATTTGTATAGCAAATCTCTAATAGTTTTATAGCAGATATCTACGGACACAAAAATTGTGTGAGATGATGTTATCCTATTTTAGAGAATGCAAAACTGACACTGGGAGAGGTGAAGTGATTTGTCCAGAGTCATACAGCTAATACATGTTTGAGGCATGTAAAAAAATTAATTATTAACTAACCTGGAAAAATTATAATAACTGTACTTATGAAAAATTATAGGTTTAGAAAAATTACAATTGGGCCATAAGTCCTCCCGTGGTCTCCATTCAAATGTAAAAATATTTTGAATGACTAGCCTAATTTGGGGTTAAAGCTGACTGGAGGACTACCCTGGGGACTTTTGACTATTTGGCTACTATTAATTTAATGTTGGCCGTTTATAAAGTTCCACCACACTGCTCCACTCCCAAAATTGATAAGCAAAGGATTAAGAAGCCTCTTAACTAAATAATCAAAGCAGAGTTTATTTATGAGATACTATTTAAAATTAAGAATACAGGGAAATAAAATGTACAACCTGACTGCATTCTGTTGCTTCCTTCCACCTGCTGAGCCTGGAACTTTTTTAATACAATAAGGGCCTTAGCTGCCTCTTGCCTCAGAGTATGTTCTACTTTTCTCTAACTTTCACTCTTTTTCTCCTTCACTTCAGCTTCCCTGCTTCACTTTCACTTCTAACTCCACCTGCCTTAATCTTCGCTTTCTCCAACCTGTGTTGACCGTTTCTGTGCTCTCCGCTGCCTCCTGTTCTGTCTGTCTGCCTGCTCTGTCCTTTGATGCCTTTCTGAGTCTTGTCCACTTGCCTCCTCCTCTTGTCAGTCCTAGTCTTTAGCCTTCTCCTACGTCCTTATAGCCCCCTTTTCTGTCCATTCCTCTCTAACCTTTGCTGCCCCTCTAATCTTGTCAGCTGGCCTCCAGTCCTCTTGTCAGCCCCCCTGAGTCTAACCCCCAGGTCTATATATATATATATATATATATATATATATATATATATATATATATATATATATATATATATATATATATATATATATATATATATATATATATCTTTCTTTTCCCCACTCAAATCTCGGGGCTTTTTGCCCCACACACCAAGCTAATCCACCAGTCAGGGCTGCGGCTGGGGCTGGGGGGATGCTCGAGCATCCCGTGCCTTAGCACAGGCTATGCCAGAGCCTGGCCTGGATGAGCCCAGGATCTCTCAGATAGCTCCGCTCAGGGTGGAGGGAGCTAGTGCTCCCTCCCCCCAGCCATCTGACCTGCCATCTTGTACAGCCCAAGGGGCTTTTTGGCTCAACTGAAGCAGAGGGGGAGGGGCACCAGCACCTCCCACACAGAAGAGACCCTGAGGGCCTAAGGCTTTCTAATCTTAGCCTAAAGGTAGGGTCCCCGAATCAAAATAAATTTCCACAGGCAAGATTAGAATTCAAATCCTAACTCCAGATTCAATGTTCTATCCATCTATGAAACTACCTGAGAGGCATAATCACCATCATCATCACCAATATATTCAGAAGAATCTATTCTTTTCCCCAAAATGGAGACTACAGTAGAATGAGAGGTGGGGTGGGAATTGGGAGAAAGAAAAGGAGATCATAAACTGGTAGAACTTAGCCCAGAGTGGGAGCTATAGTACTGCTACATAGCATACCACTAGGGAAGCCTAGTTTCCTACAGCTGTCATAGGACCTCATTGAAGAATTCATCTAGGACCTTTTGCATAAGGAAGTTACCTTTTCTGAGAGTGTTCTGCCTCCAAGAATAGCATCATACCATAGGAAAAGAGATGTTTAAGTTTCTGGGGGATGCTAGCAGCTCCCAGAGTGGGAGGGGTGGCCTTTGGCAGAGTATGGCCTTTGTAATAGATACTGATCACGGTGAGGCTAAGCCTTACAATGTGAAACACAAGAGTAACTCCTTCCATCTGACATTCTTTTTCTCTTGAATTTGTTTTGTTTTTGTTTTTGTTTTTTTTGAAAGGCAACACAGAAATAAAGGGAGTGTGGGGTAAGATCTAGAAAGTCAATAGAACCAAAACTGGATTGGAGGGCTCAAACCTAGTAATTTAGAAGCTTTAATTTAAAGGATAAAGAGAGAATAGAGTGAGCTCTTGAACTCATGACACAATTGCTCCAAAAGACCTCCAAATAATGCCATAGGACAATTCCTCGAGCAGCAAAATCCACAGAAGAATGTGTTGAGATCATTTTCCAACCAAAAATGGCTTAGAAGGTCAGAAGGAGGGAACTGCTGTGCCAAGACAGGAGTGGAGCCCACAGTCATGCTGACTCAGATCCAGTCCCAGGAAGGCCTTGCCAGAGAAAGAAACCCCCAGAGCCTCTGAATGAGCTGCAGTGCCAGTGAGGGATAGGGTGAAAGAAGATAGATAATAGAGTAAATATCATGGAGAAGGGAATAGGATGGAGGGAAACAGTTAACAATAGTAATTGTGAAAAAGAGAAAAGGGGGAAAATTGTACAAAAAGTATTTATAGCAACTCTTTTTGGTGGCTAAGAATTGGAAATCAAAGAAATGTCCATCAATTGGAGAATGACTGAAGAAACTGTGGTATATGATTGTAATGAAATATTATGGTGCTATAAGAAATGACAAGCAGGATGATTTCAGTTAAACCTGACAAGACTCTGTAACGATTGGAATGGCGCCACCTGCTGGAGACTTACTGTAGAAGAGTTCCGCCCATGAAGCGAAGGTCTTTGAGAGCAAGACCAGGAGTCTTTGGCATCAGGAAGTGACATCTGCTTGTGGGAGGAAGAAGGAAGAGACTAGCGCTTGGTCTCACGCTCTTTCCTCTGGACTCTGGTGGAGAGCGGAGCTAGAAATGCGCTCTCCCTTTAATAGATAGGAATCTAGGCCTTTCCCTCTCTCTTTACCAAATTCTTATTCTCCTTAATAAACCCTTAAAAGTTTAACTCTTGCTAAAGCTTATAATATATTGGTGACCAGTCATTAAATATTTTAGACAGTTTAGCTAGAATTTTAGCCCTTAACAACTCATATGAATTGATATATAGTGAAGTGAGCAGAACCTGGAGGACATTGTGCAGTGACAGTAGTATTGTTCTATGAGCAATTGTGAATGACTTAACTACTCTCAGCAATACAATGATCCAAGACAATCCCAAGGGACTAATAATGAAGCATACTTTCTACTCCCAGAGAAAAAACTGATATTGATTGAACAGAGAATTAAAAAAAAAAAAAAACAAGAGCACTTGTGGATTGTACATATATAACCTATATCAGACAGGGTTCTGTCTTTTGGAGGGGGGAGGAAAGAGAAGGAGGGAGAAAATTTTGGAACTCTAAATGTTATGAAAATGAATGTTGGGGGCAGCCCTGGATTCAGGAGGACCTAAGTTTAAATCCAGCCTCAGACACTTGACACTTACTAGCTGTGTGACCCTGGGCAAGCCACTTAACCTTCATTGCCCCACAAAAAGAAAAAAGAAAAGAAAATGAATGTTGAAAACTACCTTTACTTGTAACTGGGAAAAGTAAAATAAATGTTTGTTTAAAAAAGGGATAAAGAGAGAATAAAGGTGGGACAAGTAAGGGTAAGGACAAGTAAGTTCGTGATTTTGAAAATAAAATTCAGAAAAAATTAGAAAGAAAGGAATAATAGGGAGAACAATATAAAGGAAAATTTTGGGGAAAGGAGTTGTAAAAGAAAGTTACTAAAAATAAGAAAGTGGAGAAGGGTCAAATTAAGATGAGAAATAGTTAAATAAGAATGAAAAATTAGCAATTTAAGTCAAATAAAAGAATTTGGAATAAGGAAGGCATTTAAATGGGAATTGAGAAGAGAGTAAACAGTGTGGGAACAGACTAGACTCATGGTCTAGTTTAAGTATATCTAATTAACATAGAAAAGGTGCTGGCTTAAAAGAGGGAATTTTTTAAATTGTTTTTTTAAAGCAATACAAAAAGGAAATAAAATGAGGAAAACACAAGAAAAACAGTAGTAATTTTAAATGTAATGCATTAAACAATACAATAAAATGAAAGAGAATGGCAAAATATATTAAAAAAAACCAAAACCTTACAATCTGTTCTATACAAGAAACACAGCTAAAAAGTAAAGACATGTACAGGATGAAAATGAGAGGTTGGAACAAAATTTACTATGCATCATATGAATCCCTCCCTCCACCCCCCCCAAAAAAACACAGTGGTTTGAAATATGTTATCAGACAAAGCAAAAATAAAAAATTCATTTCAAGAGAACTAAACCAGCCAACTATATTATGCTTAAAGGAATAAGAGACAATAAACCTATTTCAGTACTAAACATATGTGTACCAAATGGCATAGCAGCTAAATTTATAAAGGAAAAGTTAACTGAACTGCAAAAAGACAGAAAGTTTAAAAAAATGTAGAAGAATTTAATGTTCTTCTCAGAGCTGGAAAAATCTAACAGAAAGACAAAAATGAAAAAAAAGAACAAAGCGTTGGAGAATTTTGATTTAAAAAATTTGTGATCTTCTGGATGGCAATGTTAATCATATACATATTTCTCCATACTATATGATATCTTTAAAAAATAGTAAACTATGGACTAGGTCACAGAGAAATTTTAAATAAATATTTCAAAATAGAAATATTATATATGCCCTTTATGGACCATAATGCAACAAAATAGTAATAGAGGAAACATCAGTAAAAGACACACAGTTTAATAGAGATTTTTAAAAGGACATCCTGATTAATAAGTGAGTTAAAGAGTATTATAGAAACAATAACTATATAAAAGATAATGATAATGATGAGAAAACTTACTTAAATTTCTGGGATAGAGATAAAAATAATAACATTGACATAGTACTTGAAGATTTGCAAAGTGCTTTACATATATTATCTTATTTGGTACTCACAACAAGCCTGTGATTTAGGTACTGCTATTCTTATCCCCATTTTGCAGATGAGGGAACTGAAACCAAGGGGTGTTAAGTACCTTGACTTGGGTCACTTAGCTAATAAGTAAATGAAGCAGAATTCAGATTCAGGTCTTTCTGATTCTATATTCAGAATCCTATCCACTATGCCAAGATGACCCTTGCCAAAGTAGTCTTCAAAAGAAAAGTTGATTTTGTTGTTATTATTGCTATATTTTTATTGTTATTTTCCTCTTATTAATAGCATTTGTATAGTGGTTTAAACTTTACAAAATGCTTTATGAACATGATCTTAGTTTATCCTTACAACAACCATGGGAAATAGGTGCTATTATCATCCTCATTTTACAAACGAGGGAACTGAAGCAGACAGAGGAAGTTATGGAGACAAATTTAGACAAGATGTCAGGAAAAACTTTGATTAGAGTTGTCCAAAAGTGGAATAGGCTGTCTAGAAAGGTAGTGGATTCCAGCCCATTGGAAGTCTTCAAGCAGAGAGACATGAGTATATTGTAATGAAGATTCCTTTTATACTGGACTAGAATGCCACTGAGTTCTCATTTCAAACACTCTGTGATTCTGTGATCATTTGAAGGAACAAAAATTCTAGAATCTCAAGGGAGATAATGAAAAAAAAATAGAAATTAAGGGGCTGTTTGGTGCTATCAAAAACTATAGAAGTACAACAGTGGAAGAGACTACATAAAGGGAATTGTTGAATTGAAGGGATTTTTTTTGAAAGTGAAATAGCAATAATTAAAAATAATTAGAAAAACATACTTGGGGCTGAGGACTATTGCACAGACAAATGGTTATCAAACTTTTGCATGAAGCTCTAAATGAGGGGGATCTGATGACCTCTAGAGGCACTCCAATACACTCATGCAGTTCTGTGAAATTTAGATTATTGATTATTGATTGATTAATATGGCAGAAAAATTGTTAATACAAATGTAATGTTACTTGCAACTTCTGTAATGAGCCTAGTATTGTCAGAATTTCAGCAATGTCTTTACATTTTTACTCTTAAGATATTTACTCTTGATTAGGTTAAGCTGAAACATACTCTTAAGTCCCCCCCCCCCTCCAAGATTTTACCTTGTAAAGGAACCTGGCTTAAGCTGGATCTCCTTGCCCCTTCCACTGGGATTCATGGTATGAAGGGCAAAACACCCAGAATAAAGTGCTTTTCCTTGCCCAGATGGCCAGAGGCAACTGGGGTCTCAAGACCAGGACTTGCTACCCCAAACTACCTTCTCCCGCTTTTCTCCTAAATGTGTAATAACATTTTTCCTGGGTCTTGGGGTTGGGAAATCCATTGTACTCTGCACTCATAAGATATCCCCAATGGTGTCAGGTTTGCTACCTTGTTATCTCAATCAAAAACACTGTATTCCTCAAATCATGACTTTGATTTACTTCAGGACTTGAAAATTATTAAAAGTTTTAATTAATCACTGGAATCAATATCTGTGGATCTGATTTGGATTTAATTGTATAGGCCTCAGTAGTAGAGTTTGTAAGAGTTTAGATTTCCTAATTTTAAGATCTCACTGTCTCATATAAGAGTCCCACTATCATCAGGGAGATAAGGAGATGAGTAAAAGATTGAGTCAATCTGGTCAGGAGATGTTTTGCATATCACTGAGTATCTCCGGTGTTAAGTGATATCTGGCATGGGACTTTCCAGAGGATGGGGTTTTTTTTCCATCTTGCTTTAGATTCTAGATATCCCCTCTTGCAAGTCAGTATGAGTTAGCAAAATTTAAGTCCACTTTCCAACTCTGCTATAAACCAATCACAGTTTTAGTTTACATTGCATCACTGACCTTATGTAAACAACTGTATAAAAATCTGCACTGTCAGATGCATCTCTGGCTACTGAAGAGCCAACAACCATTTTTATTGGCAATTGTTAACCTTGCTAAAAGTTGATCATGCTCATATCTTGTGTCTCAGTTTCCCTTTATAGCAGATTTTTATCACAACAATTCTAATTGTTACAAAGATTTTCCTTAAGCAAGCACATTAAAGTACTCTTGGTGGAGTAGTGAATTCTTCCAGTCGTTCTATTTTTTTGTTGTTGTTTGGGGGGTTTTATTTTGGGGTTTTTTGGGGGGGGATTGAGATTTTTGTGGGGCAATAAGGGTTAAGTGATTTGCCCAGAGTCACACAGTTAGTAAGTGTCAAGTGTCTGAGCTCAGATTTGAACTCAGGTCCTCCTGAATCCTGGGCTGGTGCTTTATCCACTGTACTATTCCAGTCATTCTGGAAAGCAACTTGGAACTATACTGTAAAAGTCACTAAATTCTACATATCCTTTCATTACCTACTAGACCTACACCCCAAAGTGATTAAAAAAAAGAGGAAAAAGCCCCACATGTATAAAAATATTTACAGAAGTTCTTTTTAATAGCAGCAAAGAAATGGAATCTTAAGGGAGTGCTAACTGTTGGAGTATAACTAAACAAATTATGACATATGAGGGTAATGCAATATTATTGCACCACAAAAAAAGATGAAAAGGACAGTTCATGAAAGGTCTTGTTAATTGACAAGAATTCAATTTTTACAAATGAAGGTTTTCTTTATATCGATCCCTAATTTGCCTCTTTTCAACTTCTGCCCATTACTCTGCCCTTTAAATATAACCCTTAAAGGACAAAATCTCAGAATCATAGAATTTAAGAGTTGGGATTGACCTGAGTGACCATGTAGTCCAAACTATATGCAAAGGAATCACTACTATCCCATACCCAAAAATTAGGTATCCATTCTCTGCTTGAAAACCTCCTAGGAAAGGGAAATTACTAGATTTTAAGACAAGCCATTGCACTTTTGGAGAGCTCTAATTCTTAGGGAAAAATTTTTCTACCATTAAATTCAAATGTTTTGTGTCTTATGCCACATAATTTTCTATAATTCAAGCTTTATCTAAAATGAGAATCAGAGTATGGCAGTGTCGATAACCTTCATGCTTTTTTTTTCTCTCCAAATACTGAGCCTTTCCAAAAAAGTATATATAGCATTAATTTCTCTTTATAAATAACAGCTACCAAAAAGCAAACAAACAAAACATATGGGTGTATGTGTGTGTGTGTGTGTGTGTGTGTGTGTGTGTGTGTGTGTGTGTGTGTGTGTAATTCTTACAAAGAATGTAATGGGAGGATAACTTTAAAATATAGGGATGAAGGGGGTGGCTAGGTGGCTCAGTGGTTAAAGCACCGGCCCTGGATTCAGGAGTACCTGAGTTCAAATCCAGCCTCAGACACTTGACACTTACTAGCTGTGTGACCCTGGGCAAGTCACTTAACTCCCATGGCCCTGCAAAAAAAAAAAAAAATTATAGGGATGGAGACTAGACTTATGATTTCATTAGTAGAGGAAATTCCTGTTGCCAAGGAAGATCAACACCTTCTCTTCAACTTCTGGTCTTAGAGTACTATAATATTAAATTGCCCAAGGTCACTCACCCCTTGTATAAATAAATATTTATGAAGCAGCTACTATTTTCCAGGCACTGTGCTAAGCATTGGGCATACAAAAAGCAGCAAAAGAAAGCCCTTGTCCTCAAGGGACTTTCAATTTGATGAAGACTACACGTAGTCAAATAGATACAAAGTTAGCTATATACAAGATAAGTAGGAAGTTATTAACAGAGAAGGCACTGGAATTAAGAGGGATTGGAGAAGGCTTCCTGTAGAAAGTTGAATTTTAGTTGGGACTTACAAGAACCAGGGAGGTATGTGGTCAGATCTCAGCCAGTATGTTAGAAATGGTATTTGAGCCAGGTCTTCCTGGACTCAAAGCCAGAGGTCTATTCACTACATCATTGTTTCTCTTTTTAAAAAGAGCTTTGAAAACTGTAAGGCAAACTAATTGAAATTATGCTTGGATAAACACATTTATTTATATTTGGCAAGACAGCCTACATGAATACATGGCCTTAATATTTAAAACTATACTATAAAAAAACTTGTAAGAGAAACATATCACACACCTCTTTCAGGTCTAGGTAGGAGAGATAACCAAACAAGTGACAGAAATAATTACAAAAGATAAAATAGATAATTGTTATTACATAAAACTGAAAAGCTGCTAGATAAACAAAAGTAATGCACCTTGGATAAGAAGGATCCATTAGAATGGAGAGAAATCCTTTTATAAAATTTCTCTGATAACGGTTTGTTATCTAAGATATAAAAATAATTATCAGATATATATGACTAAAAGACATTCCTCAATAGATAAGTCATAATGGGATGTGAACAAACAGTTTTCAAAACTAGGAACAATCATATGAAAGAAAGCTCCAAATCATTAAGAATAAGAGAAATACAAATCAAAATAATCCTGGGGTTTCACCTCATACCCTACAAATTGGCAAAGATGACAAAAGATGGTAATAGTAACTGTTGAAGGGGTTGAAAGAAGATAGGCATGGTAAGAGTGTAGGTGAAACTGTGAATTCATATAACCATTTTGAAAAACAATTTTGAATTATTCATGTAAAACGACTAACATCTTTATACTTTTTAATCCTGATATTTGGAAGTCACTAATAAGAAGAAAGTCCACATAAATATCAAAATATTTATAGCAGCACCTTTGTGATAACAAAGAATTAGAAACAAAGTAGATGCCCATTGATAGGAAAATGGCTAAGCTAATTGTCATATAAGAATATATCGGGGAGCAGCTAGGTGGCGCAGTGGATAAAGCACCGGCCCTGGATTCAGGAGTTCCTGAGTTCAAATCCAGCCTCAGACACTTGACACTTACTAGCTGTGTGACCCTGGGCAAGTCACTTAACCCCCATTGCCCCGCAAAAAAAAAAAAAAGAATATATCGGAATATTACTGTGCTATAAGAAATTCCAAATATGATGACTACAGAGAAGCATGGAAGGATCTATATGTATTGATGCAGTGAAGTAAGCAGAACCTATTAAATAAAAAAAATGACAACAGAGTAAACAGAACCCTCCCCCCCATAAAGTAAACTTGAATGTTCTAAAAATTGTGAAAAACAAACATGGCTCCAAAGAATAAATACAAGAAGATAACCCAACCCCTTTGTTGAGTTGGGAAGTTCATAGTTATGCTCCATTAAACTTATTTTCAGCCTTTTGTAATCTACTGATCAGTGTTGCAGATGGTTTTTTCTATTTAAGCATATCCTTTATTGGGGGCAGCTAGGTGGCATAGTGAATAAGGCACTGGCTCTCATTGCCCTGCAAAAAAATAATAAAAATATATGTATATATCCTTTATTTTGTGAGGTGACTCTCAGAGGAAAATAGGGAGGGGTAAAATTTCATGATTTAAAAGAAAAACAACCCTTAGCATCTTTTACCTCATTTGTTAAGTGGGTGAATTATACTGGATAATCCCTAAGGTCACTTCTCACTTATCAATATATCACATGTATTATATACCTTTAAGCATAACTTTTCCTTCATCTCAATACTCTGATTCTCCATTGGCTTTCCTAAAAGTACATTTTTTGGTTGTTTTTTTTTTCATAATTGCCCTAATAGTTAGAAACATATATTATTATTTTATTAGAGACATGGAGAAACTGAGGCACAAAGATTTTAGTTTGCTTTGCCAAATTTGAAGTGAATCACCAAAAGAGCTATGATCAGACATCCCTTTGTATTCTAGAGATTATCTATGTTACTTTTTTTCATAAAACCTTTCAAAAGGTATGTTTTATTGTCTTGCAAACTCCAAAACTGTAATATAAGAATGTTCTTTGTGGTAACAGAGGACAAATGCAGGTCATCTGAAAATTATCTGGGGGGTTAGCAGATGTTAGCAGGGTAGCATGGCAGTAAAAAAAAAAGCTAAAATAATATTAGGTTGCATATTAAGAGAAGCATAAAGTGAAGTACTAGGGTGGTAACAAACTTTTTGTGCTCTGTTCTTGTCAGACCCCATCTGGACTTTGGGGCATCACATTTTAGAAGGATCACAGAATCATAGAGGTAGGACTGGAAAGGATCCTAGAATTCATTTAACCCACTTTTCTCCTTTTATAAATCAGGAAACTGAGGACATTGATTTAGTCATGTTGGAGAGTGACCAAAAGAGAGTGACCAGGATGGTGAAGAACCTTGAGATCATACAAATAATAATAATTTATAAAGTGCTTTAAAGTTGATAAAATCCTAGCAGATGTCATCTCATTTGACCCCTACAGTAGCCCTTTGTACTAATAGATATTATTACCCCCATTTTACAGATAAAGGAAATATGGCTTAAACATAACATGGTATGTTATGGTAACAAATACCATATGAATCAGAGGAGTAATTTAGATCTAGTATCTCCTAACTCCAAGTCCAGCATTTTTTCTGATTTACCATACTGCCTTAAATCGCCCAAAGATCAATGGGAGGAATAGAGGATATTTAGCCTGGAATAAAGAAAAAGATTTAAATAAGAAATGTGGCTGTCTTCCAGTAGTTGAAGGGTTGGGACATGAAAGCATGGTTACACTCTTTCTACTTGATTCTATTATATATAATGAAGTGCAAAGGGTAGAAGATGCAGAGAGATAGATTCAGGCTTGATCAGGTAAAACTTCCCCAAAAGTAGAGCTGTGCAGAAGTAGAGTAGACTTTCTGAGATGTAAGACTGCAAGATTTCTTGATGAAATTACTGTAGAGGAGGGGTAGCTAGGTGGTGCAGTGGATAGAGCACCGGATCTGGATTCAGAAGGACCTGAGTTCAAATTTGGACTCAGACACTTGACACTTACTAGCTGTGTGACCCTAGGCAAGTAAGTCACTTAACCCCCACTGCCCCACCAAAGAAAAGAAAAGAAAAGAAAGAAGAAAGAAATTATTGGAGAGGAGATTTTTAGTCAAGTAAGGCTTAGACTTGTAAAGAATTAATTGTTATTTGAGGTTTTTATGCCTCAGCAAGCACTGGCCTGGGGCTCCGCAAACCACACGGTGCTGCACCCACTGGTTGTAGCCTTGCCAGAGCTCGGGCACCTCACATCATCACCACTCGCCGATGCCTACATGGGCCTGGCAAAATTATAATGATTGGAAGCCTAGTGAGGGCAGTCATGTGACTGTCAGAGCGGCCATCCCATTGGCTGGGGCTGTGTGGGGTGTTTCTAGGTTTGGGGGAGGAAAATTGGGTTAAAGAAATTCACTATGTTAATCAACTCCTGGTTGACTCGCCAAAAAACTGTGGGGACCAATTTTTAATTGGGGAGTACTAGCTAAGCGGCCCTTCGCAATATTGGGGCAAGGAAGGAGACCGGCAGCCTCCCTCAAAACTGAACAAGATTTATTTTAACAAGAACGAACTAAAAAAAAAACACAAACAGGATCAGTAGGATCAAGGGAAAGGAAATAAAATGGGGAAAGGGAAATTATAATACCTGAAAAAATACCACCGCCCAGGAATCAGCTGAAAATATGCAGCAGAATGCCTGTCGCTTTCCAGCTTCCACCTAGAATGCCCAATTCTCCTCCCCCAAACCTAGAAACTCCCCACACAGCTCCAGCCAATGGGATGGCCGCTCTGACAGTCACATGACTGCCCTCAGTAGGCTTCCAATCATTATAATTTTGCCAGGTCCATGTAGGCCTCAGCGAGTGGTGATGATGTGAGGTGCCAGAGCCCTGGCGGCTACAACCAGTGGGTGGAGCACCATGAGGTTTGCAGAGCCCCAGGCCAGTACTTGCTGAGGCATAAAAACCTCAAATAACAATTAATTCTTTACAGACTACTTAACCTCTGAGGCCCTTTCTGATTCTGAAATTCTGTGATTCTATGTTTTGTGATTTCATATACAAAGCATAATAGTTATTTTGTTAAATTATTTTAGTGTTACATTATTATTTTATTACTTGGTATTATGTTAAATCATTTACGTAAGTAATGAAAAGATTTCCCATTGAGCTCTCCCAAGTCAGGGAGAAAAAGAGAATTCAAGGAAACAATGCTGATGGGTTTACTTTCAGATCTTCAGAAAATATCATTTTACTTGTCAGATTGTGAATAAAAGAAATACTTTATTTCAGGTGTAAAGTTTTTGTTTCTTTATTCACAAATTCCTTTTTATACCTTCCTTTTCTTTTAAAGGATGTATTCTGGTTGCTCTGTGGTTATTATTTTGTTTTGTTTTAAACAACAGAATTTGCTCCTATCCTTTCCCATTTTTTTAGTTTATCTTGGCCAAAACCTATTATAAGATGCTTATGTATCCACCATAATGTCAAGCTTTCATTTTGGGGTATTTGTTCAACACTCTTCAAAATAGTTAAGCCATTGTAATAGTCAAAAATAAACAGTTGTATATGGTAGGGTTTTTAAAAGACATATTCATGTTAATCTTTTTTATGTCTTAGATTGAATTTGTCTATTATTATAAGTGCAGTTAGTTAATATGAGTTAAACCACAGACCAACATCTCCTAAGCACCTTTTGAAATAAAGAATTAGACAAAATAAAATAAACAAAAGTCTTGGACCAGCACTTGTGCCAAACTAGAAAGAAAAATATTTATAAAGTCACATTTTGTAATTCTGACGTATTCAGAAAGTTATATTTTGTTAAAACAAGACCAAAGACACAACAGTAAGAAAGATGAGTTGCGGGGCAGCTAGGTGGCACAGTGGATAGATAGAGCACTGGCCCTGGATTCAGGAGGACCTAAGTTCAAATCCGGCCTCAGACTCTTAACACTTACTAGCTGTGTGACCCTCAGCAAGTCACTTAACCCCAATTGCCTCCCCCTTCCCCCAAAAAAGAAAGAATGTTGAGTTGCCTGCAAAGGGGACTGATTTTTGTCTTTATTCAGGAACCTGAGCTTCCTAAAATTTTTCTACCAATGTCATATCTCCCATTTTATAAAGGAGGGCAGGGAAAAAAGAAAGAAAAAATAAACAAACAGGCAAATAAATAAGAAAATGAATAAATGAATGAATGAACAAATGAATGAATCAATCCATCAATAAATGAATAGATAGATAGACAGATAAATGGACAGAGGACAGGGACCTAAGGCAGAGGAGCAAGAATAAAATACATAGGACACCAGCTCTATTACATGCTGTTTGTGTTAAGTTATTCCTTGAAACTTATTTGGGCAGCTAGGTGGTGCAGTGGTTAGAATGCTGAGCCTAGAATTAGGAAGATGAGTTCAAATACAACCTCAGATGTTTACTAGCTGTGTGACCCTGGGCCAGTAACTTAACCTCTACCTGCCTCAGTTTACTCATCTGTAAAATGGGGATAATAATAGCACTTACCTCCCAGAGTTGTTGTGAGGATAAAATGAGATAATATTTGTAAAAAGTACTTAGCACAGTGCCTGGCATATAGTAAGTGCAATATAAATGTTAGCTGTTGTTGTTGAAGTTATAAGGAAATTTGCATGGCCCTAATGCTAGTTGCCAGAGTCATGAGAACTCCCCCTAATTTAGCTTTTGAAGCATAGTGCACAGGTAGCTCTAGAGGCTACAGAAAGCAAGAAAGTACAAGAAGTTGGCTTTAAAAGGGAATCACTGAAGGAGAAGTCATCTGGAAACTATTTCTTCTCTTCCATGGAAGGCTTGGGAATCTCTGGGCTTGGAGAGAGTGAGAGAAGGGGGTTCTCACTTGTTATTGAATGATTTATTCTGTTCTAAGTAAGAGCTTTGCTATTTTTCAGTGGTTTCTGGTCTCTTGGTAAAGAATACATAACATGAGGACTTCAGCCATATTTGCATAACTAGGATTACCCAAATCACCCCATATTGAGCAAGAGGTTATAGAGTCTATACAATATCTATGATATGGGACTCAAATTCATCAATGTCAACAAGAAATTTCTTAACTACCTGCTGATTAAAAAATACTGTTTTGGAGCAGCCAGTTGGCGCAGTGGATAGAGCACCGGCCCTGGAGTCAGTTCAAATCTGGCCTCAGACACTTAACACTTAACTAGCTGTGTGACCCTAGGCAAGTCACTTAACCCCAACTGCCTCACCAAAAAAAAAAAAAAAATACTGTGTTGGGGTTAAATCAAACAGAAAGTTAAAATAAGGCTTTTTTCCTTTCCTTCATGGAGCCTACGGTGTAAGAATGAGATATAATACATAAAAAAATAGTATCTAATGTAACATAGGATAGGTTTGTAAAAGAAAAGGTAATAAGCTGCCTACCAAACCTCATTGTCCTATGCCTGTGAAACCTAGACAGTGTACCAGCACCATGACAGGAAACTGAATGGCTTCCGTTTGAATTGTCTTAGGAAGCTTCTTAAGATTACTTAGCAAGGTAAGGTACCAGACACTGAACTCCTAAGCATTCAAACTCTACTGTTCAAGTTTATGTTAGGTCATGTTGTTAAAAAGCCAAATATACATTTGCCTAAAAGACTGTATTACAGAGAACTCACATAAGGCAAGCACTCACTGAAGTCAGAAGGAGTGATACAAGGACATTCTTAAGGTCTTTGGAAAGAACTTTAATATTGATTGTGAGACATGGGAGACACTGACGCAGGACTGCACAGCATGGCATCCCTACCTTAAAGAAGTCACTGTACCTATGAGCAAAGCAGAATTGCAGTAGCACAAAGGAAATGTGAGATGCACAAATCTAGAGACATTGCCACTCCAAATGTTCAAATGAACTATTTGTGCCCAACCTCTGCTAGAGCCTTCCAAATTCATGTCTGACTGGGACTTATTGGCTACAGTCGAACACATTGTACTTTGATCCCAACATTGTGATGTCTTTGGTTCTCTTTGCATATGAATGACAGTGAGGGGCTGACTTAGTTGTAAGGCTTGGGGACACAGGAAAAGTTTTGAACAGTCACTGTTTGGCATGAGATAGAGAACCTATAAAAGAAGAATGGAAGAATTGACAAGCAATGGTGAGGGCCCAATTTAGGTTTATCTACAACCAAATATATAGTGGATGAAGCCATGACCAAGTGATCATAGTCTGTCAGAAAAAGTATATTTGGTGGGGAGGGGGAGTCTAGAGAGAAAACAGATGAATTCTGAGTGCAAATTGAAGTATAATTTTCTTACTTTCTTTTTCATGCTTCTTTTGAAATATGGCTAATATGGAATTATGTTTTGCATGATTTCGCATGTGTAATTGATTTCATATTGCTTGCCTTCTCAGTGAATGGGGATGGGGTGAAAGTGTGGGAGAGAATATGAAACTCAAAATTAAAAAAGAAAACAATGTTGAAAATAAATAAATAACTGAAATCTTTTTTTATAAAAATAGAAGAACATTAGGACTCTGACAAAGCATATATAATTTGAGGAAACGAAGGAGTCTACTTTTATTCTACATTTTCTTCTGAATTTTAGGTTGTAAAACCTGATATGAAATTCAATCATTTCATTGGTATAGAGATCTCCCAATGAGAAAACTCTCTCCACTGTTGCAAATTAGTAACCATTTTACATTCACACACTTCCACCCCCCCTTTTAGAAATTGCCTAAGGCACTCAAAGGTTAAGTGAATTGCTAAAGGTCAAATGTCTAGTATGTGTCTGATTAGAGCCACCTCTACATTTGAGTTGCTATGCCCTCCCCACCTACTGCAGCTGAAGAATAATAAGGTCCTAAGTAAGTGAATAAAATGTCCTCATGTTTTCCTCCCATCCCTGAAGCTGAGGGTGTGTCTACACATACAGCCACATCAAATGTGACCAAAACCACTTTTTTGGTATGTGTATATGTGTGTGTGTGTGTGTGTATAACATTTTAAAAATACTTTAGAGGATAAATTGATAGTTTTGTGGTTTGACTCTTCACAAAGAGAAAAGGGTTGATTTTTGTTCACAGATTACTGGGCTCTGAGAAAATTACAGAGCACTGAGGAATGACATGGTATTTGTTTAATTATATAATAATAGCTAGAACTTATGTAATTCTTTGAAGTTTCCAAGGCACTTTACATGTGTTAACTCATTTGATCCTCACAACAACCTAGTAAGGTAGGTACTATTAACTCAGTTTTATCAATGAGGCGACTGAGGCACAGAGAGATTAAGTGACTGGTCCAAGATCACACAGTGAGTATCTGAGGCAGCATTTGAACTCAAGTTTTTCTGACTCCAAGTCCCATACTTTAACCACTGCTCTACCTAGGAGCATGTATACATATTGTTGTTGTTCAGGTATTGTTATTCAGGTGTTGTTTTTTTAAAGTCATGTCCAAATTCTTCGTGACCTCTTTTGGGGGTTTCTTGGCAAAGATACTGGAGTGTTTTGCCATTTCCTTCTCCAGCTCATTTTACAGGAAATCAAAACAAATGGGGTTAATTGACTTGCCCAGGGTTACACAGCTAGTCCATGTCTGAGACCACATTTGAAATCAGAGCTTCCTGATTGCAGGCCTGAACTCTATCCACTGTGCTACCTAGCTGCCCCAATATACATACATATATGCATGTGTGTATACCCATGCTTATGTATATATACATTTTTGCAAATAGACACACAGAGATATACATACATGTATTACATGTGTTCATAAATATGCTTTATATTTCTGTTTAATCATAGCCATAGTTTCCCTTTAAGTATTCCTATGCTTACTAATCCATGCAAGATTTAAGGTACTAAAGTCTAGAGTACCTAAATTCACAATCAAGAGATTGTAGCATCAAAAACAGCAGTGATAATAGATTCATAGAATTTCAGCTTTGGAAGGGACCTCAGTGGCTATCTAGTACAACCTATAATTGAAAAAAAAAAAAGAATCCTCTCTACAATACAACTGGCCAGCGGTCACCCTATCTTTGCTTGAACACCTGAAGTGAGAAAGAACACACTAGTTTGCTCCCAAGGAAACTCATTCTACATTTGGATTGATCTAATGATGCCATGCACAGAAGGAATGGGCCATCCTGCCTGAAGCAGCAAGGCATCCTGAGGAAGAGACAGGAGACAACATGTGCCAGGGAAGTTGAACTATCATCACCACCTTGACCACCTTCTCCACTCAGACCCTGACGGAGGCAGCCCAAGACTGAGTTCCAGAGGCTTAGAAACACCAGTGCTTCCAGCCCAATGTCCTCAGTCATCATCTTGTAGAGATGCAGCCTGGCAACTTCTCCTACAGGGGCTGCAGCCACAGCCACTGAAAACCCAGAAAAGAAAGCTCTTGCCACCAAAGTCCTAGCATTGTCAAATGATTCAATATCAGAAATGGATACGATTTTATCAGTGGAAATGATATAAAAGAGGATTATTGCCTTTGCTTTGCCATTGTGCTTTAAAGACCATGGGATCTTTCTGTCTGACTTGTAGCCAAAACCTTCCATATGTGTAGTTTCCATCATTAGAATGTGAGGTCCTTGAGAGCAGGAATTGTCCTTGTCTATTTGTAGCCTCAGCACTTAACACAGTGCTTTGCTTATAGTAAGAGTTTAATAAATACTTCATTCACTTATTCATTCGTTCAGCTTATCAATGTCCTTCCTCAGATGTGGTTCCCAGAACTGGTCACAATGCATCAAATGTAGCTAAACCAAAGCAGAATTCAGTAAGATGATCACTTCTTTATTGGAAGTTATGTAATATACCGGAAGCTATGCTCTCATAATGCAGCCTGAAATCACCTTAGCTTTCATACCATACTCTACTTATATTGAGTTTGCAGTTGAGATCTTATTTTTTCAGACAAACTGGCATCTCGCTATATTTCCTCATCTCATATTTTTTTATTTGATTCCTTGAATCCAAGGGTGACTTTACATTTATCCTCATTAAGTTTCATCATATTCAATTCAGTGTACTGTTAAGATCTTTTTGGCCCTTGGCACTGTCCCTGACACTGTTTGACTATATCCCCCAACTTCAGATCATGTGGAATGTGGTAAGCATGCTGTCGATACTCCTTTATCCAAACCGCTGATTAAAACCGTTAAATAGCACAGGGTTGGGGGAGCAGCTAGGTGGCGCATTGGATAAAGCATCAGCTCAGGATTCAGGAGGACCTGAGTTCAAATCCGGCCTCAGACACTTGACACTAGCTATGTGACCCTGGTCAAGTCACTTAACCCTCATTGCCCCACAAAAAAAAAAAATAGCACAGGGTTAAGCACAGATCCCTGGGGCACTCTACTGTAGACCACCTTTCAAGTTGACATTGAAGGATTAAAAGTTTTTTTAATCCTGTCATTGAACCAGTTCCTCATCCATCTAATTTTATTATCATCTAGATCACTAGATAATGTCTCCATTTTTTTTTCTGTAAGAAAAGAGAATCCTTCATTTACCCAGTGATTTTGTTGGTTTAAGGAGAGATAATTTAAATGTGTTATCAGAGATATGTAAAGCTTCACTATAAATGCATTTACACAGAATATGTGCTTCAGATAAGCCTTCTATACTTGCAGCAGTTACATATTTATTGAAAATTCATTACTCAGCTTGAGGTAATTAGGCAATTAATTCAAGTAGCTGTGTATGCAAAGAGAAAATATTTTTAAAAGCAGAGAGAGTAAGTTGAGTCCTGGAGACAGTGCCAGTTGTATCCTTGGCCTTTCTCTGTAAGAACCCAAAGAACTACTATATTGAAAATATAATGTGTAAAAACAGGACAGCCCTCTCTCCTTCAGAGTATTTTTTTTTTTTAGTGAGGCAATTGGGGTTAAGTGACTTGCCCAGGGTCACACAGCCAGTAAGTGTGTGTTAAGTGTCTGAGGCCGGATTTGAACTCAGGTCCTCCTGACTCCAGGGCCGGTGCTCTATCCACTGCGCCACCTAGCTGCCCCCAGAGTATTTTTTAATAAAAATATTTTATTATTTTCCAGTTACATGTAGAGATAGTTTTCAACATTTGTTTTTATAAGATTTCCAATTTTCAATTTTTCTCCCTCCCTCCCCTCCCTGCCCCTTCCCCAAAACAGCAGGTAATCTGATACAGGTTATATATGTATAATGACATTAAACACATTTTTGCATTAGTCATATTATGAGAAGAATCAGAGCAAAAAGGAAAAACCTCAAAAAAGAAAAACAACAGCACCCAAAACAAAAGAAATAGTATGGTTCAATCAGCATCCATATTCCAAAGGTTTTTTTTTTTTCTTTACTGGATTTAGTCCTTTGGAACTTTCTTGTACCATTGTATTGGTGAGAAGAATCTAGTTTACCACGGTTGATCAACACATAATGTTGATGATACTGTGTACAATGTTCTCCTGGTTCTGCTCATCTCACTCATCATCAGTTCGTGCAAGTCCTTCTAGGTTTCTCTGAACTCCTCCTACTTATCCTTTCTTACAGCACAATAGCTGTGTGACCCTGAGCAAGTCACTTAATCTTCATTACATTAATCCATTACATTCATATACCACAACTTGTTCAGCCATTCCCCAATTGATGGGCAGCCCCTCAATTTCCAATTCCTTACCACCAAAAAAAAGAGCAACTATAAATATTTTTGTACATGTGGGTCCTTTTCCCTTTTTATGATCTCTTTGGGAAAAAGACCCACAGAGTATTTTTAAGTGTAAGCATCCTTGTTATTTGTCTTAGACAGACATATGTCTGAAGTCTACAATGCAATTCAATTCAACTGACATTTAAGAAATCATGATCATGAAGGAAGACATTTTCTTTAGTGGTTTCACTGGAGATTTGTTGGATGGGAGAATAGTTCTATCTTCTCATACAGGTACTTACTTTTTCTCCTCCACAGGGACTGTGCTTGAGCCTGCACATTCTTTTCCTATAACCTACCCTTCCTATATGTTCATTAATTTCTGAATCGGAGGAAGCAGTGTATGGGTGGAGATAAAGAACTACTTGAAGAATCTATAATGAACGATTTCTTCTCAGTTCTTACCCTTCCTGTCCTCTACAGTTTTGGACACTTCTTCCTGGATACCATCCTGCCTGGATTTTTTGAGTAGTTCTCTCCTGGTTCTCCTCCTACTGCTCCATTTCAATCTCTTGATTAATCATTTTTCATGGGCCACTCCTAACTGTGGCTGTTTCCCAAGGGCTGTTTTTTTTCTATCTTTTCCATGTCCTCTCTCTTAGTGATCTCATCAATTACCAAGAGCTTTTCTTTAAAATTTGCATGGAATGACCAACGGGAAAGGGAAAATGTTTGCTTGAGAAGCTACCTTGAATACCAGATACAGTTTGCACAAACTTCATAATTCAAATCTGTGTCCTGATCCAAATTCATTTGTTTTTCTCTTCTTTAGAGAATCTATAATATGTATCCATGAAACTTTTATTTAACTGGAGTCCCCAGGTGGTACTTCTAGCAAAGAGGAGAGAATATCTCTCTCTCTCTTTCTTTCTCTCTCTCTCTCTCTCTCTCTCTCTCTCTCTCTCTCTCTCTCTCGCTCTCTCTATCTCTCTCTCTCTCTCTCTCTCTCTCTCTCTCTCTCTCTCTCTCTCTCTCTCTCTGTCTCTCTCTGTCTCTCTCTGTCTCCCTGTCTTTCTGTCTCCATGTCTCTCTGTCTGCCTGTTTCTCTGTCTCTCTGTCTGTCTCTCTCTCAGTCTCTCTGTCTCTCTCTCCCTCTCTCTTTATGTATATTCCCGAGCCAAATATAAACCTTGTGATGCATTTATTAATCACAGTGTTTTCTCAATAACATCTTTTAGAGGCTAAGTGATCAAAAATGCAAAATAAAATTTAAAGAAGCAGAGATAAGGTTTGGAACCAATCCATGTTATTTTCTGAGGGAGAAGGAAAGTGTGCATGCGTGTGTGTGTGTGTGTGTGTGTGTGTGTGTGTGTGTGTGTGTGTGAATGGAATCGCTGTCTTGAATCAGCTCCTCTGTCGAGTTCAAAAAGAATCTGCCCAAATACTCGTCTCTGCCCCAGAGTCCAGTGCTGGTCTCATTGCTGCAGTTCTGCTCTTGATTCCATGGCAACTATTTTCTCAGCTTCTCCTGGCCCAGCCTCTCATTCTCCGCTTAACCTAGTAAGGTTGTTAGCTGGGACAGGCCCCCTTTGTGTCTGCACCTTCCCTCCTGGTGGTAGCAGCCTGGGGTTGAATTGTCGGCAGCAGTGGCACAAGCACATAGTGGCCTGCTAAAGCAGCAGCAGCAACGGTGGTGCAGGACACTCTGGGCCCTTCGCCTCCTTCTTGGTGTCTCTCTTACAGTACTCTCTGATGACATTTTCTCTTGCAAGGAGTCTCCTGCTCTTCCTCCATTCCCAAGGAAAATGAGGAGCTGAGCTTCCATCACAATCTCTTAGGTCTTGAAAGGATAAAGTCCCAGTTAGAATCTCTCTTAACCTCCTCTTGTTTGAGACCTTAGCTTTCTTCATGGTTACCTGCCTCCTACAGGAAGCCGTTCTTGACTCATTTAATTGTTACTAATTTCTGTCTCCATCTGTCTGTCTTCTTCATCTCTTTCTCTATCTCTCTCCCTCCCTCCCTCCTTCCTCTCTCATTTCCCCCCTTCTCTCTCTCTCTCTCTCTCTCTCTCTCTCTCTCTCTCTCTCTCTCTCTCTCTCTCTCTCTCTCTCTCTCTCTCTCCCCATGGGACAATGAGGATTAGGTGACTTGCCCAGGGTCACACAGCTAGTAAGTGTCAATTGTCTGAGGCCCAACTTGAACTCAGGTCCTCTTGAATGCAGGGCCCAGGTGCTTTATCCACTGTGCCACCTAGCTGCCGCTCTTCCTCTCTTTCTGATTCTTTTCCTCTCTCTGTCTCTCTCTCTCCTCCTTTTCTCTCTCTTCTCTTCTCTTGCTCCCTCTTTCTGGCACTCTTCCTCTCCTTATCTATCTCTGTTTCTTTTATCTTTCTCCCTTCCCACTCTCTTCCCTCCTTTCTCTCTACTACTTTCTCTCTCTTATGCTCTTTCTGTTTCCCTCACTCCCCTCCTTGTCTCTGTCTTTCTGTATCTATCTGTCTCTCTCTCCTCTCAAATTTATTTATTATTATTATTATTAATTTTGCTTATCTGTTTCCATGTAGCCACCCCAGGAAAATCCAAGCTAGTTGAGAGAAGTTCTGTTTTGTTTTTTTTTCCTCAGTTTTGTCTTTGTATCTTCAACACCCAATGAATTCCTTACACATGGTTGGAAATTAATAAATGCTTATTGACAATGAAGTTTAAAAACTTTCTCTCTACTTCCTCTCCTTTTTTTACTCTAAAATTGATAACCACCTTCTCAGATTCAAACATCTGGATCCTGCAGTTTTCAGCAACCTCCATTATTCATGACTCTTTGAGACTCTTATCTCCATTTCTAGTTCTCCTCACTCCATATGACTCACTTACTAATCAGTTACAAAGAACTGATTAGGGTGATCTTTGCCAGTCCTATAGCCTGCCTGGCCACAGTTTCCTCTTTCAAGTGAGGGTGTTGGACTAAATAATCTCTAAAGTCTCTGAGACTTTAGAAAGATTTTATAATTTTGTAAATAGGATAATCCACATGAAAGTGTTTTTAAAAATCCAATGTGTTATTCAAATGTAAGGCACTGAGATTTCTAAACATGCTTACTTTCTCTTGGTAATCCCTTACTGCTGAGGACAACACTTATTACTGCAAGTATCTATGATTCAGAGGCATTTAGGTGGTGCATTGGATAGAGCTCTGGGCAGGAAATCAGGAAGAGCTGAATTCAGATTCTACTTGAGACACTGGCTGAGTGATCCTGGGCCAGTGTCTAAACTTCTATCTGCCTCAGTTTCATCACTTGTAAAATGGAGATAATAATAGCACTTACCTCTCAGTGTTGATGTGAGGATCAAATGAGATCATATTTGTGATTTCAGAAAGGCCTGGAAAAACTTGTATGAACTGATGTATAGTGAAGTGATCAGAACCAAGAGAACATTGTGCACAGAGACAGCAATATTGTTTGATGAAGAACTGTGAATGACTTAACTATTCTCAACAATACAATGATCCAAGACATTTCCAAAGGACTAGTGGTAAAACATACTATCCACCTCCAAAGAAAGAACTGATACTGATGGAACACAGACCAAAGCTTGGTATTTTTCACTTTCTTTCATTTTTTCTCTTTTATTCAAGTTTTCTTGTACAAAGTGACTAATATGGTAATGTTTTACATAATCGTACATGTATAACCCATATCTGATTGCTTACCGCCTCATGGAGGGAGTAGGGAAGGGAGGAAAGGAGGAATAAAAATTGAAACTCAAAACTATAAATAAAAATGTTTATTTCTTTAAAAAATAAATGTTAAAAAAGTGAAAAAAAAATCAAATGAGATCATAATAGCAAAGCATTTAGCATGGTGTCTGACACAGGGTAGGCACTTAATAAATGTTAGTTATTAGTAGTAGTGATAATAATAATAAATGATTTTTTTTCCTTTCCCTTTTCCCTCCTTCTCCATCTATCTAGAGTAAAACCTCTTAACAATTTAGTGCACACTCTTTCAGGGTACCAATCTGGTAATGAGCCTCTTTAAACTTATAAGGGATAATAGACATACAGTATGTTATGATAGACATACAGTATGTTCCTTCAGCCCTACCCAAATCCTCTCCAGCTTCATACAGCTTGCCAAAGCTTGCAGTCTAGTAGTGAAGTCTTTGAGAACCCAGGCTCAGGATCAAGAATTCAAGGAGGCCTTAGTATAATCCCAGTGTGATGGCTTTAGTCAAGGCTACTTGTATTTGGTGAGAGACTGGGAAGAAGACAGTCCACAGTTACTAGAAAGTAAAACAAAACACAAAAAACCCAAAACATCCAAAGAACCCAAAACATGATGTACATTAAAGATATCCTTTCCTTTCAAGTATTAAATTGTGGGGTTTAAGTGCCTTTGGATCAGAGGACAGAACTAGGCAGCCTTATATCTTCAATTTAAGGAAGGCAGGAGAAAATCACATTTGGGGGCATAAGAGGGAAAGAAGCAAGAGGGATATGACCATTGGAGGAAGGCAGTGAAAAAGAAATACGTGGGTTATTATAAACAAGTAAAAATGTATTGTTTACTGTCCCCTTTCCATTCCATGCTCCCTCCTTACCTCCACCAACAAGGCAAGTAACTAATTTCTTCTTAACTTTAATATTCTTTCTTTACAAAAAAAAAAAAAAAAGGACAAATTTTGTCCTACTTTGATCAATGAGCTCTAGTTTTCACCCTATCTTACCCAGAACGAGGCTACCTGTGGCTTATTGGTCACTGTAAAACTGTGGTGCATGTTCTCTGGCCTTCCTCTTCTCCCCAGAATTTTGACTCTGCCCCTGGCATCCTAGGCTTTTACAGGTAAGTTTATTCTTCTCTTGGCCTGGAATCAGGCCAATACTCCTTCTACTCCATCTCCATGCCACATTACTACCACACACCCTCCCTCACTTCTTCCCCTCTCTTTGAGGGCAGGGACAGCTTTGTTTATTTGTTCTTGTATTTCTAGAATTTAGCATAGTGCCAGGCATTTAATAAGTGCTTAATAAATGCTTTCTCATTCATCCATATATCATAAACTGTTACTGGCTGACAGTAGAATTGGAATTTCAAAGCAGGAAACAAAAGGAACTGAAAAATCTATCTTCTCAAAATGTAGAAGGGGTAATATACAAGGAGGCAGAATGTGAGTAAATACAGTGTGGTATTTTGTACCTAGCTTGAGAAAAGTCTTTGGAGCTTGAGAAATTTCAAATTTGTATTTGGATGAATTAGAGTGAAGGATGAGGGGCTCAAAAATTATGTATTTCTGTTTTACTTTCTTTTCATGAAAAATGAACAGAAAATCTTTCACTGGTCTTGTGTTCAATCCATTGGGTCTTTCATGTTCAACATAACTATTAAAGTCTTTCTACTGACATTTGCAGAATCAACTTTTTTTTATTTTAGGCTTTTCTACTATCTTCTTAATATGCACTGACACAGTGTTCCATTTGTCAGGATTTCATCCAACTCAAAGACTGTGCATCGCTTAGTACAAGATTCTGACACAATTTCATTTGCTAGGATCCTGGAGCACAAGAATAGAATAGTCTTACCTATGCTTACAATGAATTTACACAAGGTTCTCAAAATAAGGCTGTCATGCATAATAGATGTAATGCAATCTTTGGCTAAAAGCTTTGGCTAAGGATGGCATATAAAGGTCAGGATGGTGATTTTCATTCTGAGCTTCCACTTTCCTGTGTTTATCTTATTTCCATTCTATGCAAAGATTCTTTAAACAATGTGGGGGGTACTTGAAATACTTATTTTAAAAATCCTCTGCATCAGACATGCATAGCCAACCTTTCTGTAGTTCTTTGATTTTCTGCTAGATGACAAAATCTTCAAGAGGTGGTCCAGGTACTATGTGATGTTTGCTCTGACACAGTATGTCATAATTGTTCTATATTAGTACCTATCAATGTACTTCTGTAATGGAATTATTACAAAGCTGTGCTCCTTCATGATCATTTTGTGGTTCTCTATGACTCCTTTTGAGACTCTCTCTCTTTTCTTCCCTTTCCATCTTGGCAGCTTTTCAGGTTGCAGAAAGATCCACTTGTTCAACATTGCCCATATGGGGCATGCGTTGAATTAATTATAGAGAAAGAATCTCTGTTAAAATCCAATGACTCCATGATAGCCACATTCTGGTTTCCCAAAGAGCTCCATGTACCACTAAATGCAAGGATTAAGTAGCACTGCCTTATAAATGGAACTTATGAAATACACATTAAAATGGGCATCTAGTAGGGTGGAAAGAAATAGTGGAATTTTTAAAAATAAAAACTCCCCAAAGCAACCCTACGTTTCATATCAAAGAAAAGTTATTTTGAAGCTGTGTGTTTTTAAAAGAATCTGTGTTCAGTAGGCTTTTAAAAAATATATGTTTCTTAAAATATGTAAAGCACCATACCCATGGAGAGGCTAATGTGTGTCAAGTTTTAACCTACAGTGATTTTTACAGTGAAATAATAGGCCTTTGAGGAACAAAACTACTATAATTAACCCAGTTGTCAATAAAGGCTATTTCTTTGGTCCAATCCACTCATAGCTTGAAATATTTCTAAACATATTGAACTAGCATAACTGAAATCTTAAGGAAAAACAAATCTTAGCTGCACCTGATTTTTTAAAATTTGCTGTTTTGATCTTTCTCTGAGATACACAAAGAAATTACATCATTAAATAATATTGTGACAAGAATGCTAAGTTGGTCCTTTTTATTTGGATAGTTTCTCAGACTAAAACACAAGTATTGCCATTCTGTACCAACAAAAAAACATTTCTTCATCTAAGTAAACTATTGTCTGTATTAATAGTGCCCTTCTGACCTTAGGGACTTACCACATTTTTAGTCTTTAGCATCTTAGAAAAAAATATTAAGGCAATGCAGGCTTATATTGCTTAAGCACATTCAGCAGCAAAACTGTTAAAGGAAAATGCTTACAGTGGTGTTAATTATAAATGACACTTTATTTACTGGCTTACTTAACATAATCATGGCCTAATAGAGCATTTAAATTCTTTTCTTTCATTTACTTTAACAAGAAATAAGCTTCTCCTGTTTCCTCAAAAAGTTTTAAATATTTGTTTTCCTTAGCGATAACTCTTTTTAAAAATGAAGATCAAGGAGTCACAATAATACACCTAAATATAAAAATAGCATAGTATATTATAGGGGGCAGTCCCTATGTTATAAAAGATTCATGCCTAAAATTATGAAATCAAATACTGCTCAAAATGTTATCATCACACTGGTCTTAAGTGCCCTGCTTCTAACTCTCTGTGAAAAACCTCTACCAACCAAATGCCTAACCTACCTTACCCTAGACTAGCTAGAGCCTTATCTTGATTCTATTGGTGAAGAAGAGCTGAGCTATTTTTGTCCTAAGGATGTCAGAAATAGAACTGGTGTCAGTTTAAAGTAGAGAGAGTAATGCTTGACACTGGTGGTGAGAGAAGAAGACATTTTATTTATAGGTTTGTATACATATTAGTGCCTTAATTGCTCATTTGAAATTATTTTCTCATTATCCAGGATAAAAGGGCAAGGATGGGTGACAATTTAAGTCTCTGGAGGGAGTACACATCAGTGAGATGACAGTCATTAATATAGCAAAGTATTATTCTTTTCTGTTGTTTGTCATTCATCCTCAAAGAGGACCAGGACGTTGGGGTGATGTCATGACTTGCACTGAATTATATTTAAGGGAGGGAGGGCTGTGTAAGGTTACCAACCTCATTCTCTCCTCCAGAGCCATCTTGGTCCAGTGGCAAGATAGATATCAGGACAATTGGAGATGGCCCTGGATGTTTGAGATAATCAGGATTAAGTGACTTGCCTAGGGTCACACAGCTAGTAAATGTCTGAGGTGAGATTTTAACTCAGATTCTCCCAACTTCAGGGCCAGTGCTCTATCCACTGTCACACCTAGCTGTGCCATTATTCTTCCATATCAGTAAGCAGACTAGCTGTGAGCAAGGTGCTTGGTTCGAGTCTATAAAGAGAAGACCCGATATAAGTGTTATTGAGAGAGGGCTCACACAAAAAGGTGGTAAGAGGGACAAGGTTAAAGGATATCAGAGGGAAAGGAAAGAAAGAAATTATAATGTAGTCATAATAGGGACATCCATCTGGGAAAATAAAAAGGTCTTGACTTCACAAATAAAACAACTGCCAACAAATTTAAGAGCAATTCTGTTATCGGAAAGCGAAAAACTTAGTTTAAATTAATAAATATTTTGCAGCTAAATGCTAACATCTCCTTGGATCTAGCATCTGCTATTATCTTCTACCTGGAAATATGAACATACAATTTGAGAAGGATGCTTCAACACAAAAAGATGTCAAAA
This sequence comes from Dromiciops gliroides, assembly GCF_019393635.1. Taxonomy (NCBI): domain Eukaryota; kingdom Metazoa; phylum Chordata; class Mammalia; order Microbiotheria; family Microbiotheriidae; genus Dromiciops; species Dromiciops gliroides. The sequence goes on along the minus strand of NC_057861.1, from coordinate 243,981,183 downwards.
ATTCCTAACAAAAAGAATTAATATTGTTTCTTTCTCCAAAGACTCTCCTTCCCCCCTCACTCAGATTATAAGTGTGGTATGTAGAAGGCTGAAGGAAATATTTAAGCTCATGACAACTAGCCCTTACTTTGAAAGGAAAAACAAATTTTATATGTATATTTATTTATATAGTATATGTGTACATATATGCTTATAACATTTTTGTTGGAATAATAATACTGTTTCATAACTGGACATAAGGGTTATCTATTCCTATTGGTTTTCTTCACAGGACTGGCTTATCACCCTGTGACTTCTTTATCAGAAATATATTTTTAAAAAATACTAATTCCTGGGGGCAGCTAGATGGCGCAGTGGTTAGAGCACCGGCCCTGGATTCAGGAGTACCTGAGTTCGGGTCCGGCCTCAGACACTTAACACTTACTGGCTGTGTGACCCTGGGCGGGTCACTTAACCCCCATTGCCCTGCAAAAAAAAAAAAAATACTAATTCCTTAATATTGTAAAGACTTCTTATACTTTGACCAAATTTATTAAATAGCTGTGTCCACAAGATTGTCTAGAAGGCATATTTCTGGAAAGTGAATCCTAATTCTTGATGACCTTAATTATAAAAATAGAGATATATTTTGATGCTAGAAAAAAACAACCTTCTGGTATAGTGCATCAAAACCTTGGCAAGGAATAATGGAAGTTGTTCCCATGGCATGCTGGGCATTCTACTTCAATTTGGTGAATGCCCCCTGTGTTATACTTTGTAAGCAGAGATCCTAACCCCTCTCCAGAGATGCATTTCCAAATGCCTTTTTAGAAGCCTGCCTGTTTAACAGTGGTAGCTGACAGGTATAGCATGTTAATGCATTATCTCCTTTGAGTGTCATAGTGGCTCTTTCAGCTAGGTACTATAGCTGTTATTGTCACTACTTTAGAGATGAGGAAGCTGAGACTCCTTAATGGTGAAGTGACTTGACCATAGTCACATAGCTAATAAGTTTCAAAGGAGAAATTTTAACTCACATCTTCTGATTCCATGCCCAGACCTTTACCCACTAAGCACACTGTTTAGCAATCCCTGACAATGCCATAATAACTTACAACAAGTAGCCTTCCAGATGTTTAGAGGGGAGGGGGCAGAGGGAAGAGGGAAAGAATGGGGCAGAGTAATCCTTGAGGAAAGGAGCTGAGCACAAGTGTACACTAGTGGGGCAGCTAGGTGGTACAGTAGATAGAGCACCAGCCCTGGAGTCAGGAGGACCTGAGTTCAAATTCGGCCTCAGACACTTAACACTTACTAGCTGTGTGACCCTAGGCAAGTCACTTAACCCTAATTGCCTCACCAAGAAAAAAAAAAAGAAACAAGTGTATACTAGCACATTATCTGTCTAAAAGTATGAAGCAGTAGGTAGGGCCCTGAAGAAAAAAGTATTCTGAAGTCATTTCTTGCCATGCTTGCTCTTTTTTATATGAGAAAATGTAGGCAAAGTATTCTGCAAACCTTAAAGCATTATACAAATAGTAGCTGTTATGATCACTTCCTGTGAGACAAAGAAGTTGTCTTCTTTTTGGTTACTTGCCATAGAGGCCCCTCTGGGTCTACACCAGGTATCCCATGATAGTGCTTTTACATTTTTTTTAAAAGGACACTTATCTATCTTTTATCTTTAAGGTTACTATTGAGTTAATCAGTTTATATGGATTTGATATGTTTGACTTTTGACCATGTGAATATGCAAAGGGTTTAGTAATTTTTTTTTTTTCACTGTAAGGAACTCCCATTGTTGGAATATCCTTCACCACCAGTCTTGTACTCAGTGGATTGGTTCTAAGTAAAGAAAGAGATAAGTTCCCTCACTTAGCAAAGAGCTTGGCACATAATAGTCCCTTAAATACTAGCTGACCTGATTTGACTTAATTGCCTGAGGCATATAAGGGTTAATTAGCTTGATCAATGTTCCTCAGCCAGTGATTATCAGAAATAGGATTTAATCCTAGTTCTTCTTGACTCTGAGCCCAGAGCTCTACCCACTGTGTAGCCATTTAAAAAAATTCTATTTGCAATAGAAAAGAAGAACAAAAACAAATTTTCTAAGACTTGGGATGGATGATTTAATGGTAATCTGTTACCATTAAAGACTACAGAAATGAAGGGGACATATTTTGCTACTGTCCTTTCAATCAGAGAGGGTGATCCACACATTTTAAAGGTATAACAAACATGACTAAAAATAGAATCGAGACCCAAAGTGAGGCAGGTGTAAGAGAACACCTAACATGGGGCAGCTAGATGGCACAGTGGATAGAGCACTGGTCCTGGATTCAGGAGTACCTGAGTTCAAATCCGGCCTCAGACACTTAACACTTACTAGCTGTGTGACCCTGGGCAAGTCACGTAACCCCAATTGCCTCACCAAAACCAAAAACCAAACAAACAAACAAAAAAAAGAGAATACCTAACAATTTTAAATAAGTTCAGATGTCCTGGCCTAGAGTAATTAAGGCACAATATAATTAAGGAATTTAGACATGGGATTATTGAACCATTTTAGTAGAGTTGTATAATGGAAAGTGTTGGATTTGGAAGCCAAGGACCTAGACTGAAACGATAGTTCTGTCACTAGCCAGATGTCTGATGTTAGACAGAGAATTTCTCTGGGCTTCTAGATGAACTTCTCTTCTCTTGAAAATGTAGATGCTGATATGGTTGATATGGGACAGGAAGGTACACAGTGGATAGAGTGCTGGGCCTGAAGTAAGGAAAACCTGAATTCAAATCCAGCTTCAGACACTTTTTAGTTATGTCACCTAGGCAAGTCATTCAACCTCTGTTTGCCTGCGTTTCTTCAACTATAGAATAAGGATAAGAGCACCTAACTCACAATGAGAATTAAATGAGATAATATTTGTAAAGCACTTAGCACAGAGTCTGGCACATAGTAAATCCTATATAATTGTTAGATATTCTTTTTCTTATTCTGTCTAAGGTCTCTTTCAACTCTGACATTCCAGGATTCTGTTGGTTATCTCTGAGAAGTAGTGAAATTTGGAAATAGGAAAATGTAAAAGCAGAAAAAACGGATTCTTGAATTTGTAGAATGGTGAGTTTGAGGTTAACATTGAACAAAATATTAGAACTATTGATTGAACCAGTGATATGTTGGCCTTTAGCAATAGAAATGGAAATACTTAGAAGCCAGCATGAACTTGCTAAGAATAAGAGAATTAGCCACAAGATTTCATAATAAACTTAGAAATATCAAAATTATTATTTTAAGGGGCATTCATTCCTTTCCCTTGCAAAACTCATGATAATTATAAGTAAACTACTGTGAAGGTAATTTCATTTTATTCACTAGCATCCATTGAAGCACTTGAATAAATTGACAAATTACATGAAGAACTTGATGCTATTTTACAAAATAAATCAATGTCCTATATTAATTCAGTGGTTAAATTGTCACAGAGAAAACAAGACAAGGGTATTGTGAGACTTGTGTACAAGATGGAGGGATGTATACTGAATTATAGTACAATTACGTAGATTTAGCTTGCTTAAATGAGCTTAAACAATTACGTGGTTGATATAAACCTGGAGGGAGATGTCAAGTAGATTGGCTAAGATATCTGTCCTTGATCCTGTTTTGTTCAGCATTTTTGATCAGTGATTTGGATAAAAGCCTAATTGACATGCTTATAACATTTGTGTATGAGGTGAGGCTAAGAGGCATAACTAACAGATTAGACAACTGAAAGGAGATCCAAAAAAGATCTCAACAATCTATAATGATAAGTCAAATTAAACTAGAAGAAGAATTACACAGGGTGTGAAAGCATACAGGGATTATAATAAGAATTATTAGAGGAAAAGCCAACACTATTAAATTTCATTTTATTTAATTTGACTTATCATTGTACTTTGCAAAGCCAAGGCCCAGGCAGTACAACACAATGGGAGCCCTTCTTGAAACATAGCAAAAGAGAGAAGCAGAAGAAATACCAGAAGAAAATATAAGGCATATACTATCAAAAACAATTAACCTGGAAAATAGTTCAAGGAGAGATAATCGAAAGATTATCAGACTACTTTAAAATCATGGCTAAAAAAATATTCAATACCATATTTCAAGACACCTTGAATAAAAACTACCCAGATCTATTAGAACTAGAGAGCAAAGCAAAAATATAGTCTACCAGACTCCTCCTGAAAGAAACTACAAAATGAAATGTTCTAGGCACATAGCCCAAATCTAGAGCTTCTGGGTCAAAGAAAAAATCCTATAAACATCCAGAAAGGAAGCATTCAAGTTTCATGTATCCACAGTCACATTCAAACAAAATTTGGCAGCTGCCATTATAATGGAGAAGAGAGGAGTGCTTGGAATATAATATTCCATAATAAAAATATAAAAGCTTATAATAAGGAATATGAGAAAACAGTATAATTCTACAGGGGGAAAAGGATTTTTAATGAAATGAACAACTTTCAAACATTACCATAGAAAAGGCCAGTATTGAAAATAAACCTTGAAATGCACGAGTCATGAAAAACATAGTACGGTAAATATATTTAATTAATTGGAAGGCAAACACATTTAATCATATGATAATTAATTGTTTATATTCTAATAGGAGGAGAAGAAATAGATGTCATGCCCAAAAGCTATCACCTTCAAAGGTCATTGAGAAAGGTAAATGACAGGTAAGAGACTGTGGTAGTGGTATTTTGGTTTCCTTTTGTTTTCTATTCTGATGGTGTTAGAAGAGGAAAGAAATGAGAGGGAAGTAAGAATATATTGGGGAATTCACAATCTTATACAATAGGAGTATATAGGATGAAGGGTATGTGAAAATGGAGAAAGGGATGGGAAGAACCAACATTCCTTGAACTTTACTTTCATCTGAACCAGACAATAGAAGGTTGAAAACACTCGCGCGCGCGCGCGCACACACACACACACACACACACACACACACAAGCTTGATGTAAAAACACATTATATTCAACAGGGTATTAGGTGGGAAAAGAAAATGGGGAGAAAGATGTTTAGGAAGGATGGTACGATAAGTCAGGTAGTGAACATAAAGCAAACTTCAATGTTTGAGAGTGGAGTTTGAAGAGGGGTTTAAAGGACAGAATAAAGGGTGAAAACTGTTCCTGGGGACAGAGCAAGGAGAAAAGAAGGGCAAAGGGGGTAGAAACAAATTATTTCAGTAATAATAGTTCACTAGAGATAAGAAAACTCACTGATTTCTCAAAAAAGAAAGAGGGGAGGAGGAGCAAAGGGCAAAGAGAAAAAAATCAAAAGTTCAGGATGGAGGGTATTATTCAATTAACAACCTTAAGTATGAACATGAAGGGAACAAACTCACATATAAAATGGAAAAGGATAGTCGAATGAAATAAAAAGTAGAATACAACAATAGGTTGTTTACATAAATTATACTTGAAATACAAAGATTTACACCAGTAAAAAAAACATCTGGAGTAAAATATATAATGCTTCAGCTCAACTTAGACAAGCAGGGATAGCAGTCATGAATTCCAGAAAGACATTTGTAAAACTAGATATCATAAAGAGATGATTTTTTAAAAATATATTATGCTTCTAGGCAGCATAGATAAAGCAATACTTAATATACATGCATATAAATTACATTTAAGTGGACAGAAAAACTAGAATAGTGGGAAATTCCAATGTTTTTATAGCTAAACAAATTGAACAAAAAGATTAATAAGAAATGTTAGACTGGAAATGAGAGATGATAGATCCATGACAGTAACTGAATGGGAACATTAGCATGGCATCTTTAAAAAAACTGACCATGTATTGGGGCATAAAAACCCTGTGAACAGGGGGCATCTAGGTGGTACAGTGGATAAAGCACCAGCCCTGGATTCAGGAGGACCTGAGTTCAAATCTGGGCTCAGTCACTTGACACTTACTAGCTGTGTGACCCTGGGCAAGTCACTTAACCCTCATTGCCCTGCAAAAAAATCCCACCAAAACCCCACAAAACCCTGTGAACAAATTCAAGAAAGCAAACATATTAAGTATACTCTTTACTGACCACAATGCAATCAAAATTATAGCAAATAAAAGGTCATGGAATAAGTAGATAAAATTAATTTACTAAACAATTTAATCCTAAAGAGTTGGTGGGTCAAAAAAAACAAATGTTAGAAATGATAGAATAATCCATCAGAGAAAACGACAATGATACAACATACCAAAACCAATGGAAAAAATGCTAAAGGTATCCTTAGAGGGATATTTATATCACTAAATGCTTTCATCAAAAGATGAAAGAATAGGGGCAGCTAGGTGGCGCAGTGGATGGAGCACCAGCCCTGCATTCAGGAGGACTTGAGTTCAAATTCAGACTCAGACACTCACTAGCTGTGTGATTCCTGGGTAAGTCACTTAACCCCAATTGCCTCACATACACAAAAAAGATGAAAGAACAGATTAATAAATATGTATGTAATTTAAAAAAGAAAACCAACAAATAAAAATTGCAATTAAACACCAAGATACTAACAAAAGTACAAGAAAAACAATAAATAAACTTAGGAGCTCGTATTTTGAAAATTAGTAGAATAAGTAATCAGCTAACAAATGTCATTTAAAATGGATTCAAAAATTAAAATAGATGATTCACAACAACTGAAAATAAATGGAACCTTTTTTTCATTGGTGGCACTTTATTTTCCAATTACATATAAAAATTGTTTTCAACATTCATTTTTGTAAGACTTTGACTTCCCAATTTTTCTCCCTCCCTCCTTTCTGAGACAGCAAGCAGTCAGATATAGGTTATAAATATACAATCATGTTATACATATTTCTATATTAGGCATGTTGTAAAAGAAGAACCAGAACAAAGGGAAAAAAAAGAAGAAAGAAAAAATCGTAACAACAAATAAAGTGAAAACAGTATACTTTGATCTGAACTCAGACTCCAAAGTTCTTTTTCTGGATGTGAAGAGCATTTTCCACCATAAGTATTAAGGAATGGCCTTGGATCATTGTATTGCTGAGAAAAGCTAAGTCTTTCACAGTTGATCATCACACAATGTTGTTGTTACTGTGTACAATGTTCTCCTGGTTCTGCTCACTTCACTCAGCAACAATTCATGTAAGTCTTTCCAGGTTTTTCTGAAATCCTTCTATTCATCATTTCTTATAGCATAATAGTATTCCATCACATCCATATGTCACAATTTGTTTAGCCATTTCCCAATTGATGAGCATTCCCTCAGTCTCCAATTCTTTGCCACCACAAAAAAGAGTTGCTATAAATATTTTTGTACATGTGAGTCCTTTTCTAAATGGAACTATTTTGCCCAGTTATATGCCAAAAATTTAACAACTTAGATAAAATGTATGACTCTTTGCAACAATATAAAATACCCAGAAAAGAGAAAGAGAACATAGAAAATATATTATTTGAATAACCCAATATAAGAAAAAATAATTCATACAGAACCAAAAGGATTCACAAATAAATCCTATCAAATATTAAAAAACCCATTTCCAATATTAAATCAACTGCAAAAATAGGGGAAGAAGGGACCTTTCAAAATTCTTCCTAAGATTTTGATATGATCTTCATGCCCAATACTGAAAAAGACAAAGCAGGGAAAGAAAATTATAGACCTATATCTTCAATGAACACAAACACAAAAATACTCAATGAAATATGAGCAAAGAGACTTCAACAATATATATTGTGGTAAAAAGTTTTTTAACAGTCAGTTAGTGAATACGGAAAGACGCCAGTTTTTTAAAGGACCACCCTTTTGGGGAGGAGACCGACGGCCATGCATGGGCTATGCACACCAGCCTGGCTGCTAAACACTCCATTTCCGGGGTGCGAGCTTAAAAGGCAAGGAGAGAACGGAAGGGGGATCTCTTGCCTGCTCTCCTGGTCCGAGGACTGGCGTGACAGATGCTGACTAGAGTTGTGTTAAGGGCTAAAATTCTAGCTAAACTGTCTAAAATATCTAATGAGTGGTCGCCAATAAATTATAAGCTTTAGCAAGAGTTAGACTTTTAAGCATTTATTAAGGAGAATAAGAATTTGGTAAAGAGAGAGAGAAAGGCCTAGATTCCTATCTATTAAAGGGAGAGCACATTTCTAGCTCCCTTCTCCGCCAGCGTCCTCAGGAAAAAAAGCGAGACTGAGCGCCAGTCTCTTCCTTCCTCCTCCCACTAGTCCGCGTCACTTCCTGACTCCTGGTCTTGCCCTCAAAGACATTCCCTTCATGGGCAGAACTCCTCTACAGTAAGTATCCAGCAGGTGGCGTTATTCCAATCGTTACAGTCCCCCCTGTTGTTCCTCAAGAAACAAAATGTTTCCTTGACGGAACAGTAAAAACAATATGATAACTATTGCTAACTAATAATATGTGAACAACAATATAGAAAAGGAAGAGAGGAAAGTTTTGTCCAGAGGGGCGATTTTTTTTGTCCTCATGAACCGACGCTTTGACATTAGTCTTGCAAAGGGAGGGCCTCTGCAGAGAATACATGTTACAGATGGTGCATATTATAACAGAAAGAGAAAAAAACCAACAAAAAGAACAAATCAAAACTGTTCATTTAAAGTCTCTGAAAGTCTTTTCTCAGATGTCCTCTAGGTGTAGTCGTGGAATGGAAGTCTTTTCAGGGGTTGATGTGTGGATGCTGGTAATCAGCCAGGAAAATTTCCTACAAAATTGAGCTTAACAGAACTTTAAAATAGCTTTGTCAATAATCAAATCAAACAATGAAAGTTCTCAAAAACATGTCTAAGGGAATTCAGAATCTTAGTTGTTACACATGAAACATATAATAAAACAAAAATTGAACCATTCTTTAAAATTATAATATTACTATAGCCCCCCCCTTATGGAGGGTAATTGAGAAGACAATTGCTGCGATATTAATTATTAAAAATAATTTTTTATCTTTGTTTCATCACTTTTTGCATCATCTGCCTAATTATCCTCATGCCATTATGAGAAATTAAAAAATCTAATATAATTGGTAACAGGTGTCAAGGCCAAATTCAACACTGTATTTATCATGACACCTGAGATAATTATGGGGGTTACCATAAAAGAACAGAGAAATGATGGGATATGAGCATTCCCACACTTGAGCAATATGTACTGCCCATGCAGTATGCCAGGCTTAAAATAGGTGGATGGAATATATGTCCATGCCACCGAACATATTGGAAGAAACTGAGTCAGACTTAATCAGATGCATGGGACTGAGATGTCCATGGCATCAGGCATATAGGAGGGAGCATGGAAGCCAGGTGTAGAAGTGAGATGGGTGGGATGAATACTTCCAGCCATCTGTACAATATTGTGGGGAAAAATAAAATAAAATATGAAACCAAGAGAATCCAACCTCAACATTTGTCAAAAGCCGTTCCCTCGGCCATACCTTGACTTCATGCATGTCTCCCCTCATGTGACAGTTCAGTGTCTGCTCTTGCATGTATTCCTCTTGTGATTGGATGGCATCTTGGCCAACTGGCATCTGATAACTCAGAATAAAGGCAATTAATGTCTTAAATGATAAGTTCCCATAATCCAAGTCTCATATGGATTTAAAAATTGAGGATAATAAACGATTGCAAAAAATGTGAATACATCTTGACTCAGAACACAATATATAATTATGCAACAATTTCAAATAATACCCCCTTTTTTTTTACTTAGTATACAATTACTTTTGTGAAAAATCAGAACATACTTAAATACAAGTTAAAGCACAACAGAAACTCAAAGAATTTTTTTTTTGAAAAAAGAAAACTTTTACAAATGTTCCCCTCTTTTTTTTTTTTTGGGAATATGCTTATCAAAAATAATACTTCTAGAATCAATTTACACTTGCCATGGCAACCAATTTGCCAGGGAAATGCTTTAAAGAGTTTGATCAAATAATCAGTTGAGGAAAAAAAAATAACAAAAACAAACAACTCAGAATATGGGAGCACAATACTCCTAGAATTAACATTGTATTATGAAATCAAAACCATGTTTCAAAATTAGATAGATGAATGAATAGAAGAAAATACACATGGAACAATAAAATACAGTGAAATTCAAACTAAGGAAATCTAAATGAATATGAACTTAATATCAATAAGAGTATTATAAAATATAAACTTGATCACATGACTATAAAAAGCTTTTACAAATATTCTCCTTGTTTTAGAAACTAAGTATGACACAATCTCAAAAGCATGAAAATATCTATGAAAATAAACCTATACCATTAATTTCAAAATGTATATGTAATAGCATAGAAATCCTATGTAACCTCTGAACTGATACTAATACTCTGAGTGAATTCAGAACACTTTTGATTCCGATATCTAAAATCCCCAATACTCATATCAATACCTTGCTGCTTACTTCTACATTTCTGTAAAATATGTACCCTTCCATGGCAAAAGAAGCGGAGTCTTGAACTATGGTGATGATTGTCATTCTTATTCAGCTTAAGTTTTTCTTCTTTAACCCCTCTATATTGTCTGTCGGGCTTTTCACCATACAAACGCTTTATAAGATTACTAATTAAAGACAAAAGCAGGTTAGCAAAATTATGAACAAATCGAGCATATCTGGAATTTAAAGGGTTTTCTAAAGTTGTCTCAGAAGCACAGCCAGGCTGGGGAAGGGCTGAGCCTGAAGCTGCAAATGTAGTTAGAGAAAGTTGAGCATGCGCATCAGTTCTCTGGACTTCCCAGGCAGGGGAAGCAATGGGCTTGGCCATGGGAGGAGTAGAGGGTGGGGTCTGGAGAGGAGGGGAGGGACCAGAGCAATTTGAATCAGACTTGATTTTGAACTCAGGCCTGGATTCCTCTTCCCCCACTTTGCCTCCAGGTGCTAGGGGATTAAAAGCTTCTAGAGGGTGGGTCATTGCCTCCAGGCATGCAAAATTAGAGCAACAATTAGTGTTAGAACTGGGAAAAGCTGCGGGAATCTCTACAGGTTTCTCTGAAAAAGCATGGTTGGGAGAGGGAGAGATATTTCCTTGTGTGAGTAAGTTGCTGGCTCTTTTAACAAAAATAAAAAGAAAAATAGAAAATCCACAAAAACAAAGCATTAACATGATCTTATCTCCCATTTGTCTGGTTAAACAGACTAAAATCAAAAATAGGATAATTAGGGAGTTTAAAAGGTCCATTCGAAAAAATTTAAAGGAAAACACAGCCAGTACACCAGTACTTAGCAGTTTAAAGGGTAGGGGAAATTTCTTACCCAACCGGAAGATCAGAAGTGAGGTTCAGCTTTCCTCTTCGTGGTCAGCCATCTGTTAAGGGCTAAAATTCTAGCTAAACTGTCTAAAATATCTAATGAGTGGTCGCCAATAAATTATAAGCTTTAGCAAGAGTTAGACTTTTAAGCATTTATTAAGGAGAATAAGAATTTGGTAAAGAGAGAGAGAAAGGCCTAGATTCCTATCTATTAAAGGGAGAGCACATTTCTAGCTCCCTTCTCCGCCAGCGTCCTCAGGAAAAAAAGCGAGACTGAGCGCCAGTCTCTTCCTTCCTCCTCCCACTAGTCCGCGTCACTTCCTGACTCCTGGTCTTGCCCTCAAAGACGTTCCCTTCATGGGCAGAACTCCTCTACAGTAAGTATCCAGCAGGTGGCGTTATTCCAATCGTTACAGTTGGACGTGGGCCGGCTCGCTGTTAGCAGCACGTGCCTGACTTGGCTCTCCTCCCTAAAGGTGGCCTTGGGCTTTTGGTGAGTTTTATACAGAATATAGACTAATCTTAGACTTAAGACTATTTGTTTTGTATTTCTACTTTCCTATCCCTCTAATCAACATCACCTGGTAACTACCACACAATAAAAGCTCTAACTAGAGACCAGAAGCTTCTTCCATTTACTAGTCTGGGAGATAAATTAAGGGAAAGGTTAAAGAGGGGAGATTTATGATCTAGTATCCAATTTTAAATCTCACAATATTAAAGATTGGCCACATTGGATTCCGGATTCCAGTAATGCAGGTGAGGTGCAACATAAAGAAAACTATAAACAAAATGAACCCTATTAACAACAAAAAATAATAACAACCTCATGATTATATCAAAAGATGCTCAAAATTTGTTTTTTTTTAACAAAATCCAATATCAATTTCTGATGAAAATACCCTAAAGCAGAGGTGTCATACACACAGCCTGAGTGACTCATGGGTCCCACAGTACTCTCAAACTGGAGACTGGAAACAGATTAAAATGCAATGTGACGGGGGGGGGGGGGGGGGGGGGGGGCAGCGAGGTGGTGCAGTGGATAGAGTGCCGGCCCTAGATTCAGGAGTACCTGAGTTCAAATCTGGCCTCAGATACTTAACACTTACTAGCTGTGTGACACTGGGCAAGTCACTTAACCCCAATTGCCTTACCCCAATAAAATGCAATGGGGAAATACTTAACAAAATAAAAAATCTAAATAATATTTATACATGGTTTTCTAAGTCAATATGCTGCCCTTATGTACAGTTTAGTGGCTCTACTTTCTATTTGAATTTGAAACTACTGCTCTAAAGTGTAAATTGAACTGTTGTCATTTTGTTCTTGTTTGTTTGTTTGTTTGTTTGTTTTTAGTAAGGCAATTGGGGTTAAGTGACTTGCCCAGGGTCACATAGCTAGTAAGTGTTAAGTGTCTGAGGCCAGATTTGAACTCAGGTACTCCTGAATCCAGGGCCGGTGCTCTATCCACTGCGCCATCTAGCTGCCCTAACTGTTGTCATTTTGATAAGTAGTTTTCATCTAAAATTGAGAGCCAACATTATGTAACATAGAAAGGTCAAGGTTTTTCCAATAAATTCAGAGGTAAAGAAATGATGTGTACTATCACCAATATTACTTAATTTCATGCTAAAAATATAAGCTATTCATAATAAGACAAGAAAAAGAAATTGAGAGAATAAGAATGGCATAGAAGAAACAAAACCGTTCACTTCTTTGAAGTTGATATAATGGTATAGCTAGAAAATCCAAAAGGGTAAACTACAAAATTAATAGAAAAATACGTAACTTAAGAAAATTCACGGGAGATAAATAAATCCATACAAATTACCAGCAGTTACTAAAAATGCCTAGGAGGAATTGATAAAAGCAAAAATTCGGTTCTAACTATTAACATATAAAATTTTGAGAGTCTATCTACCAAGACACACAGCATCTATGAATACAACCACAAAAAAGTCTTTATAGAAACAGACAGCTAAACTATTAGAGAAATATTAACTTCATATGAATAGACTATGCTAATATGATAAAAATAATAATACTAAATTAATTCATATACTCAGTGTCATATCACTCAAAATAGCAAAGTATTTTTTTAGAGAACTAGGAAAACAATAATGTAATTGAAATGAAGAAATAAAAGGTTAAGAATCACAAGAGAAATAATGGGAAAAAAGTGACTAGGAAGATTGCCTAATATATCTGATCTTGAACTATACTACAAAGCAGTAATCAAAACTACTGGATATTTATTAAATTTTTTTTAAGCCAGAGAGGCAAATCACTGGAGGAAATAAAATGCACAGTACAAAAAACTAAGTCAATATAGGAGCATAGTGTTCCAAAAATTCAATGAATCCAGCTATTGGGATGAGAATTCCCTATTCAACAAAAGTTTCTGGGAAAACTAGAGAGTAATCTGGCAGAAATTAGGCATAAACCAACATATTCTACCACATGCCAATAAAAGCTCCAAATGGTTACGTGACTTAGATTTGAAAGGTCACATAATAAACAAACTAAAGGAGCAAAGAAGAAAACACTTTTCAAACCTATGAAGAAGAGTTTATGAGCAAACACGGGATAAAGGGGATGGCAAAAAATAATTCTGATTACATAAAATTTTTTAAATGTTTTACATAAAAAACAATTAATTTAACATTTAAAGGCAGACCATTCTGGAAAAATCTCTGCAGTAATTTTCTCTAATAAAGATCTCATTTCATATATTTTATATGTGGAATTTATTTAAGTAATATATAAAAAAGAAGAGTAGGTAACAGGAGACAATGATTTGGGAAGAAGAGAAAAAGTGATACTCATAAACTCAGGTGTTTATTTGCCCATGGTATGAAGTGCATTATAACTTTTAAAACTGGGTATGACCTCATAGGCATTAATGAAATTTGCTCATGGCTGGAATATAGAAATAAAATATCTAGAACTTAGGTAGAAACTGAGGGGTGGATAGTATTATATTTTTACAATATGGGTTCCTGTAAAGCAGGTGTTTTTAACCTTTTTTATGTGTGGCATGGACTCTTTTGGCAGTCTGATGAAGCTTATGGATCCCTTCTCAGAAAATGGTTTTAAATGCATAAAATACAATAAGAAATTACAAAAGAATACAGTTATCAATTTCTTTAAAACAATGTTCATGAACTGACATGTATTTCACTTCAGAGTGAGATTCAGATACAAGACCAACCCTTGGGCCCATGAAGGACATGAATCCTTTCTCTAGGCTCCTTGGGAATTTTGCTTGATGTGAACATGTCTTCCTGAATTTCCCAGGACACAGTGACTCAAAGGAAGGCAGTTGGGGATGCAATATGTTGTGTCTGTATTTTCTTTTCCTAAGTGTCTTGTGGGCCATGGATTATACCTGATATTTCCCCCTGTGACAGTGTGTCAGTTTTCTGGGACAAGGGAGTCTGTTATGATAAGCTTATTCAGACACTTCACCAACAAAATTTCTCATCCAGAAATTGTTCTGAGGCTCTATGCCATCACTGTATGAGATATTTGGAATTCCCAGTTGTAAGATTTGGATTGAAGTTATAGCCTTCTATTTTGTCGGGTTCATGAATGATATAATTCTGGGAGAGGATAGCTAAATATGTTGGATTACAGAATTTGAATAGAAAACCGTCTCAATAGGTTGTATTGTTGAGCTAAAGATTAAATGTGAAGTCATAGAAGATTCGTCAAGTTTAGGCTTGATGTATAGAAAAAAATTCACAATAATTAAAGCTATATAAAAAACATGGTCAACTGCCTTGGGAGGTCATTAATGGACTGCTACTCACTTGGAGTCTATGCAAAGGCTGAATGATCACTTGTCAGCTTATAACATAGAGGAAACTTTTTGTTCATCCTTGAAGCAGCTAGGTTGTAGAGTGGGTGAACACGGGGCTTAGAGTAAGGAATACATGAGTATCAGACACTTAGTAGCTGTCTGATCCTAGTCAAGTCACTTAACTTGTCAGCCTCAGTTCTCTCATCTGTAAAATGGAAGTAATAATAGCACCTACCTCTAAATGTTGTGAGGATCAAATAAGATAACATGCATAAAGTGCTTTAAGTTCGATATAAATGTTGGTTAATATTGTTGTTGCCATTATCATTATTATTATTTAAGATGCAAGAAGAAATAGATGAAAGAAATTGCTACAGGAGAGGAAATGTTGTTAGAAGCAACTTTTTCAAGGAGCCCCTATATATTCACCTGTACAACAGCAGAATTCTGTGTCACGAAATTTAGGAAGTGCTGACTTACACTGATGTTATGTGAAGTGAGTGGCAGGAGCTAGAGAAGAGATGATAGCTTGTCACATTATGACTATTTCTCATACAAGCTTAGCTGGTGTAAAACATTCAGCACAACATGGAAGGGAAAGGATCTCAGAAACTGGCTCAGCTAGCAAATATTTGATCTCTTTGTTAAGCAAAGAGACATGGAAACCAAAGTCAATACTAGCTTAAAGTACAAATGCATTTACAACACATTGCAAAGGAGAATGACAGAAAAGTATAAGCAGTCTTGCATCACAAGCCAGCAAAAAAGCAGTGAAGAAGAAAAAGGATCTGAAGAAAGCTTTGCATGAGATTCAAATAACAAAATCCCTCCAAAAGCATTTCTAGGTGAATTGGGAAAATTGGCTCTTCATAAAAGATGTGCTTAATACACAATGCAGCAATAGTGTGGCTTCATCATGAAGAATTTAAGTTTATGTGACAAAATATTGTGAACTCAGAGCTGTAGCATGTAAAACAAATGATTATGGCAAAAATAAGGTATAATAAAATAAGGTATAATAAAAATAAGGTTTAATAGCACATTAAAACTTTTAAGATGAAAAAAATTTTTAAGTTTATTATAGGTCAATAAATTTAATTGTTTTACTTTGTCCCAGTTCAAGTGCACAGCACTCTATGCTCACTAAAAGTATTCACCACTATCATATAGGATTCCTGCTCAGAGTTCAAAAGGAATTTTCCACAAATGGTATGGTCTTTTAGATGCTTCTGTTTATAGATGACATTGTGCTTACTGCAGTAAGCCCTTGAATTCTATAATATCTCCTTAGTAGAATCTGTAGTTAAGAGCAAAGAAAAATCACCACAAAAATCCCCTCAGGAATAACCAAATGACATAAAATGCCGATTATTCAGACTGTAGAATGTTGGGTTGTTCATTGATTTAGTTTATTAGTACATGTATCTTAGGAACCGAAGGGGGACTATGAATTGGCCCAAATTTGAGTAGGAGGAAAAGAGCAGACTGGACTGTGTTAGGAAATTGCATAGCACAGGCAAGTATTCCAAACTGCTCCCTAGTGAAAACAAAATATTTTTGATTACTTATACTTTCTGGTAATGTCTACTAATCTTGGAAAATCATGATTTCTAAAGACAAAAATTAGGGATATTCTAAAGTACTATGGAGTTGTACAATTGGTATAAATTGACAACAACATATTCCCGTTAATGACATGCACAAGAAGTGGTATAAAAATATTGTCGATGAGATGTATTATTGGAAAAGGAAATGGAATGTTCATGTAGTAATAATAATAGATACTAGAAAGCTGGTCCAAGTGCTACAATTTGTGCCATGGAACGTTAAAAAGTCTGGTGAATTAGGTAGATCCCTTATGGAAGATTTTTGGAAGATACAAAGGAAAGTCTCACAAGATGGGTTGAGATCTGCACCATCAGAAATAGCACATACACAAGAGATCACAGATTAAAGAATGTATGTGTAAACCATTTGGAAGAGGAATTAGACTGTGATTCGCTCCAAAAAAAAGAGAGAGAACAAGAACCAATAGGGACAGACATATTTCAGCTTAATTTAAGAAAAACCTTTACAATTGGAGTTCCTCCAGAGTGTAATGAGAGGCCTTGGGCAGTGGGAAATAACCCCTCACTGAAGACCTCCATGGAGAGACTGAATGACTACTTGTTAGAGATCTGATTAGGACTTAAACTAGATAGTCTCTTTGGTCTCTGCAATTCCATGGTCCTAGGAGGATATGGTCTGCTCTTTACTTAACTTTCTATCTTTATTAGTGTCTTTGCATACAGTATGCACTGATGCTTGTAAAGCTCCATTGTTGAATCAGGAATTCTTAATGAGAATACCAGGAAATGTAGTAATTTCTTGGAAGCAAAGAGATTTAAGGAGAAAAGAAATCATGATTAATTCCCAAATGCCTCCTAACCTGATTCAACTTTACAAGTTGTCAACATGCATAACTAATATGGAAATATGTTTAATGTGATTGTACATGTATAACCTATATCAGATTGGTATTGTTTTAGGGAGGGGGGAGGGAAGGGAAAGAGGGAGAAAAATTTGGAACTCAAAATCTTACACAAATGAATGTTGAAAACCATCTTTACATGTAACTGAGAAATAATACTATTAAGATTAAAAAAAAGAAAAAAGAAACATTTTTAGTCTTTCTTAATCTCAGCACCTTCCTTCTGAAATAAATATCCATTTATTCTGTATATTTATTCTAAAAAAAAACCCAAAACAAACAACTTGTCAATATGTAAAACCATTGCTCATATGATGTGTTAAAACTAGACTCTTTTTCTCCCCTTACAATTTATAAGAATGACCATTAGTAAATGGTCATTGGACTGACTTATCCCTGCTGAATTCTTTCTCCCCAGTCCATGAGTAAACCAGAAATAGGAATAAGATTTTAATTTCTTTCTGGCCTTACTTAGAGGCAACAGGTAGTGCAGTGAATAAAACACTGGGACTGGAGTCAGAAGAACTGAATTCAAATCTAGCCTCAGACACTTACTAGCTGTGTGATCCTGAGCAAGTCACTTAACTGCTCTTTGGCTAAGTTTTTTTCTCAACTGTAATATGGAGATAATAACAGCATCTACCTTGAAAGGTTGTTGTGAAGATCAAATGATATACTATTTGTAAAAAATACTTAGCACTGTGTCTGCCACATAGTAGGCACTATATAAACACTTGTTTCCTTCCCCCATACTTATTTGACTATAAGATGTAATTGTTGGCATTTCTAATCCTGAAATTTATTTTGGTAGTTTAAGGATGGAATCTACTATATCTCTCACATTTATTATACTCTTCCATCTCATCTGGAAACAAAAAGCTAGATGATCCTCACCTGTTTTAAGTTACATGGTTCCAATAAACTTCATCCAGGTATAGTTCAGAAAGCAGCATGTTCACATCCCCAACTCCAATATGAAGTGTCTTGTATCACAAATAAAATTCTTAACACATTTTTCCAACTTTAGGATCACTAATTCTAGACTACTGTCTCTTCCTCATTATACGCCCCAGATTATGCAAAATTAATGAGAGAAAGTGGTTTCTCTGATATATTTAATCCCTCTATAAGTCATTTTGTCTGGCAATTATAGTACATAACGGTTGTAGGCTATGATATTGCACTTTAACAATAGGTGCCAACATGTAATAGTCACTCAAGAGATGCTATATGCCTGTCACTGTGCTATGCTCTAGAAATAAAAAATGAAAAAAAATTAACTTTGACACCCTGATTGCATAAAACAAATCAGATGCCTAATTTCTCAGTTCTATAAGTTAAAATTCTTATATTGATTTTCTTCAACAAATATTTGAGCAAAACATAATTAATATTGTTTTTCCTATATATTATTTTCTATTAGATTGTAAACTTGGTTAAGAAAAACAGAGTAATGTTTAACTCAAGGTCACCTTCTAGGTAACCTGTCTGTTAATTATTGTAAGACAACTGTCACAATCACAGTGAAACAAGGTTAGATGTTTCCCATAGATAAGGTTAGAGACTGGTATTGTGATTTCATTGATATATACAACTCCCAGGTGAAGCAACTCCCTCTACCAATGCATATTATCACCTTCTCTGAAACTGTAGTCCTAAAGAGTTTCCTGGCCTTAGAACACCTAGGAGTTAAATGATTTGCCTAGGACAATACAAGTTACTCTCAGAAGTGGGACTTGAACCCGGTTCTTTCTGGGCCTTACACAAGTCTTCTCTTATGCCATATTGACTCAAATCAGTTCTATCACCAGGCTTGAGGTGCAAAAGTCTGTCTAAAGTTCCTAAAAGCTATTGGTGACTTATTAAGGGTGCCTATTGGCTCATTCACTTCCCACCCTGCTTCACTTTCATTTTCTTTCTTTTTCAATGTCTATCTTTTTTTCTATGTCTTTGCTCAGGTTATTCTCCATGTTTGGAATGAACTCCCTCATCACCTTGGCCTCATGGAAAACTTAACATCTTTCTACTCCTGTGCCATTTGCTAGGTACCTTTCCTGATTCTCTTAGTTGACCAAGCTCTTTCTCTCCTTTATCTCCTAAATAGATAGGGTGTTTGCATGTGTGTGCAAATGTATATTTGTATATACATATATATTTACATATCATATTCTCACTGTAGAATACATGTTCCTTGAGGGAAGGCATGGTTTTAAATGTTGTTTCAGCATGTCCAACATTTATCACAGTGCCTTAAACATAGTAGGCCCGTAATAATGATTGTTAGGGGGCAGCTAGGTGGTGCAGTGGATAAAGAACTAGCCCTGGATGCAGGAGGACCTGAGTTCAAATCCAGTCTCAGACACTTGACACTTCCTAGCTGTGTGACCCTGGCTAAATCACTTAATCCCAATTGCCTCACCAAAATGATGATGATGGTGGTGGTGGTTGGATTGGATTAGGTTCTATACCCTTATATGAGGAAATCTGGGTCAACTGGTATGGGTAAAAAGGAATAACAAGGAAAAATCCATAAATAATAGCTTGAAGTACAAACAAAACAACAACAAAACTTTAAAGTTTAACTTAAGTAAACTTTCTATGTGACCTTATGTAAAATATTACTACTAATAATAACAATCAATAATAATAATAATTTAAATTCAGATATTTACATGGTTCCTACTATTTCATGAACTTGAATAATGAATGCCCTTGGGAAAACTCTACTGGAGACCACAGCTCTAAGCCAATTACCATTAAACATATCTCTAAAGGCAGAATAGAGCAGGAAATTTTGCCTCTGAAATACATGTTTTTGTTTGAACCTGATGTGTTTTTCTGAGGGCCTCTGTATGCACCGTGGTGATAGGTGCCAGAGAAGCATTTGTTCTGAGCACTAATTGGATGACTTCAGTTCCCAGAGCTGTCAGTTTGACAATTTTTACAAGTGGTAAGTTCAAGCAAAATAAAAATTTCCAAAATTAAAGAACAAAGCTACAAAAACATCAAAGCTAAAACACAAGTAGTCTTCAGGGTTTAAAGAGTGTTCTATACTATGAGCACCTCCTAATGGTTAGTTCAAGGAGCAGAGATGTCCTGTGGCAGCCTTTAAGGATACTTAGGTGCATAAAAATGCATTAGAGAAAGTCAATAGTTTGGGTAAGTGACTTCCTTTTCCTTGTAAGACATACTGTCAGCAAACTCTAGCAAGAAGAGAGTTGTAGTTATGAAAGTTCATTCATAATAAAAGCATGGATATAAACCATATAATTCTGTATCAATCTCAGATAGCAAACAAATTATTATAGATGGGATTTTCAAACAATCAAACACAAATAGAAGCACAGATAACAGATGTGTAGGGAAATCAAGTTTAGAGTCAAAGGGAAGGTTAAGATTGTGAAATGAAAAAGAGAGCAAGGTAAGCCGGAAAGCTGATAATGCCTTTAAAACCTACAGCCCAGTCTTGCAGCCCAAGTCAGAAGCGATGAGGTAAGGACTTGTATCTAAGAGAAATTAATGTCTTCTGATATTGGTTGTTTGTAAAAATAAAAACAAAGGTAACTACTTGGAGCCTGAGACACTGATGCTTTTTAAAAGCCTGACAAAACCAAGTAAAAACATTTGAAGTTGATAAAACAATAGCAGCAAAAGGAATGGAATTTCTTTCATCTTGATTTTAATATTATCCATAATAACAATTTCAGAAGGTGTGACCAAAGTAAGCTTTTAAGGCCTAGGACAGATAGAAAGAACCTTCAGAAAAATTCACAACATGCCAGCAACGAGATTGAGTTTATGATTCTGAAACACGGGAGGTATCCCAGAGGGACAGACACCTATGAATGAGTCTGAAGATCAACTTGACTAGGCTACAATGTCCAAACTATAATTTTCTTCTGTTAAATGATAGGTTGATTTTTCTCAAGCGTCAAGGATATGAACTTATCTCCTCCATTCACAGACTATCATTTGCAATTCATATCAAATTAAAAATTATCATTTTAGTCTCCATGATTTTTTTACTTCTAGCCTATTTTTAAAAATCTTCCTCTAGGGGCAGTTAGGTGGCACAGTGGATAAAGCACCGGCTCTGGATTCAGGAGTACCTGAATTCATATCCGGCCTCAGACACTTGATACTTACTAGCTGTGTGACTTTGAGCAAGTCACTTAACCCCCATTGCCCCGCAATAAAGAAATAAAGAAATAAAGAAATAAATAAATAAATAAATAAATAAAATCTTCCTCTGCATGGTTCCCTTCATTCTATGCAGACCAGTTGTGAGGCTGCTCCCCCTTTTCCTTTTGTAAATATTCTTATGCTCCCAGTAGTGGACAAAGCCCCTATAGAACTCAATAACAGCCTCTGTCCTTCAGGAAAGCTTTTCCCTTCTGTATCTAAGAATGGGGAATTAAGAAGAGATTTCATGTGTGTTATCATCTCCATGATAAGTCAGAGAAGAGAGAGAGAGAGAGAAACAGAATCCTTTCCCAGATCTTGCCTCTCTCCTAAACAGGAGTGGTTTAGGGTGTAATCTTTTCTTTGGCCACCCCCTCTCCATCCAGTACTCCTCTTCTCTAGAGATTTAATTAACTATACCCTGTTATAATCATTTGCTATCATTTTTGCTTAGGGACACTATCATGGCCTTTAGTATAGTTCCCTCCTCTGCTCTTTTATGGAGTTTTTTAAAAAATCAAATTAAAAGTTAGGAGTATAATCACAGTAGCTGAGTTCCCAGTTAAGAAAATCTCTAACATTCAGACAGAAGTTATCTACCCTAATTAAATTTCTGTGTAACTCCAGATGTTATGGAGTGGCCTAACTCAGGCCGGTACCATGTTAATTCAAATCAAAACTTAGTGACCCTTGGCAACTATCTAAGACTTTTAAGTTGCACAACATTTTGGTTGGAATGAAATATGCATTGGCTAGAACAAAATAAGGCACTAGTAGGTCATTCAACAGTTAACAAAAGAATGATTACATAGCTGTAGCATAGAAAGAATATTCAACAGTGATACTCTAGCACTTAGTTTGGGTAGCTGGAGTTCATCCTCATGTTGCCTTCCTTGATCTTGGAACATTTGCCAAGTGGGAAGGGTCCCAATTCAACATGGATGGGTCTTTTATACCCCAAGGTGACCAGGAAGCCACATTATCATAACCAAAGGCTACTAGAATGTTGCAGTAAGGGAAATACAGCTCAATTTAGTCCTCTGGGCCAATCATGTCCCAGTGACATCTTTATCAAGTTCTAGGGGAAAACTAAGCTAACCATATTCTGGTGGGGGGTGAGGGAAGCAATAGGGAGAAACCTGGTAGATAATGGTACGATGACACCAGCTAACCTCTAGACACTCCATAGTTGAGTCAAAGTCAGCATATAGGAGAAGTTTAGGTAAAAGAAGGTAGCAGAAAATACGAAGATATCATTACTGGACAGACACGGGGAGGGGAAGTTAATAAAAAAGCAGACATTTTATGGAACTTCACCCAGTCCTTGAAAAGATCAGTACAACTGGTAGCTTCAGTCACACTTCTATGTTCTTAGATGCCTGTAGAGGCCTAATGGCCCACCTTCATGTCTTCCTTTTTGGCTTCAATTCCACTCTTTTTAGTTTCTACTTTTGTTGCCTATTTCCCCTGGGCAAGTGATTTGTTCCAGTTTGACTCATTAAGACCCCACTTCTACCCCACTTTCTGCTCTCTCACAATGTGTATGTAGATCTCTTTAAAAACTCCTGGGTATGACTCAAGTTCCTCTTCTGGCTCAAAGATAGTGACAGTGCAAATTACTCTCAGGGTTACAAATAGAGGAGATTCTTATTGCTCTGAATTACAACCCATAATTCCAGTCAGTTTCAAACACTAGTAAAATGCTCAAGCTTTCTGCTTTAGTCTGAAAGTGAAATTGGAGAGGCTAACAGAAGAAAACACATTCTTTTGAAGATTATTCTCTGGAAAGAAAACTCCCAGTGAAATACTGAATGAATTTCCTAGGCATCTGTTAAGCAGATCCTATGCTCACTATCACTTTGAACTCTGAACCTGACATCATGCTGATAGGAGAGGTGAACATGTTGCTGAATAATGGGTGGAAAAATTCTACTTCACAGGATTTCAGATGTAGGACAGAAGGTTTATATTAAGCAGACAATGGTGATCAGTTAATTATTAAATTCTGCAGTCAAGGGTTTTTTCCCCTATCCCCACAAATTTTCTAATTTTAAATGACCATCATTATCAATTAATATGTATTGAATTCCCATTGTATCTATGCCTGTTGGTTGTACACTGGATATAATCCTAGAAATTAGTGCTGGAGAGGGCAGCTAGGTGGCACAGTGTAAAAAAGCACCAGCCCTGGATTCAGGAGGACCTGAGTTCAAATCTGTACTCAGACACTTGACATTTACTAGCTGTGTGACCCTGGGCAAGTCACTTAATCCTCATTGCCCTGCAAAAAAAAAGAAAGAAAGAAAAAGCAATTAGTGCTAGAAGGGACATGATGGTCCCCTGAAGAGACCTGTGGAGTGAAGTCCACAAATAGTAATTACATGACCTGAGATTTGAACCCAGGTTGTCAGACTGATAATTCACTACTTTTTCCATTGCCTTGCTATGCCTTAATCTTTTATTCATGATCATCACAGTTTGGATTCATTTAATTACCAAACATATGAATGAGTGAATACTTTGTAATAAGGTCAAATGTAACCTGTTACTTTAACAATTTATATAATAGAAAGTGTATTGGATTTTAAGTCAGAAAACCTGGGTACAGGGATGTGCTTGAATCTGCTTGTATAGGCTCCTGATAGACAGTTGTTAAATTTTCTTCATTAAATATTTCCCAATTACATTTAAAATTTTTAACATTCATTTTTTAACATTTTGAGTTTCAAATTCTCTCCCTCCCCACCCCTGAGAAGGTAAGTTATATATTAATTATACATGTGATCATGTAAAACATTTCCATGTTAGCCATATTGCAAAAACACACACACATACACACACAAACAAGAAAAGCAAAGAAAGTTTTTAGAAGTATTGTTCGATCTGCACTCAGAGTTCATCAGCTTTTTTCTTTGGAAGTAGATAGCATTTCTCATCCTGGGTCCTTTGTAATTGTCTTGGATCATTGTCTTGATCAGGGTAGCTAAGTCTTTCTCAGTTGATTATTATTACCGTATTGCTGTTACTGTGTACAGTGTTCTTATTCTGCTCACTTCACTTTGCAATGGATTGCATAAACCTTCCCAAGTTTTTCTGAAATCATCCTGTTCATCATTTTTTAAAGAACAATAGTATTCCATTGCAATCATATACCACTACTTGTTCAGTCATTCCTCAACTGATGGGCATCCTCTCAATGTCCAATTCTTTGATACCACAAAAAGACCTGCTATAAATATTTTTGTACAAATAGGTTCTTTCCCTTTTCCTTGATCTCTTTGGGACATAGACCTAGTAGTGATATTGCTGGTTCAAAAGGTGTGCAGTTGGGGCAGCTAGGTGGTACAGTGGATAGAGCACCAGCCCTGGAGTCAGGAGTACCTGAGTTCAAATCCGGCCTCAGACACTTAACACTTACTATCTGTGTGACCCTGGGCAAGTCACTTAACCCCAATTGCCTCACTTAAAAAAAAAAAGGGTGTGCAGTTTTATAGCTCTTTTGATATATTTCCAAATGGTTCTTCAAAATGGTTGGATTAGTTCACAACTCCACCAACAGTTCATTAATATCCCAGTTTTTCCACATCCCCACCAATATTTGTCATTTTCCTTTTCTGTCATGTTAACTAATCTGATAGGTGTGAGGTGGTCTCTCATGATTGTTGTAATCAATAATGACCATTTTAATGTTATTTTCATGTTATTATAATGTCTTTCATTGATAGTTTTGTTTTTTTCTGAAAAGTGCCTGTTCATATCCTTTGACCATTTATCTATTGGGGAATGGCTCATGGTTTTTTTTTTTTTTTCAATTTTTTTTTTTTTGTGAGGCAATTGGGGTTAAGTGACTTGCCCAGGGTCGCACAGCTAGTAAGTGTTAAATGTCTGAGGTCGGATTTGAACTCAGGTACTCCTGAATCCAGGGCCGGTGCTCTATCCACTGTGCCATCTAGCTGCCCCCTTTTTTTTTTTTTCAATTTTGTTCAGTTCCCTATGCATTTGAGAAATCAGACCTTTGTCAGAGAAACTTGTTGTAGCCCCGCCCCCTGCAGTTTTCTGTTTTCCTTTTAATTTGTTTGCATTAGTTTTGTTTGTGCAAACCCTTTTTAACTTCATGTAATCAAAATTATCAATTTTACTTCCTGTGATCTTTCTTGTTTGGTCATAAACTCTTCCCTTAACCACACACTGACAGGTACATTTTCCATGTTCCCCTAATTTACTTATGATGTCACCCTTTATGTCTAAATCATTTATCCATTTTGACCATGGTATATAGATGTTGGTCTGTGACTAATTTCTTCCAAACTACTTTTCATCTTTCCCAGCATTTTTTGTCAGATGGTGAGTTCTTATCCCAAAGGCTTGGATAAGCTGTCATGCCCTAGGTACCAGAAGGGTGCAGTGGTACATGCCAAGGATAAGTGATTAATAGATGAAGAGAAAATTAACAAAGTTGAGGAAAGCAGTGTTCTAAGCATACTCCAGTGTTTTGAGGGAGAGAGAACAGCGAGTAAATACCACAGAAGATACGAATAACAAAACATAAGGTATCTAACTTAAAAGGTCCCTTCCAACTCTGAATTTATGACCCTTTGCAAGATAATAGGGATAATAATTGTGAGTTTAAGAATATTATGTAAAAGCTGGAGGCGGTAGTGGATCAGAATCAGGAAAACAACATGCAGAGAGGACTATAGATCTTTAATGACAATTTTTTCATTAGGAAAAAAATCTAAGCATAATCCTTACATTAGCCACATATCCTCCTTCCTCTCTTTCAGCTCAATCCCTGACAAACTTAAAGGAAAACAATGTATTTGTGAATTTAAAGATTTTCTTTTCACACAGAAAGCCTCTTTGGAGTTCAAGGTTGTAACTTGATAGGTTATTGCAGGCCAGTTATGTGCCTGATCTCCTGCCATTTCCAGGGTGGCTCTGTTGCCTCCATATGTCAAGGATTTTTTTGTCTGCTTTTAATTATTGGAAAAAAGTAAGAGTTTGATGGATTAATTTTAGTATTCTAGTGAGCTAATGGGCAGGTAAGTGAGGCAGATAATCTTATTCAGTAGCCAATGAGGTTTACTACCTGTGTGATTGGGTTGGGACATTTTCTCTCCTTGCATAGCTTTTGAGCAAGAAGTGAGAACTAGTCTCTAACATATAAGAGCCACCACGGGTGCAATGTCAGGTGATTGACTATTTATATGCAGCTTTGAGTGCCTATATGTTGTAAGTCAGTTTGGGTTGCATCAAACTTTTCTAAGTAGTCATAAATTCTTGGAATGTTGGTGAATGGTGTGAGAATAAGGAGAAACCAGGGAGAGAAAAAATATGTTTAAAGGGGTATTTTTTTTGGTCAATGAGTGAACTGAGTTATGACAGAATTTTACCAAAGGCTGGAGGATAAACAAGTAAATTTAGTACTGTGGATGTATAGATTTTTACTATGGACTATATATGGCAGTCCAGACAGATTAAGATGATGTCCAAGATAAAGCCCTCTGATTTTGGTGTCCTGTGGAGTGTATTTGGTGTTTCATTTGGTCAATGAAAAGAGCAATCAAACCTGAAAAAAATGAAGATAAAGTGAAGCAATGTCCTGTAAAACTTGTCTTTTGCCCTTGTTCTCTCTGATGGTTTAATAAGCCCTCTAGGAATTTCATCTTTTCCTTCTAAAATAGGCTTTTTTCCAGGTTGGCAGATAGCCAATGATGGTAAAAGAGAAGTGTTAGAACAGACTATGGACCAATTTCTAAGGTTAGGCAGGGTTCCTGCAGTGGTCCAATTTGGAAGATGAAGTTCAAGAAATTCTAGAAACTGTGGATATGTAACACAAACCAGTTGGCAGAACCCAGTAATCAGAAAAGCCATTATAGAGTTGGAGTTCTACTCCTCTTTTTGTATCCAGATCATTTTGCATGCCCCTTTAGTTTTTGTTTGTTTGTTTGGGGTTTTGGGTTTTTTTTTTTTTTGGTGAGGCAACTGGGGTTAAGTGACTTGTCCAGGGTCACACAGCTAGTAAGTATCAAGGGTCTAAGGCAAGATTTGAACTCAGGTCTTCCTGAATCCAGGGCCGGTGCTCTATCCACTGCGCCACTTAGCTACCCTGCCCTTTAGTTTTAAATGATAAATGTCACTGTCCAAGTTAATTTTTTTAAAGTAGATTAGGTTTCAGATATGTGACATTAAAATAATTCAAGAGATATAGTTTCTAAGTGATTTAATCATTTTATTAATAAGGCCAGCACATTATTAATAAAAAGATATTAATTTGGCTGTCTCTCTTAGACTAAAGACAATAATGGCAGTGGACCCACAGTTTATATACCCTTCAAAGAGTGTGTGTTCCCGAGGGCTGACAATCAACTGATTGTAAAACCCAACAGGAAGTGAGCTATCTTAAAATGAGAGGCTAAGCATGATATCATGTCACTTTTGTTTTTTGTTTTTTTGTGGGTTTTTTTTGCAGGGCAACGAGGGTTAAGTGACTTGCCCAAGGTCACACAGCTAGTAAGTGTCAAGTGTCTGGGGCCAGATTTGAACTGAGGTCCTTCTGAATCCAGGGCCAGTGCTTTATCCACTGCTTCACCAGCTGCCCCCATCATGTCACTTTTGGACAAAGAAACTATCTCTATACTCAGACCACCGTCAGCTTTGGTCTATCTATTCAAAGAATAGAACAGAACAGAACACAATAGCTTCCACCAGGGGTGGGGTATTGAACAAGAAAGTTATTTCAATCTTATTCTGGGAAAAGTCCCTTAAGAGACTGAAATTTTAAAATTAGGACTTTAGAAGAAGGGGAGTACTCTTGGTCTCCCCAAGATATCATTTCTTTCATACCCATAGCAATTACTTAGATGCAATTGGCAAAATTCTAACCCCACTACACGCTTCTAGCCCACTCTGTTGTAAGAGCCCTACCTTTCTCCTTTTCATTTTGGATGGCATATAATGAGTCACACAAGATGAGTAGACAAGGATGGATTGTGGTTTGTATTACAGGGATTATTATGTTATATTCTTCTCCAAACTAACCCATCTTTCAAAGTTTGCTATTATTGTTGATGGCACCACCATTCTTCCTGTCATCTAGGTTTTTACAACTGTGTTGTCATCTTTAGCTTCTCACTTTCCCAAATCCCAACTCTACTTGTAGTTTTTCTTTTAGTGAAGGACTTTGAATGTAAGCCTAATGGATGAGACAGGGGCAGCTAGTTGGTACAGTGGATAGAGCACTGGCCCTGAAGTTGGGAGGATTGAGTTCAAATCTCACCTCAGACATTACTAGCTGTGTAATCACTTAACGCTGATTGCCTCAAACATCTACAGTCAGCCTGATATTTATCTTGCCAATGGGCCCATATGGCTCTAGAGGAGAGAGTGGAGTTGGTGACCTTGCAGAGCCCTTCCTCACTTAAGTTCAATCACTGCAAATAATGACATCACCCCAATGTCATCATCCTCTTCAAGAAGGAAGGACAAACAACAGCAAAGGATGAGACAGAAATCATCAGTGGATTTTGAGCCAATGATAAATTAGGGTTTTGACTAAGGAAAAGACACTTCTCTTCAGTTGTCCTCAGGTGGGGAGAAAATGGAAATATCAGAATAAATAAGCTAAATAACAAATTTTGGGGTCAAGTTAACAAGTATTCATTAAGGCTTATTACCTACCAGGCACTGTACTAAATACTAGGAATATAAATACAAGCAGAAAGAGAATACCTACGCTCAAGGACCTTATAATTTAAAGAAAAGAAAAACTGAAGGGTAGGAGCAAGGAACATAATACCTGGAACATGGTAGAGGAAAGCCTGGAGAGTGAAAAATGGAGCCTAAAGAGATTGAAGAACAAATGGCCTGTCTGGGTGTTTTCCTTAAAAGGCAGGGACCGATCAATTAGAGGAAGGGACCATAGGTAGATTTGTATGTCTAGTGAGAGATGGTCCAGGGGTGAAGGAACTTTCAGGTTGAGGAAGCTGCTGTGGCATGGGAAATGACCACTTCCATGACCACAAATTTTCTGGAAAGCAAATGCTGAGAAGAAAAGGGAAGAGACTGTGGCTGTTATCTATTGAAGGAATATGTGCTATCATACTCATTATACCTTCTCTCCATTAAATTATTTTTAAAAAGTTTGGTCATTTTTCTATACTGGTCATTTGTTCTGGGAAAAAGCTTGTTTATCTAAGATATTATTTAGTGCATGTATATTTGGGGGTATTGAACAATATAGTGGAGTGGTAGATTTTGATTGGCCATATGGAAAGACCCAAGAAAACTTTCTTTCTAAGTTGCTTGGGGCTGTTACTTAACTGGTTTCCTCTTGACTCTAGATCAAATGTGATTTCCACTTTATATCATCCTTGTGTGTGTGTGTGTGTGGGGGGGCAATGAGGGTTAAGTGACTTGCCCAGGGTCACACAGCTAGTAAGTATCAAGTGTCTGAGGTTGGATTTGAATTCAGGTCCTCCTGAATCCAGGGTTGGTGCTTTATCCACTCTACCACCTAGCTGTCCCCATAGAAACTTTTGTAACTTGGTTGTACAATGTTTGTAATTACTAGTACATGATATGTACATACAACAGAAATAAATAAATATACAGATATTGGGAGAATATGCTCTATTATTTTACTGATGGCATATGATCAAAAAATTTGGAGAGCATTGTGATAGATGTCTAAGTATAATATCTTTAAGTATGACTAGGATACATTTAACTAAAAATTATGTGCTTGAGATATTTAAGGAAGAAAAATGTAAAACATTAAATTGTGAGCTATAACAAAGCATTCGGTGGTATGTTGATTGCATCACATCATAATAGATTGATCTTTTGACATAAAGCCAAATATGTTTCAAACTATAATGGAACATACAACTTTATGACTTAGCATCATACATCTCTCTACTGTCTTTCTCTGACAAAATCAATCTGCTTTGTAGACGTTATATCCTTGGATCTCACCATGTACTTTCATGTAAAATAGTCTCATATATCTCCTATACAGCTTGGAAAATAGATATGGAGTAGAACGTCCAAGACAATACAGTCATTGGTGGCCCTGGGAATAGTACCAAGGAGTGCTTATTCTGTGGCCAATGATCTGGCCTCTGCACTGACTTTAAGTGAAGAAGAGTTTCATTTAAATATAACATCAGTTATAGTTGTTGGTTTTGTTTGTTTGTTTGTTTGTTTTGCTCTCCAGGGAACTCTGATGTCTGTGTTTCAGAAATGAAGATCTTCTAAAGTTTCCCCAAGCCAGAATCGTGTTTTTAAAGTAAAGAGGATATTTTTTAAAATAAATTCTTTGTAGTTCTAGATGTTAACATATTTTTCAGTACTTTTTCTTTCTATAGAGTGTTTCATAATTGTAGACTTTAAAAAACTTATTTTTTACCTTTATAAAATTATGTTAATTCATCATACTTGTCTTAAACCATGAGAAGATATGCTTCTAATGAGAAGTTAGACTGGACTTTGGAGAAAGGAGGTTGGATTTTCAGTCAAAAGACCTGGAAATCCCAGCTCTGCCACTGAATACCATGTGTTACTTTGGACAACTCACTTAATTTCTTTGGGCCTCAGTTTCTTCATTTGTAAAATGAAGGATTTGGGCTAGATTACTTTGAAGGTCCTGCAAAATGACTAGATGATCTCAAGGGTCACTTCTGACTCAAAACTGTCGATATCATAGAGGAGGCTTCAGGAGGATTTCTTTGCTGAGATACCAGTAATACTTCCAAAATCGTATCTGGTCTTAGGCAATCACTGGTTAAGATTATGATGCAAAATTAGCTCTAGAAATGCATATCAGAAACATATAACAGAATCTGAATGTTACAAATTTACAATGATGCTTATTTAAATCACCAGTGGAAAGACTTCTCAGTTCATGAAAATTGTGTTTGAATTCTTGCTTCTATGACTAGTAAGGAATGTTAATAGATGTATTACTTACTCTAGAATACTTTTATGCTTTCTTAATTGGTAGCTTTTTCAGATATGAGAGAATTTATATATTAATTTTTACTAATGTGGGGATTTTTGTAGGTTATTTGTTTAGGTAGGCATTTGATTTCTGAACTGACTGTGGTATTACTGTATAGTGATTTAAACTTTTGCTTCAAAGTCTAAGGTTTAAACTTTAAAATTGCTTTTAGACTCCATGCAAATCCAGACTCAGACGCTTACTATGTGGTACCCTGGGCAAGTCACTTAGCCTGTTTGCCTCAGTTTCTTCATCTGTAAAATGGGTATTTTAATAGAACTATCTCCCAGGATTGACTGTTGTGAGGATAAAATGAGTTATTTGTAAAGCACTTAAAACACAAATACCAGCTATCATTATTATTCATTGGGAAAGGTCATCTTTGTCACACAGGGTCTTCTATGTTACTGCCTTGCTTTAAAGTGTGCCCCTTTAATTCTGAGACACCTAGACAAATATGCCAGTAACTTACTAAATTGTTCCATATATCGGGGAGAAGAGAAGGAAAGGAAATAAGCATACACACAGAGAAACACAAACACACACACACACATATGAGAGAGAGAGAGAGAGAGAGAGAGAGAGAGAGAGAGAGAGAGAGAGAGAGAGAGAGAGAGAGAGAGAATGTCTACTTTGTGCAGGGTATTGCACTAAGTCCTTCTTAAAAATATCTCAGGGGCAGCTAGGTGGCGCAGTGGATAAAGCACCAGCCCTGGATTCAGGAGGACCTGAGTTCAAACCCAGCCTCAGACACTTGACACTTACTAGCTGTGTGACCTTGGGCAAGTCACTTAACCCTCATTGACCTGAAAAAAAAAACCCAACAAAACAAACATTTGATCCTTACAACAACCCTGCAAAGTAGGTGCTATTATTATCTCCATTTTAGAGTTAAGGAAACTGAATCAAATATATATTAGGTAACTTGCCCAGAGTGACACAACTAGTAAGTGTCTGAGGCTAGAAATTAACTTGAGTACACCTACCTCCAAGCCAGCACTCTATCTAGCTGGTGGTGGTGGTGGTGGTGGTGTGTGTGTGTGTGTGTGTACATATGTACACACACACACACACACCCATATGTTTCTGTGTGCATGCATGTGTATGTTGTTGTTTGTCTTTTCTTCTCAGAGAGGACCAATGATATCAGGAAGATGATGTTTTGACTTTGTGAACTGGATATAAGTGAGGCAGAGCTATGAAAAGTTGTAATCCTCACTTTCTCCTCCAATCATTAAAGTCCAGAAGCAAGACAAAATGCATATATGTATATGCCACATATATACATAAACTTTATGTGTGCTTTTTGTTCAGTCGTTTCCAAATCTCCATGATCCCATTTTGGAGTTTTCTTGGCAAAGATACTGGAGTGGTTTGCCATTTCCTTCTTTAGCTCATTTTATAGATGAGGAAAGACAGGCAAACAGGGCTAAGTGACTTGCTTAGGGTTACACAGGTAGTAAATGTCTGAAGCTAGATTTGAACTCAGGAAGATGAGTCTTCTTGACTACAGGCCTGGTACTCTTTCCACTATGCCACCTAGTGGGTGCATATAGACATATAACATTTATTATTATATTTTTATAAGAACATTAAGAATGACATCTCCAAAGCTGAAAACTATATAAACTCCTTCAAACTAGAGGAGATACAAATTGGATATATCTAATCTCACTTTTTCATTTTCTTTCAGTTTGTTACCTACAAAAGCGCTATCTAATAAGATTAAATATAAAAGTGTACTGATATAAGTTCATTAAAAAGATGAGATTTTCATCTAGTATTAGGCCTTACAGATACACAGTGAAGTGTTATAGTGATCCTTTCCTCATTTTATATATTTATTATTATTATAGCATTAAGATGCTTAGGAAATCATCAAAAATCTTCACAGGCAGTTCCGAGTTTAACGCAATCACTAAATCCTGCTACTGTACTTTGCAGCATACAGAATTAAGCAGTACACTAATGGGATGGAAAATTGAAAACCCTGGGCAAGATCTTTTGACTGAATAAATTACTGAGACCTTTTGGATATGAAATAAGAAGGAGAAAGTGGTAGTAGGTTGGACAGATCTAGTTCGGAAGTCTAGTAGTCTAATCCAAAGTATCCTAATGAAGATCTACTTGGATTTAGATGAACATGTTCACCAGGCTCAACACTACACATGAATTATCTTCAGAGTACACTCACAGGGGAGAGTGGGGGCTGCTGGATTTATTATCTCTCTGATAGAATTTGTTTTGGTTGTTGTTTAGGACAGGAACTGTTTTAGCCTAATCTTTGTATCTTTGATATGGTACTTTCAAAATGCTCATTAATTGACTGACAGGGAGCAGCTGATGTCCTCTCGTCCTGAAACATGAATAAGATGGCTTAGAGTTAGCAAAACTTGGTAAGGGATGATAGATCTAGAGCTGGAAAGGCCTGTATCATCTGGATCATTCTATCTCCACTCCCCAGTATTTTACAGAAAATGAAACCGTCTCAAAGAAGTTAAGTGGTTTGTCCAAGATCACACAGTCAGAATTCAAACCCAATGCCAAATGTAGTCCATGGATAGGGGAGACATCCTAAAGGAAGTGTAATATCCTTTTGTTTGTGTTCCTATCCTTCCTGTCACCAATATTATAAAAAGTGAAATCATGGCAAGTTTGTCACACATTGGAAAGCAAGATGGACTGTGTAGGAGTTAAGAGATCCAGGCTCTGGTGTAAATTCCCTCCTGGAATCTCTGTAATGATTCACAATTCACTTTTCCTCTTTGCCCTGAGCTTCTGTTTTGTAAGAATTATTTTGTATAACATGATCTCTATGGTCCCCCGCTCTCCCTCCCCCCCCCTCCAAATGTGCACACAACACACTTTTAAGTTTAAAACACATTAACATTTTCTCTCACTTTTAAACGTCTAAAAAAAATCAACAAAACGATAAATCAAGCCCTGATTTGTATTTCTAAGATGTAAATCCTACCACAGAAAATTTAACAATCTGCTTATTACTCTCCTCTACAATTTTGAGTTGAAGGGATTGGTTCCTTTTGGTGTTTATTTGTTTTGGTTTTTGTATTCCCAGGGCCTAGCACTTGGTAGGATCTTAACAACTGCACTGGCCTTGGATTCAGGAGGACCTGAGTTCAAACCCAGCCTCAGACACTTACTAGCTGTGTGACCCTGGGCAAGTCACTTAAACCCCATTGCCCTGCAAAACCAAAACAAAACAAAACAAAAACAACTAGTAGAACTGTTTGGCTTGCTAATAGTGGGAGAGAAGAAATTGACTGTATGTATATAATCCTCCATTCTTTGGTAGGTCTAGTTGGATAATCATCTCTTTAAATGCCTCCTTCCCTGAGTCACTGCCCAACTATCTCATAGTGTGTGTGTGATGTGAAGATTACTGGACTGGAAATTAGAAGAGGGGGTGGCGATGGGCAGCCAGGCTTCACATGGTGAAGCAGATAAAGCACTGATCCTGGATTCAGGAGGACCTGAGCTCAAATCTGGGCCTCAGACACTTGACACATACTAGCTGTGTGACCCTGGGCAAGTCACTTAACCCTCATTGCCCTGAAGGGGAAAAAAAAAGGCTAGGGGCCTGGTACTGAAAGTAACTATGACTTTGGTCGGTCCCCCTCTCTGGAATTCATTTTCCTTGTCTGTAAAACAAGAGAAATGGCCTATATGATCTATATAGTCTCTTCCTAGTACAGTACTGAATCTGGAGTCCGGAAGACCTGAGTTCAAATTCTGCTTAGACACTTTTATCTGTGCGACCCTGGGCAAGTTACTCAATCTTTGTTCTCATCCGTAAAATAAGGATTCTAATAGTACTTTGCTCCCCAGGGTTGTCGTGAGGATAAAATTAGATACTATTTGTAAAGCACTTTGCAAACCTTAAAGCACTATATAAATGCTAGCTATCATCACCACCACCACCACCATCATCATACAAAGTATGATGGGTCAGGACCCATAATTTCTATCACCCAAGGGACAGGTGGCTCTGATGGTATATTTTTCACATGGCCTTAGGTATGAGCAGCAACTAAAAACTTGAGGGCTTAATCTCCACCTGTACCCAGCAATTAATGGTCCTACTAAATAATACTAAGCGATTTGGATTTAAAACCAGGCCTGTTCCTGACATGCATTCAGATTATAACAAGTTTCATTCATCACTAGATCTGCTCTCATTAAACATCAAATAGTCGTACAAAGGCTCCCAAGACAAGGACTTTAGAGGTTAGACATTCCCCCTGATCAAAGGCTAACCCACTGACAGATTAGCTAGGCTGGGCTGATCATGTGATCAGAAGAAAAGTCATTAAGCTACCAAAATAGTTCAGGTCTGGTGAACTATAGAGGGCAATCTCAGACAAGTTGGGCAGAAGAAATAACTGTGTGGTTCCTACTTCACACAGCCGAAGTCTTAAGTTTATTAGAATTGTAGACTCTTTAGTTGACTGGCATTATGAGGCAGAATTTTAAGAGTTTAATTTATAAGGGACTTGGTGTTTGTGGAGGCTGGGGGTGACCTCCAGAGGAGAAAGCTCTACCAAGTCATAGAGAATAAAAGAGATTTATTTAACCATTAGGATGGGGGGGAAAATGGACAACACATTCCATTGGCTGCCTTAAGCCCTGGCTGAGGACTCTGTCCAAATGACTGAGGGGTTTGTATAACTGAGATAATGAGGCCTGCTCTTCCTACTTTAGGTCTTTTTCAATCTAATTCCTAGAAAGTGGAACTAACTCTAGTAGTAGTAACATTTTGGAATTAAAAGGACAACTAGTGATATTCTCAAATAGCTACTTGCACATCTTGCTATTTTCTATAATTAAATAAATTCATGAGAGGAAGGGTCTAGAAAACCTGATTTCTAATCCTGCCTTTCAAAGAACTCTGGAAGACCAAGAGCGGTCACAACCTCTCAGTGCCCCTAGGCAACTCTCTGAAGAAGGGATTCTTAATCTGGGGTCTTTGAATTTGGATAGGGGAAAAAATACTTCTTGATTTCAATATAATTGATTTCCTTTGTAATTGAGTCTCTCTCTCTCTCTCTCTCTCTCTCTCTCTCACACACACACACACACACACACACACACACACACACACACACACACACACACACACACACACACACACGGTTAAGAACTCTAGCCCTAAGACTATAAAGTAAAGACAGTACTTCTTTTGCAGATGGGGGAATTGAAAATCAGAAAGACTAAGTGACTTGTCTACCATTACTCCTTAAATAGTAGCCAGGACTCTAACCCAGATCTGACTCTAAATGCAAAATTCAATCCACTCACTGAAGGACCAGCCTTTCCAATTACTATTAGGAGGAGCAATTAGTGGCATTCATTTTTAAGAGCAATCCTGCAGCAGATAAGCAATGGGGTCGAGAAGTGAATTTACCTAGGTGGGTGGGGAGAACCACACACACAAAGAGAAGATAGCACTCACAAATATTGCATCACCAGTTTAACCTTTAGCTTTTTAATTTCCTTAAGATAACATTGCTGAAAACTTTTAAGTTAAAAGTCCAGGAGGAAACAGTTTTTTAAAAATAGTTTTAAGGGGCAGCTAGATGGCGCAGTGGATAGAGCACCGGCCCTGGAGTCAGGAGTACCTGAGTTCAAATCCGGCCTCAGACACTTAATACTTACTAGCTGTGTGACCCTAGGCAAGTCACTTAACCCCAATTGCCTCACTAAAAAACAAAAAAAACAAAAAAACCAAAAAAAATAGTTTTAAAATGACTATTTAAAAGAAATCCGAATACATCCATCTATTAAAAGTTAATATTGCAGAGTCTAACTCTACAATGATACTTTATTTAAAATATATAATTATAAATTAGTAGTGACTTCTACAGGTTTGTCATCGTTCCTAAGTGACCGGTAGATTTATATTTTAAAAAAAAATAGATTTCCAGTTCTTAAGAGAAACAGGCAACAAATGCAACAATCATCCTTTACTACACCGAATGTAAACATTCCAAATGCTTATAGAAACATTTATATTTTATTTGGATTTTTTTTACATGTTAAATTTAAAAACATTTTCCATAACAAACAGCAGCAATTCCCCCAGTGAAATCCTGCCTAAAAAGTTTGCAAGATCCAAACTTGTTAAGTCCCCTCCACCTCAAGGCCTCAGGAGGGAAAACTCACTTTGGGCGCAGTCTATTCTGTCACTTCCTTTTTCTCCCCTTGGTTAGACAACCCAGGATCTGTTGAGAGTCCAGGAGGTATCTCCTGGTATCTTTTTGTTGTTGTTGGGAGAACAAGTCGATCATACATTTGCTTACAAGCAAATAAGCATTTGGAAATATAAAACTAACCATCCACAATTAAAATTTAGAAAACAAAACAAAACACGCGCAACCATCCTCCTCCCCTTCCCCCAAACTCTAGCAGATGCAAGAAAAACTTCTAGCGTTCCAATAACATCTTTCCCCGGATAGGAGCTGGAGAGGTGTAAAAGCCAACCCAGAGCCTAAGCCTCTGCCGCTGCCTTCAATCTCCCCTCCCAGCAGGTGGCTCATTGCAATCGCCACAGACAAC
This sequence comes from Dromiciops gliroides, assembly GCF_019393635.1. Taxonomy (NCBI): domain Eukaryota; kingdom Metazoa; phylum Chordata; class Mammalia; order Microbiotheria; family Microbiotheriidae; genus Dromiciops; species Dromiciops gliroides. The sequence continues at coordinate 243,942,901 of NC_057861.1, read as the reverse complement.
AATGGCCAAGATTGGTTTTGCACCGGCCTGTAGTTCGCAGTATTCCTCCCTCCCCCATAAATAACAGATCTAGAAAGAATTACAAAAGGAGAAGGAGGTGCGAGCGTTAGGTTACGGAGGAAGCATTTCTCCCTCCCCCAGATTCCCCAGCCTCCGTTTTAAATACAATAGCCCAGTGCAACAAACCAAACCAAGTTACTGCGCAAGTTTTATTTTATTTCTGCAAGCCTGGCCCTCGGCCGATGCCTTCCCCTTCCCTCACCCCACGCATTCCCTCTAGTGATCCCCCTTAGCCTGCAGCAAAAAAAAAAAAAAAAACCGAAAACCAAAAACCAAAAAAAGAAAAGAAAAGAAAAGAAAAAGAAAGAAAAAAGCAAAAGCAAAGGGGGGGAGGCAAGCCCGAGGTTGTTAGTGCCGGAGGTGTGGGCGGCTGCTGTTGATCCGGGCTGGGCAACTGCTGCTGGTTGTTGGTCTCCGATTGGCCGCGCAGCCGGCAGGGAGAATCAGTCAAGGGAGGGGTGGGGGTGGGGGGAGAAGAGCAGGAGGGAGGGGGAGACAGAAAGAGAAGCTGTAAGCGGCGGCAACAGCAGCCTGGCATAAGGGGAAGACGCAGGCAGTGGGGCTTGGTATTGTGATCCTTCTTGAAGCGCAGTTCGCAGGGTGTGCGTGGATGTGTGTGTGGTAGGGGGAGGGGTGCGGGGGAGGGTCGGGGGAAGAGGAGGAGGATCTAGAAGCTGGGAGGAGGAGAAGGAGGAGGAGGAGGAGGAGGAGGAGGAAGAGGGAGCGAGAGCGTGAGAGTGAGCAATAGAGAAAGTGAAGGAGAAGGGAGGCAGTCTTAGGGACGAGTATGCAGCACCAGCAGCAGCAGCGCTAGCAGTGGTGGCAGGGTTGTGTTCCCCCTCCTCTCCTCTCCTAGGGTCGCTTTGAGAAGAGAGAGAGAAAGAGAGAAAATACCCTGGAACTCGCAGGGAAAGGGGAAAAAAAGAAACCAATAAGTCGCCCCGAAGCCAGGAAAAGGAGACTTGACATCCGAAGGCGCGGAGGCGGAGGAGGACCACGGCGCACCAGTCCTTGGTCCTACTACTACTTACTGCCCTTTGTACTCGCAGCCCCACCGCCCCCGGGCCCTAAAATCCCTTCCGGCTTGTCTTGTCTTTCCCTCTCCATTTTAACTGCACCGGGGAACAGAGAAGAGAGGGTACCCATAAAGGAAAAGAAAGAAAGAAATCTGGCGTGACGGAGCAGCCTGGGAACGCCGTCCGCCCGGCTGCTTTCTCCGCATCCTAAAGAAGCAAAAGAGGGGAGGGGAAGCTCGCTGGAGAGCGGGCCGGAGGGGGACCGTCGCGGCCGCCGCTGCTGCCTCCCATCCCTGCGGCTGCCTGAGCTGGAGAGGAACCGGCTCCGCTGTTCGGCTCCTGCTGCTGCCGCCGCTGCCGCTGCCTATACACACAGAGAGACACGGGTACACGCAGACCCTCCTCCCTGCATCCATCCCCTTGATCTCTCGGTCTGTTTTATTACTCCTGGTGCGAGTCCCGCGGACTCTTCGCTCCGCTATTTGTCATCATCTCTCTCTCTCCATTGGCGGGGAGGAGAGGTTGAGAAAGAGAAAGGGGGGGGTGGGGGTGGGGAAGGGAAAGGGGGGGAGGGTTGCGTGTGTGTGTGTGTGTGTGTATGTGTGTGTGGAAAACTGCCTGGAGTCGTCTCTCTCTCCGTTGCTGCTGCTGCTGCTGCTCCTCCTGCCGCCGCCGCCTCCGGCTCCTCCTCGGCCCCTCTTCGCCTCCATGTGCCGGATAGCGGGAGCGCCGTGGACCCTGCTGCCGCTGCTAGCGCTGCTGGCGGCCCTGCACCAGGTAAAGGGCGCCTGGGGGGTACAGGCCGGCTGGCCCTGGGACGGACTAGGGGATGGGGACGGAAGGAGGGTGGGGTGTGGGCGGGTGGAGGCTCTGGGTCCCTTTGTTCCCCCGCACTGCTGCTCCGGTGCAGGGCGATGCACCCGGGAAGGGGTGGGAGGGACAGAGGTTGCTGCACCGCTGCTGTAGGAAGGGGGAAGCTGTGAGTGCGGGCCAGGGAAAAGGAGGAGGAGGAGCAGGGGCAGGGGGTTGTGGGCAGAGCAGGTTGTTTGCAGCCGCTGTTCTGGCAGTGCCCTGAGGGGGGGGGGGAGGATTGAAGCGGGTCACCAGGGCGCCCCTCTAGGGACTAGGGGATCTTTAGGAAAAAAAGCGCTAGGGGTAGTTGGGGAATTTCCATGCATTTGCAATTTTCCGCTTTCTAGCCCTCTTCTACTTTGCTCCATTTGTGTTTTGTCTTGTACTCTGAAATGAGGTGGGTAGTTTGTGGTCGGGATTCCCCAGCTTCCCTTCTGAGCGCCCCCCCCCCCATCTTTGCTCTCTGTGTCTGGGATGCAGAAGCAAAGCGGTACTTGCCTCTAATCTGACCCACAACCATCCCTGTGCCCAGAGCAGCCTCCACCCTCCTTGAGCTTGATTTATCCCCGCAGAGTTGTTTCCTGTACTCTTTTTACTTACTTGGACAATTTCTCTTGTCCACCTTTCCCTAGGAAAACAAAACAAAACAAAAAACAAACTCGCACCCGTGTCCACCTTCATCTCACAAACCCTTGCCCAGTCTGGGAAGGGATAGGTCCCGTTTCCAATCCACAGTCGCCCGTCTCACTTCTCATACCTTTATTTGCTCCTGTCACCCCCTTCCCGCACATCTTTGCTTGGGAAGACTGCGCTGACCTGTCCTTTTACATGTGCCCTCCTTCCCCGACCTTCTCCCTCTAAATTTTATTCATTTTGGTCTCCCCCTCGAATCCTCCCCACGTTCCTCTACACTCGGTCCGGGGAAAGAGACCCAGAAGATACACTGCTTTCTGTTGGGTATTCTCTGAGTCAGTAAACACCTGCTCTTTCCCCCCCCCGTCCCCTCCCAGGCTCCCTTTCTTGCTTTGTGGTTTGGGCTGCTTAACTTCTCTCCTGTCTTCGGACCACCCCGCTTGTGGTTCTTCTGTCTCCTGGTCGAGCTGGGCTTGCCTGGTCCCGTAAGACTGAGCTGCTCAGCCCGCCCCTCCCCACGGCCCCTCTAATCCCATCCTGGGAGTAGATAGCGTGCTTCTGCCGCCTCCCTGGGGGCAGGAGCTCGACTCTCCGGCGCTGGGTCCTCTAGAAGCTTAGCCGGGAGGCTGAGAAAGAGACTTTCCCAACCCCCCACCCGGGTCCCAAGGAGCAGTGTCCCGAACCCGGGTTAAGAGGCTAGATGTATTTGTCCTGAGCGAAGGGAGAGGCTTCTCCCAGGGAAGTGGACAGAAAACGGGCTTCAGTTGCACAAAGGGAAAGTCGGAACTGGGTGGGATCCCCCAAGGTGTATTGAGGGTGGGGAAGAGCGCTGAAGGTTGGCTGTGCTAGGACAGATGGTGCGGGTCTTCACCTCTTAATGGTCTTTAAGGGTTGGGGCATTTCCTGCCCTAAAGTGCATAGAGGAGCTGGCTCCTCCGGAGATACCAGGCTTGCTGGGGGTGGTGGTGGTGGTTCTGGGGAGCACGATAAGGAGTAGTCGGGGCATCCTCCCACCCCTTCTTTATTTCTCCCGGGCAGGAGTGTTGCTGGCTGTAGCTGCAGCCGCCCTCTAGAGGGGTGTGGGCTGGGCTAGTCTTTTGCGGAGTCTCTGTCCATGGTGCAGGCTAGCCTAGGGTCACTCAGTCCCGCTGCCTGCCTCTTTCTTTTCTTCCTCCAGTCCTCTAACCCGTTTCTCTTAGTGCATTTCACATGCTTCTAGTTCTTGATAAGACCCCTCCTTCCCTTTCTTTTCTCTTTGGTCTTTCCTTTTGTTCTTCCTCTCCAGCCCTCCTTTTCCCAGCCTACTGGAGTCTTCCCACCTCCCCAGGTTCCCCAATACCGGGTAGGGGATAAAGGGGTAGTTTTTATTTAGACTAGGTCAAAATACATCAGTTCCAAATTTCTGTTCTTTGTAAATTCAGGCTGGGATTTCTTTTCATCTGGGGAATTGGGGGGGGGGGGACCATTTGTCCCTGTCATTAAGCTATTAAGAGCGGCTCCTCACAACATAAAAGCTTCAGCACCTTACTCTTTCTTTTAATAAAACTTAATTATTTCACCTTTTTAAAAATGGGATTTGTCCAGAGATTTATTCTTGGAGAAGAAAAGAAGCCAGTTTTGGCGATGGAGAAACAAACAAACTTTCCCAAATACCTTATGTTTCAGATCATTGGCATTATTTTTTTTTTACAGTGAAGTTTTGTTTTAAGCTCTCTATGTATTTAGACATCAGTCTACACTTCTTTTCATCTATATAAAGACCATTTAATAAATCTTTCCAGTATGAATTCCTGTAGCAAGCAGCTACTTCCAACTAGCTTTTTATCTTAAATCAGTTTTAATTTAAAACTAAGTGTGAAGTTAGGGCAGGAAACTGGTCATACTGATTTGTTTGTTGATAATTCACAATCTGGGGTATTGCTAAGTGAGTTATGGTTGGGGAAATCTAATTTCCTCTTTAAGAAAAAAAAACAACCTAAGATATCTTGTTTGGAGTGAGTTTTTTTGTTAGTAAACTTCAAAACTGGAATTTCTGTTTAGAACAAATTAGCTTTGTAAGTCTGAATCATGAAACTAGTTTTAAAGTCCATAGTTCATTTCCCCCTGACGTCAATTAAAAAAAAATATGGCATGTAGTAAGCACTGCATGTAAGTAAAGGATTCACTTAAAACTTTTCTTCAAAGTATATTCAGTTGCTGAAAGTTTCAGGTTTCTTGTCTTCTGAAATTGTCATTTGTGATCTGTCATGTAAAACCACACATAACCTTTTTCTGTAACTTGACAATTTTGTAACTCATGAGTAGTTTAAGTCAGGCAGTTAACATTGAGTTATTTGAAAGGTCATTAGGAAATGGCAGTGTGTTCAGTTTATGCAACAAAAGTTTTAGGATCCGGTGTACCATGGGTATTGTACATCTGAGATTAGAAATGGCTTTGTGCTAATGTTCTATTTTATACATGGAAACAACAGCACTCTCTGGAAGGTAAGGATGGCCTTAACACATAAATCAGGCAACTGCTGCTAAAATTGTTGTTTTATTGGGGCAGGCCTAAGGATGCATTTCAAAGAAAATAGAGTGCCTACGTGTTAATTATAGTTAAATATTGGATGTCACCTAAACTGTGTTTTATTTTTTAACCTTTTCCTAAGCATTTGAGATCCTTAATCATTCTTATTAGTGTTTTGTATGGATTGTTTTAAATGACTTGTATTTTGTGATATTTGATTTCACCATACCCTTTTTCATATATAACATCATTGCCCACTTAGGGTACATGTAGCTTTGAACTTCATTTTTCACAGGTTAAAGGAAGAATTTGCTAGCTTCATTTAAAATATGTGGCTTTCATTTTTATTTTAACTTGGAACTTTTGAATTCTAAACAAGTTTGTGATTACCCTCAACCCTCCAAAAATCCATTACTCTATGCATTTAAGGCAGACCCAATAACTGTTAGGAACCTCTTTTTCTTTTCTAATTCTTCTCTTAGTTTTAATTGCTCAGTTCTGTTGTTTAATTTAAATATGCTTGAATTGGGTTAGGAGGCAAAGTAAGCTTTTGTAAGATGTTAATTGAAACTCCTTTCTGTTATTCCTTTGTTTTTCTCTGTGTCCTTATGTTGTAGTTTATGTGATCTCTTTGGAAACCTAAGTGTATAATCTAAGGATATTTTCTTAATTTTGAAAAATAGTATTTTTCTTTTTTATTATCAGCATACTTTGTAGTTATGTCAGTTCCATGAAACAGTCCTAGAAAAGGAGAATGAGTCAGGATGAGCAAATCTAGACTATAATAAGCTGGTAAACCTTAAATATGAAACATATGTAGTGGTACTTACTTTTAATTGATTTGTATAATATACATGCATACAGAGGGAAGGAAAGTTAACTTGTATGAATAAGCATAAATACTTTTCCCCCCCTTTGGAATAATGGATATACCTGCTCATGAATTTCTTTGGCACATATGATCTTTACATGTAGTAGAGACTGAATAGACTGGGATTAATTAAAAAACAATAGAAATATCTTGAATGTTTAGAGCTAATTTTTGAAAGAGTAAATTGTTTTAAAAGAAGACTAAATCAATTGTAAGTCTAGAAGTTAACTGTCTTTCCTTTCCTGAAACCCAATTGTTTTCCTCTAAGGAAGTTTGGAGTGGGATTAAAGAGGAAACCCTCTTTTAAAACTGTTTAAAACTTCTTATTTTGGAAGTATACAGCTTGAACATCTTATGGAACATATTTCTATTGATAGTTCACTACATCTGCACTGCCCTTAATTTTCTTTTTTTTTTTCATTAAAATTCTTAAATCTGTTGTGCCTCATTAAGCTTTAGGATTTTTAATGAGGAAATGTCAAGACTTAAAGCTTGCTTTAAAATCCTTTTTTGATCTAAAGTGATGCAAATCTTCCTGTTTTCAAGAGGATATTCTCAAGTTAGATTTAGTCTGATTAAAAAAAAACAAAATCAGACTTTTATTTATGCCCTTTTGATCTAGGTAAAATTGTGTGTGCATTTGTATAATTTTGGCTTAAATACAAATAAGTAAAGTTTAATTACAACATCTTGCCTATAATTTTTATCTACTATTTTTGAAAGAGGAGGGATCTAAAATTTTATTTTATCAGTTGAATAAGTATTTCACGACTACCATAACTGTGATAACCTGTAGCCTATTCTAGGAATCTTTTATTAGTTTAGAATAATCATCAGAAAAATAAAAAAACAACAATAACAATGCCATCATTTAGATTCTAAAATTACAAATGTCAGGATAATCACTTTTATGACAACTTTGTTTTACATTTTTGTCATATTTACACAATTCAAGTTAGGTATATAATATGGGGCAGGTACCATGCTAGGGCAATTTCCAAATTTCCCTCTTTGTGTTAAGGATATCACTATCTTCCCAATCATCCAGCTTCATAATTTGTCTTTCCTCTCCCTATATAACTATCTCTAATCAGTTGCCAAAGATTATTGATTCTATATTCATAACATCTTTTCCATTCATCTCTTCTCCACTCACTTTGCTGCCTAGTTCAGGCCTTATCACCTTCTGTTTTGACTGCCTTCTAATTCCCCAATGCTAGGCTTTCCTCTCTCCAGTAAGCTTTGGCCATATTACTCCCTTGCTCAAGAACTCAGTGACTCCCCATTGCCGAAGGATAAAATACAAATTCCTCAGCCTAAAGTTTGAGGCCCTCTCTGGATTATTTTTTACTTCCCTTTCTGGACTAATTTCAGTTCTGTTCACTACATTCTAGCCAAAATAAAATTAGAATTCTCTGAATTCAGGACTCATATCTCCTGCCTTCATACAGTTCTATCAGCTGTCACCCATCAATGGAATATAATCTTTCCTCATTTTGACCTCTCAGGGTCTTTTGTCTTTTTTTTCCCAAGACTCAGGTGTGGACCTATCGTCCCCATGAAGAGTTCTTCTTCCTCTCCATATTGTACTCTTTATTATACTTATATCCATGATGTATTTTCCTAGTAGACTATAAACTCCTTGAGGGCGAAACTTTTTTTGTTTTTGCCATAATTCTACTGCCTGCATAGTTCTCACATTGTAGCGCTTAGTAAATGTTTGTTGGATTTATTTTCTTTCTAGGTTTTTTTTGTTTGGTTTTTGGTTAATATGTTGAGCTCAGGGATAGTGGTTGCTTTTTTCCCCCAACTGTTTACTTTTCTTCCATAGCATACCGCTGTAGGGGGGAAATAATGGACGCTCAGCAGATAGTTCTAGTTTTGTCTGGGGCATGAAGGGTATTTGGGAGAGTAAGTTACTCTGGTTATGTAGTCAGTATGAAGTGGTAAAACTAGTTACTACCAGCCTGGAAGTCTAAAGGTTTGGTTTCCAGTTCTGGCTGTGTTAGTAACTACCACTTTGAATAAATCACTCTTCTTTTCTGGGTTTTAGTGTCCTCATCTGTTAAATGAAGGGTTTGGCTTGATAATCTTGAAGGAAGCTCTTTTCAACCATAAGATTGTCTAAATCATGGAAAGACACTTCAGTAGTAACTACTTAGTATAGTGTCTGTTGTTTCTGTTTATTTTAGAAAGAATAGAACCTTACTTTTGAATTTAAAACGATGCGATCTTAAAGTAACTCGCAAAGGATCTTAAAAATAGAGTAACAGCGATCATTTTGGATTTTATTGACAGTAGTCACTTTCTGCTCTTTGAATTTGGCATTCTGTCTCCTGCCTCCAGAATTTGCAAGGCTTATTCCGTCTACCTGTAATGTAATGTACTCCCCCTTGGAATCCCTAACTTCCTTCAAGGCTCTGTTATGTGCTACCCCCTCTTACAAGAAGCATTTCCTGATTTCATTAAATTGTTAATCTGCTCCTCTTTAGATGAGCCTGTCTATCTTTGTATTCATATGTTGTATCCCACCAGTAGAAATAAGCTCTTGAGGGAAAAGCCCATTTAAAATTATCTTTTTATGCTTTGTACCCGCTTAATAAATGATAGTTGGATAGGATTAAATTGGATTGGATAGTTTAAGGTGTGTGTTTATCAAAGAAGATGTTTTAGCCAGTTTTTAAAAAGTGTCCTTTGGAATTTTTGAGAGAGTAAGATTATTTAATTGCATATTTAAACAGAATTGTAGTTCAGTATGTTCAGTATTACTTCAAAAATGCATCATTTAATTGGTATAGTTACACCTGCCACCAAGGAAGCTGAAACCCTTTCACATCTGGTAGGAAGGAAGGAAACAAACATTTCTTAAGCACTTGCTATTGGCCACTGTGTTAATTACTTTATGACTATTAACTCATTTCCTTTCCACAGCAATCCCGGGAGGTAGATCCTATTATTAACTCACTTTTACAGCTGGGGAAACTGAGACAAACTTGCCTAAGGTCATACAGCTAATAAGTGACTGAAGACAGATTTGAACTTGGTTCTTCTTTGACTAGAGACCCAGTTGTCTATTGTCTTAGGCCCCCTAGCTGCCTTTGCTACCTGAAACCAGGTGGTTTCTTTAGGTAAGTGACTGTGACTGAAAAAGTTTGGTCCCAGTGGGAACTTTTCTAGACTTAGCCAGACTTGTCCTTGAACCCCCTACTCAAATCACTTCCAATGACCATACTTTCTGCTGGCATGATCATTTTTGAGGCATCAGAACACTACAGTGGAGGAGAAAACATAAACTTACTAGGGAGAAAAATCATCTTTTAACCATTCCTTTGTATCCTTTAAACAGCAATCCTTGTTGAAAACAGAAACAACCTAGAAAAAGGATCATGAAGCTCTCAAACTCTTTTTCAAAGATAGTAAGTGTCAGTTTGAAGAATATAAAAGCTCTGAAAAATTCCAAAGAAAGGCAGCCACAATAATCCACGATGAGGCTGGATTAAGAAATTCACAACACTTCATTTGAGGAAGAAAAAGACCAGGAGGGATGATGAGATAACCTGGAGTAAGTTTATAGGGCACTGAACTTAGACTCAGGAGAACCAGGTTTCAAATTCCAAAAAGAATATGAGTCATTCCCCAATTGATAAATGGTCAAAGGATATGAACAGACAGTTTTCCAATGAAGAAATCAAAACAATATTGTTTTAAGAATGACTTTGAGTGAATAAGTCATTTTGACCATTATAAATATCCACATTAACTATAAAGGACATTGAAGAAAGATGCTATCTGCATCCAAAGAAAGAAGTGATAAAAAGAAGTATAAATACAATATTTTTACATACACATATCTGTTTGTGTCTAATGGTAGCCATCTGGGGCGGGGGGAGAAAGATAAAAGGAATTTACATGTTAAATTTATTAGATATTTAAAAGGAATAGCAAGTTGTACACTAGAGATTTGCAGTTACATGTACAATCATCTTTTTATTATGTTATGGAAATGCTTGTTTTATTCCACAAATTAAAAAAAAAAGTTTAAAAATCCCACATTAAGCCCCATGTCCAAGCTATAGGAACTCTGGACAAGTCACTTACCCAGTCTGGGCCTCAGTTTTTTAATACATGCAATAAGGGAGTTGGGTGTGATGACCTCTAAAGTCCTTTCCACTCTTGGACTTTTGATCCTGTGATAAATGATGAAAGAATATACAATCATGAAAGCTGCCAGTAATATAAAACAGAATCAACCCATTTAGCAGAGCAGGATGAACCATGGAAATGGGCTTAGATGAATTCATGGCTAGATAGTGATTGGTGGGTCCATAATGATGATGATTATTATTAAGGAAAAGTCATGGATGTTCAGTGATGACATTACAAAAGAGTCTATTCTATAATGGAGGGTAAGCTGTGACAGAGAAAAGATGCTGAATTGATGGTATGTTTATGTTCATTAATATTGTTTGGAATTTTATTTCCCTTTTCATCCTATCCTTTTATTATATTGATATAGCAGAAGTGGGGGCTAAGGTGGATGATTTCAAGAATTTGGAACATAATGCCTAGCATATACATATGGAAGTCAAGAAGTTCTTCTTCGATTGTTAAGAATAGCTACCATTTGGAGCAGCTAGGTGGCGCAGTGGATAGAGCACTGGCCCTGGATTCAGGAGGACCTGAGTTCAAATCCGGCCTCAGACCCTTGACACTTACTAGCTGTGTGACCCTGGGCTAGTCACACAATTGCCTCACTTAAAAAAAAAAAAAGGAATAGCTACCATTTGTCTAGTAATTTAAAACTTGTGAAGTTCTTTACATATGTTGTCTTTTTGATAACATAACAACAAGGTGTCCACTGACTTGTTGAGTCAGATGATTCAGGTGTCATGGTCTGATTTACCTCCAAAATTAAGAAGTAACATTCATTTTACTGTATCTTTTGAGTCTTTTTGAGCAAAACAGAGAGAAGTATTTATAAATACTAGGTGACGTGATTTACTTTGATCCCTTAATGGCTTACTTTCTCCAGCCATACAGAAGACCCCAGCCTATCACTGCCTTGTGATCTTGTGTACTTTTGTCCTCTCATAAATTCTCTGTATGTGGTCATCCCAAGCTGCTGACCACCCTCCTTGAGGCTTCTTGAGTTTTCATAGGTATCAGTGGTACCTTACCAGTGGAGTACCCTGCTATTCTCTTGTTACCCCTTATTTTCTCTAAGTGATGAACTACTTCCCTTCCAGGCTGTTTGGCTTTTTGGAATCTTTTGATACTTGGTACATAATTCTTCATTGGTTATGTCATAAGCCTGTTCTTATCCTCTGTGTTTCTCTTCATTTACAATACCACTTTAAAAAAATTCTTAGCACAGTGCCTGACACACAGTAGGCACTTAATGAATGTTTATTGACTGGCTGAAATTTTACATTCTTTTGATTTTCAGCATTAGAATTTGTATATAATAAATACTATAGAATTAGAGACTGGAGGAGGGAAGGAAAACTATGTTCAATAGTAATTTTGTGGCGTTGGGTGAATAGAATACAAACTTGAATTTATTGCTTATGTTGGTGCATTTCTTCAAATAGCTCATTTCTATGATTTTCATAAATTGTCAATCCTAAAATAATGAAGAAATATTAGCATTGCTAGTTTGCACATAGTAGGTATTTTCTAAATGTTTGTTTAATAGAAATATTGTGTCTTTCCTTGAGTTTCTGAAGGGAGTGACTGTGTGTGTGTGTGTGTGTGTGTGTGTGTGTGCGTGCGCGCGTGCATGCTTGCAAGTCTGTATTATTTTGATCTTTGATCATTATTTTAGTAACTGGAAAGAGAATGGGAAAGTGAAATGATTATTTTTCCTCTTCCTTAGGACACATTGTGAGTTTATACAAATTATTTCTTTAGTACCCAGTGCAGGCCCATTACATATTAATGATATTGGGATGTATTTGTGAGGACTACTCTCCTTTATATTTTAATTACCTTCCCTTGCTATTTAGAGCATTTCAAGTATTGTTTGACTTTCAATACTCATTATTCCATGTACCTTATAAGAACATTTGTTGCCAGAGGATGATACCCAGCAAAGATAAACAAATTGACTGCCTTTTTCCTTTTATTTTTCTTGCGATATTTTCTTTTTCCTTTTTTGAGGACAGTAGTGTTAAGTGACTGGAAAATTCAGAAGAGACTATAATAATGGGGGCTGTTGTTGTGTCCGACTCTCTATGACCCCATTTGGTTGGGATTTTCTTGGCAAAGATACTAGAGAAGTTTGCCTTTTCTGTCTCCAGCTTGTTTTACAGATGAGTAAACTGAGGCAAACAGGATTAAGTAATTTGCCCAGGGTCACACAGCTATGCAATATCTGAGGCTAGATTTTAACCCCGGTCTTCCTGACTCCAGGCCCCACACTCTATCCACTGCACCACCTAGCCGCCCTAATCATGGGTAAAGATCGCAGGAGTTGTTTTCATTAGAAAATTTAAAATTGTGCCTGAGTTGATAGACTTTTTATGAAGTTGAACTTTGTTACTCTGAACAATTATGGAATCTTTTGCTATTATGATGGAGTTGTTCAGAGTATTTTGTGCTTGGTTAGATTATATATTAATAGGCGTCTTTTTTAGATTTTGAGTAGATAGCTGGTTACTTGAACTCACCCATGGTAAGCATTTTCTTTTTTTTTTTTCTTTTTTTTTTTTTAGTGAGGCAATTGGGGTTAAGTGACTTGCCCAGTGTCACACAGCTAATAAGTGTTAAGTGTCTGAGGCTGGATTTGAACTCAGGTACTCCTGAATCCAAGGCCGGTGCTCTAGCCACTGTGCCACCTAGCTGCCTCAGCATTTTCTTTTAATCTGGGGTACTTTGCAGAGTTAGTTGTAGTGACCCAGCAAGTCTGAGGAAAATGTAATGATGTGTTAATAGCTCAAATAAAATAGAACCTCTAATAACTTAAAATGTAAAATTACCTTATAAAGGGCTTGCAAATATTCACGGTCCATGTGTTTCTATGAAGCAGGTATATAATTTTTTCTAAAACTAATTGAGAAGATAAATGAATGAGAGCCCTATCCTAAATTTTGAAATGTGTTGATGGTATTACTTTTCATGTTTGAATGATTTTAATTCATTTTTTCTCCCCAAATTGATTACGCATCTCTTAAAATTAGATTCCACTCTCAAACTCTCTACACATTAAATAACAAACATATATACATGCATAGTCTGTAATGGTGTAGATTTTAGAGATGGGAGGAAGGTGTGTGCGCTATATGAAGAAAGCGTTTTGTGAACCATATAAAGCATTATATAATTGGAAGTTGGTAGTGTGTGTGGGGTGGGGTTGAGAAGGTGCACAAGCTGTTTTGTTTGCCTCTGAGTAAGTCTAGAGTAATTTGATCCCCAGTTAGTGGGTGGATACCCTTGATATGGTTGTGATTCTTAACAAAAGGTCTCTCGTTGATTAGTCGACATATTAAGCAGGCTTTGAAGCAGATGATTAAAAATTATTAATTGTGTTACCTTGAAAAAGAATTCAACTATTCAGGAATTCATCTTATGCTGGGCACATTTCTTTTGTTTCAGTTTTTTAGATTGTGGTCCCTCTACTTCAGAAATTATCTCTCCATTATCTAGAGGCTGAATACTGATGTTCATAGCACAAAGTTCACACTTTCTGGTAAAGTAAATAGGATTAATGTGCTGTGAGGCCAAAATATTAACCTTTCCATTGTCCTTCTGCTATCCACTTCAGATCAGAGTCCATCTTCACTTCCTTTGCTTACTGTTCCTAATTTGTCTGATCCTGGATTCCAAGGCTCTTTTTCTTTGGGTCAGTTTATGAGCAGACTTAAAATAGAAGTGGACTGAAATGGTTAATAATTGGAAAGTACATGACTCTTGGCCTGGAAGGTGAATGAGGAAGGTTAGAGAGGAAGGACTAGGTAGTTGGTCACTGGGGACATTCTTTACAGCTCAGGTTCACCAGCATGTTTATAGGGTCAGAGCTTTACAAACACTTTGTTCCTTTTAGTGCACATGTCTTAAATAGATAATTATCTATTTCTGGTAGCATTGGAAATTCTTTTCTGTCAAGAGCAAAATCAGCAAAATCTTACACCTTTAAGAAGAGAGAAAAATGAGGAATGGGGTAGAAACATAAATGCCCTTTTGGCCTCAAGTCTTGAGATTTAAGGTTTGGGAAATAATAGATTATAAACTTTTCAGTGTTACTTAATACCCAGATAGAGCTTAATAGTGACCCACTTCTTATTAAATAAGATTCTAAATAGTGCGGGGTTTTCTTTTTTAAGGAAAGGACATTAAAATAAGGAGTTAGTCATTGTTATAGATCACAATGCCATCGACATTCAGGCTTTTGTGCTGGGACTTTTCAGCATTGGGTATTTGGGAGCAGAGTACAGCCCTTTGTTTCTTTTTAAATAAAATCTGAGGGGTTTCTTGGGAAGGGATATAGAAGTCTCTTTATTCACATTCTAGGAGCTTTGTTTCCTTGGGTATTGTTTCAGTTTATAATGGTTGTTTAGTAGATATAGCATGTAACTCAAGAATTCCATGCATAATGATACAGACTTTAAAAACCTAATTCTGAGCATAATTGACCACCCAGGATTTATTTGTTTCAAGGATACTTTAAAAAGGCAGTTTCCCTATCTCCCTTATGGTATTGGGGTTTTGGACATAATTGTATAATGTTTTAAACAAAAATTTCAACTTTTTTTTGCATTGTATTTATAGGGTACCTATGTTACAGAACTATCAATTATATTTTACTTTCTATTTTAAATAGTATTAAGCATCCCGATACATCCAAAGCAGAAGATTTTATTACATGATATCAGAGCTACAGTCATTGGATGTAAGAATGAAGTTTTATTTACAGTTCCTCCTTAACTTTTTTATTTGATTAACTAGACAAGCATACTTTTTTAAGACACTGGCATAAGCAGAAATTTAGTTGTTTTTTTATTTAAAAATAAACTGACATACTTGACTTACAGATTACTCTAACAATTTATACCTTAGCAACCAAAGACAGATTTGTGGATTATCTGCATATATCTTTAAAACTGCTTCAAAGAGATATTTGCACATTTAATGAAAACACCTTATTTCCCCTTCCATTCTTTCCAGTATTCCTGGAAATTATAAGGGCCAAAATTGTGGTCATGATTTACTCTGGTTGGTTCTATTTTTGGAGGCTTTGATAACTTTTTAAGTGACTTTTTGTTGTTGAGTTGTTTCAGTCATGTCCGACTCTATGTGATCCCATTTATGTATTTTTTGGCAGAGGTATGTGTGTATATTTATTTATATTTCTGTGTGCACTATCACCAAGTTTGCCTTCTTAATTTTTCCAAGTATAAACATTGCCTGTGTGTTAATATCATCCAGTAAACTCCTAATTCAGTGATTGCATTGTGTTGTGGATCTGCTCCTGGATTATACCATGCAAAAGAACACAGGCCTAGTCTACCAAACTAGAAAAGGCAGGTGCATCCTTGGACCATTATCCTAGCACAAGAATTCTACTAAGAAGTGAGGTTTTTAAATCTGGAAGGATTATGACATTGATGAGAAATCATGTCTTCTTTTAAGGTATCAGAGCCATGTGTCAGTTTATGTTATGTCCCTGTGAGAAAATAATGGCGTTCTAGGGGATGCAGAGAGCCTTATCTGACCTTTCTTAAGGCCAGCTCAGAGTCAGGAGAATTTCAAAGGAAGTGTAGTTGGACTTTGGACTGTGAATAGAGACAGTTAGAGAATAAAACCACACCTACCTGAAAACCTTCCCCTCAGAGGGTCTGTTCTCTGGACTCTGACCTCGACGTATACTGCTCTGGACCACCCTCAAGTCCAGTAAACCAATAGATTTGAATGCTGCTAAGCCAGTTAACTTGAAGCAGTCGCTTCTCTTCCGGACCACAGAGGACTTATGCTCTCCCAGGTTCGAGCTTTTGGCCTTGAAACGCTGAAGGGAGCAGACTAACCTTTCCTCTCTCTCCCCCCTCTGAACTTTTGGGGGAGCAGCTCTCTTTACTAATATTTAATATGCTTTAATAAATGCTTAATGTCCAAAACTGGTGCTATAGCCTCTAATTTCTAAGTAACAATATGTTAGAAACCCCAGCTAAATTCCCTAAAACTTGGGAAAAAGATAGGCACTCCCATAAATTTTCAAACAACACATCCCTTTTTGGGTGTTCATTCAGAGTCTGATTTTAGGGAGGAAGTGACACTAGCAGGGAGGAAGGATGGCAAACAAAGACAGTCTAAGTCAGAAAGTAGTTAAATGGGAGCCTTATAGTGCTGAGAGCATTGATCTGGTCAGAAATTCGATTTCCAAACATGGATCTGTCAGCTTCATGACTTTCTGTGCCTCAGGTTCCTCACCTGTAAAATGAGGTAGTTGTCATAGAAAGAGCATTGGATTGGAGTCAGAAGACCCTGTGTTCAAATCCTAGCCCTGCTTGCTTCTTATACCTGGGTGACCATGAGCAAATCACTTTAGGATCCAGTTCATCTGTGAAATTAGGCAGCTGGATCTCATGAGCTCTAAAGGCTCATTTAGCTTTAAAACCATGGTCCCATTCATCTGTAAAAGTAGGTAGTTGGTCTTGACAAACTCTGAGGGTCCATAGAGTTCCAAAACTATGGTCCCATGAACTAATATTTTCTAAAACCTTTTCAGCTCTACAATTCTGTGATTTTATAAGGTTTGATTCAGTCCTTCTGCCTGGAATCCATCCCATCTCTCCCCACTTTAGGTGCCAGAATTAAACCCCACTTTTATAACTCTTCTTCCCCCTTTAAAGGTGTTGCACTAGATATACTTACATTTTCTGCTCTTAGTTAAGAGATTGTATGCATTTTCCAGTTATTTTCTTTTGTCTGTTTTTGTTTTTAACTAAGCCGTAAACAAGGACTTGAACCTTGCCATCTCTTTATTTTTTATCCTCTCACAGTTCTTCTGTAATGGTTTCTAGATACGAGCTTGGCTATCAGGATGTCTCTTTGTATCTGCTTTGCTAACTGTGCAAGGGGGTAGACCTAGCTTTTTACCCAATACCTCAAAGTGATATTTGTACTATCTTATGCAATACAGGAATGTTTAGTTGTTGGGGGAGGAGGTAGGGGGAAAGAGACAAAGTCTTCTCGGTCCACCTCCTACTGCTTGCAAGTTCCAGACACTTACTAGTTACACATACAGTTCACTAGAGTCAATAGAAGAGCTGACCACTTTTGATGAGATGAAAATTTTGGTAATGTGCTTTTTTAAAAATAAAATATTACATAGAAGATCTCTTTGCGGTGGCAAACAAATGGAAGTTGAGGGAATGCCTATCAATTGGGGAATGGCTGAACAAATTGTGGTATATGAATGTAATGGAATACTATTGTGCTGTAAGAAACAATGAGCAGGCAGATTTCAGAAAAACCTGGAAAGACTTAAGTGGACTGATGCTGAGTGAAGTGAGCAGAACCAGGAGAACATTGTACACAGTGACAGTAGCATTGTGTGATGATCAACTGTAATAAATTTGGTTCATCTCAGCAGTGAAATGATCCAAGACAATTTCAAAGGACTTATGATGGAAAATGTTCTCTACATCCAGAAAAAAGAATTGTGGATTCTGAATGCAGATTGAACCATACTGTTTCTACTTTTGTTTTTGTTTTTACCCTTGAGGATTTTCCTTTTTGTTCTGATTCTTCTTTCACAACATGACTAATGCAGACAAAAGAATATTGCATAGACATTGTCATTATTTGTTTTTTTTAATTAATCAAATTATTTATTTTGTGGGGCAGTGAGGGTTAAGTAACTTGCCCAAGGTCACACGGCTTGTAAGTGTGTCAAGTGTCTGAGGCTGGATTTGAACTCAGGTACTTCTGAATCCAGGGCCGGTGCTCTATCTACTGTGCCACGTAGCTGCCCCCAGACATTGTCATTATTAATAGTATTGGTGGGGGCAGCTACGTGGCACAGTAGATAGAGCACCGGCCCTGGATTCAGAAGTACCTGAGTTCAAATCCAGCCTCAGACACTTGACACACTTACAAGCCGTGTGACCTTGGGCAAGTTACTTAACCCTCACTGCCCAATGAAAAAACAAAACAAAACAAACCCCCCCCCCCCCAAATAGTATTGTTGATTACCTTGTCACCTATAACCAGGCCTCATGGACCTCTGGTAGTTCCTGAATCTTATTTTGAATGCCTGAATCATGGTATTGCATAGTAAAGTCAGAAGGCTTGGCTTATAGTCCACTTTAACACATATTGGCTGTGGGACCCTGAGAAAGGGATTTAGCTTATTTCTCAGGTTCCTTAGCTATGAAATGAGGATATGATGTTCGCATATAACATGCGTCCGAGTTGTGAGGAAAGTCCTTAATAAATTTGACCTGTGTGATACAAATGTTATCATTTAGCTGTAGTGACTTACTTGTGTCACACATGATGCTCCATCTCCTGCCTTTGTCTCTGCCTTTGCTTTGCTCTGTATCCCATGCCTAGAATGTTCTCCCTCCTCAGATTCTCTTGCTTCCTTTAAGACTCAGCTCTAATACCACATCTTCCAGGAGGCCTTTCAGGATCTTCCCAACTGGTGTAATGTCCTTCCCTTCAAGGCTGTTTTCCATTTATTCTATATTAATATCATATGTTTTCTTTTAGAATGGATAGTTTTCTTTTGATAAGAGTAGATTTAAAAAAACTTTTTTCCTGCAAATTCAGTATCTGATGTGTTTTGAGATTTATGTACACATATAGCAGGCAAGTTTTATTTTTCTCTATCAGTAGCCATGTGAGTGACAGGATCTACCTACAGGAGTCTCTGAATCAGCAATATCAACAGCTCAGCATCTAATCCCAAACCCAGATTCCTGATTAAGTGGGCCTACTGGGCCCCCAGTAATATATTCCTTGGAATTCACAGACCCACTTAGGACCACTATCTACAGTGCAGAATGACTTGGGTCAGAGAAGGTTTTCTACTCTGAAGGAGATCTGTATGGAAAAATTCTGACGGTGCCTTCATTGCAAGTTCTAGAACAGTCTTGTACTGAGTACCTTAAGGGGAAGCAAGGGTCCAGAAGAAATTCATGAAGTGAGTAGTGTGCTTCATCTGGAAAGGAACTTGGGGAACCAAGGGAGGTGAAATAGAAACTTAAAAGGAAAGCAAAACTCAAGGTTTTGGATGTGACAAGAAGTTAATTGAGATAGCCCAATAGAAATACAATTGCTATAAGCATAGGTCAGGTCAGATTAATCTTGGTCCTGAGATATTGGGCCTCTCAGTATCCTTATGTTATCTTTATTCCAGGTAGATAAGGAGCCTAGGGCTTGGGTTTGGGTGTCCTTATGGTAGTGATAATACCAGTGGGCTTACTATGTTCCTGATATTCATCAGTGGTGCAAGATTGGCTATATCATAAGATCTTATTGCTGATGACTTTCCCCCCCAAATCATCTTAACGTGAGAATCACAGGAAAGTAACAGGAATCTGGGCCTTTGTTCCTAATCTGTCAAATGAGGCAGTTGGACTTGTTGGTCTTTAAGGTCTCTTCCAACTCAAAATTTATGATCCTATAAAGGATCTGATAAAGAAACCTTATCCTAGTAGCCGAGTTTGGATAAAGGAAGCTCACAGCCACGTTGTCTGATCTCCATTTTAAGCTAGAGCTCAGTGTATTTGTGTCCCACAGTTACCAGTGTCCTTTCAAATATGCTATCATGTTTCTTTCTGTGGACTATAAGAACATTGTTACTTAATGTTAATTGACCAGTGTTATTAAGAACATTATGGGTTAATGTGCTACCTTTATGTAAAATAACAAGATAATAAGTGTCTGCTTTTTGTGCAGGAGTAGAAGCTCTACTTTTTGCTATGATGCAATCCTGGATGGCAGATTCTATTTTCATATGTTATGTAGGAGGGAGGGTGGGGTTGAATGTCTTAACATTAAATCCTAGATATGACCAACACAATTTCATAAAAGCAAAGCTTATTATAATGATAAGCCTCTATAGTATTTTTTAGTAGTAAAACTATTTTCAGAGCCCAATAAAATGGGAATAAACATATTGTACATAGATTATACAAAAGCCCTAATGTACTATACATAATTATCTCACATAAAACTGCAACTCTGTTGTACCATAAATTTGACATATCTAAAACTGTATGCTATCTATACCAAATATTAATTGAACACTTAATTAACAATTTTCCTTGCTGCCTTGGCATTAAAAAGTCTTTGGGGGATAAATTGGATGGCCCACCTTAAAAAAAGATCTACTCATGGAAATTTGAACTGATGCTTTTTTTCTCTCTCAATACATTTCCCTGTAGCAAGCAGAAGCATTCAAAACCATTCCATTGACCTTAGAGCTGCACTCAAAGCTGGGATCATTCTTTTCAAAAATAGCCACTGCAGCATATAAATATTTGAAGGCTTTACAAAGAACTTTTGTTGTGAGAGCTTGGATATTAGGAGTTCCTTGAATTTGGTACAATTCATTTTGCTCTCTTTGTCTCCTCTGCCCTCCTCCCCACCAAAACCCAAAAAACCAAGCTCAAGGACATCTGTGATTGTGAACATATTATATTAGGAGGTTAATGCAGAAAGGAGGGGAGGAAGGGAAGGGCAATAGGTCATTGAATCTGTGTAGGACAGTAGAATGGAACCTAGTGATAGAAAACTATGGTTGGTATCAAAACTTGGGCTCCAAGAACATTGAGATCATCTAAATCAAGGATAGCTTGTACAGGGTGACCAGAAAGACTTTTTGGATTGCTTTTCACTGGTCCTAGCAGTGGGCTTATACAGGAAAGCTAAACAGGTTCTCAGAATTCCAGTTGATTTTGGTTGAAGGTTTACCAGGGTCTTTGAAGGTTGTTTATGTCATGGAGATTTGTGAGCATTGGGTGGTAAGGAGCTACAGTTTAAGATAGATCTATATATCTATATAAGATATATCGAGATATATCTATATCTATATATATGTATATGTATACACACACACACATATATGTATATTTAAGAGATAGAGTTTTAATCTTGGATGGTAGTCAAGAGCAAGGCATAGTCCCAGTCTCAGAGGAACTGGACTATGGAGCAGGTTGCCAAGAAAAGTACTTTGGCATGAGGAGGTAGGGTGGAGAAGAATACGAAAGAGCTGTTGGAAATGGAATACGAAGTAGAGTGTTCAGTCATATAGACGTCATTTGCTAGAGCCAGGATACAAAATCAGAGCAAATGTCATCGAATTCTAGATTTAAACCTACCTAGGCCCTTAGACAACATGTTGTTTGATCCCCTCACTTTAGGGATGAGGAAACTGAGGCCCAAAGAAGTTGTTATTTCACACTGGACCCACTTCAACATATGGATTCATTGGTTCTTTGTATGGCCATTGCTTAGTAGCTCATGCTGGTTGCAAGGTTGGAGTTTGAGGCACTAAATTTGCAACTGGTTGGTCAAATGCCACAAGATGGTGGGTTCAGGGGATATGTAGCCAGTGCAATAATTTTAGTTGATGGTATAGGTGAAGGTAGAGGTGTAAGTGGAGTGAGTGAAATGTATAAAGAAGATGGGAAAAGTATAAACTACCAGTTTCTAGCATTTCAAAGTTGTATTTCCAGTGCCTAGCATAGGATTCAGTCCCTTGTACATAGTAGATGCTTAATATTGAATTGAATTAGATTGATAAAAATGAAAGTAGTTTATAGTTATATATGTTCTAGGACTGAAAAAAGTCATTGGATTTGATGATAAAGAGGCTATGATTGACCTTTGAGGAAAGTCATTTGAATAAAGTGGTACAAATAAAAAATGACTAAAATCTGCACCAATGATTAGGACAAAGAGCCAATAGACAGGAAGAGATTGAAGATTTACAGAAAGAGAATGGATGATTGATGCAGCGAGGTCATGGAGGAAAGATGGCATCAAGGACAGGTATAGGGTTTGACAGTTGATCAGTAATATATGATTTCTGCATTATGATAGGATCATAGTTTTGCATTTGGAATGAGACCTCGGAGGTCATTGGACCAAACCTCCTTATTTAACATGAGGAACCTGAACAAGTAGTTGAATTATTTGCCCATTGTCAGATAGCTAGTAAGTTTTTGGGATGGAGTTTGAACCCAGATCTTTCTGACTTTCAAGTCCAGTGCCCTATTCAATTCCCCAGGCTACTTACTAAATATTTACAGCTTCTGTGCCTAATATGTGACTTTTTGAATATGTGCAGATATTTCTGGTTGACTTTGGGGAAGATTTTTTGGTAAAGCATGTGGCCTATTTAGTTGAAAGAGTTTCTTCTGGAACAGGAAAGAAAGTCTAACACCAGGCATCAAATTCTTTGATGATACATTTGAACACTGCTGTGTAAAAGAAATTGGATAAAACTGGACCATTATACAATCATGTTTCACTTTTTCACTCTGATAGTGAATGTGTCTGACAGGGTATAATCACTCCTAGATGATTGGCAAGACTAATTGGAATTGTCTTAAAATTTGATGACTCCATCAGCTTAACTTTGCTGACCATCAAGTCCCCAGGCCTTCTGATGATATCATACTTTTATGAGATTGATTATCTTCTGGAGGCTAGACTATATTCAGTATGATAAGGAACAAATATACTTATTACTATTCATAAGAAAGTCACATAATTAATGATGCATAATATGTAGACTAAAGGACACTGTCCAGAATCTTGTCAGGAGTAGAGATTGAGTACTTACTTGTCACTTTCTGTTCTCATTGGTTTTCTCTGTTTTCTTTTTGAAGACATTATCGAGGCCAAATATTGTTACAGTACTTTCTGAGCAGCTCATAAGTTGAAGGAAAAGCTTATGAAGTAGTATAAAAAGTTCCTTTCCACAGTGAGGTTCTTTAAGGATCTGGGCACATGGTTGAGTTACTTCTTCTTCTTGAAAAGTGGCATCCAAAAGGTTTCCATAACCTAGGATTATGTTCTTGGAAAAAAAGAATTTCTGTGTGGCATGTCAGCCTAGGGTGAATAGTGAATAGGAGAGCTATATGTAGCTAGGTGGTGCAGTGAGTAAAGCTCTTAGTCCTGAGCCAGCAAAACTCGAGTTCAAATCTAGCCTCAGGCACTTATTAACTGTCACTTTGGGCAGGTCATTTAACCTCTATTTCCCTCAGTTTCCTCAACTGTAAAATGGGGATAATAATAGCACCTTTATGAAGGGCTGATGTGAGGATCAAATGAGATATTTTTAAAGTTCTTGGCACACCGTAGATACTATAAATGTGATTATTATTATTATTAGCAATAATTACTTATTGTTATTAATGTACTGTAAGTTTAGGTCACAGAGACTTACTCAATGAAGTTAACTTAGGGATGCAGGAGTTATTTGCTAGTTAGCAACTCATCACATCCCAAGACCTTTAAGTATAATCAGTCTGTTTTCTGCCATGCAGGCCAACTTGAGGGTCAATTTAAGGCCCTTGCAGATGAAACAGAAAAATGTGTTTGGACCTGTGCACACTATAACACGTAGCATTGTTGTAAAATCCGAAGAGCTTTAGAGCCAGAGGAAATCTCAGAAAGAGCAGCAACAGTGCTTTAGGCACTGCCTTAATAGAGATTCCTCCAAAATTGTAAGGGAAGCCTCTGCTATGGACAGTAGGGAGTCTGCCAGATCTGATTATATGGACCTCGTAACTGGAAGAGAAATTGGATTAAAAGCAAAAATTAGGAGTCTGCTGACAGGGGCCTTGGGCAATTCTTGAAATTACCCCAATTACCAGCTGATCAATTAGCCACTTTAAAAACTTTCTCTGATAAATGCTTAAATTTATGGAAAGTGAGTTAGAGCCCTTTCTAAAGTTACAGAGGAATAATAGATTTACTTATCCCCAATAATGAAACCATTAAACTTGGGTTTGGTAAAATATTGGCTTATGATACACAGAGTACGTATGTTACTGCTTAGTTTTCTGTGGAAAAGTTGATTACTGCTTTTTGAATTTGGTATGTTCCTTATATGTGTGTGTCACACACATATATATAATCCCCCCATTACATGTTAAAACAATTTTTTAAAATATTTGGTTTCTTTTTTCAGTGTTGAGTTTCTATTTCTATCCTTCCCTCCCTTCTGTTCCCCCTCCCTGAGATGGTAAGCAATCAGCTATAGGTTACACATGCACAATTATGTAACACATTTGCATATTATTCATTTTGTACACAGACTCGAATAAAAGAAGAACGAAAGAGAAAAATAGCATAGTTCAGTCTGTATTCAAGCAATATCAGTTCTTTCTCTGGAGGAAGATAGTATGCTTCATTATTAGTCCTTTGTGATTGTCTTGGATCATTGTATTGCTGAGAATAGCTAAATCATTCATAGTTCTTTACTGAACAATATTGCTGTTACTGTGTACAACGTTCTCCTGGTTCTATTCACTTCATTTTGCATCAGTTCGTGGAAGTCTTTCCAGGTTTTTTTTGAAATCATTCTGTTTCTCATTTCTTATAGCATAGTAATATTCCATCACAACTGTATGCCACAGTTTGTTTTAGCCATTCCCTAATCTATGGGTATTTCTTCAATATCCAATTCTTAGCTCTCATAAAAAGAGCTGCTATAAATACTTTTGCCCAAATAGGTCCCCTTCTCTCTCTCTCTCTCTCTCTCTCTCTCTCTCTCTCTCTCTCTCTCTCTCTCCCTCTCTCTCTCTCTCTCTCTCCCCCCCCCCCCTCTCTCTCTCTCTCCCCCTCTCTCTCTCTCCCTCTCTCTCTCTCTCTCCCCCCCCCCCTCTCTCTCTCTCTCTCTCTCCCTCCCCTCCCGCTCTCTCTCTCTCTCTCTCTCTCCCCCCCCCCTCTCTCTCTCTCTCTCTCTCTCTCTCTCTCCCTCTCTCTCTCTCCCCTCTCTCTCTCTCTCTCTCTCTCTCTCTCTCTCTCTCTCTCTCTCTCCCCCTCTCTCTCCCCTCTCTCTCCCTCTCTCTCTCTCCCTCTCTCTCTCTCTCTCCCTCTCTCTCTCTCTCTCTCTCTCTCTCTCTCTCTCTCTCTCTCTCTCTCTCCCTCTCTCTCTCCTCTCTCTCTCTCTCTCTCTCTCTCTCTCTCTCTCTCTCTCTCTCTCTCTCTCCCTCTCTCTCTCTCTCTCTCTCTCTCTCTCCTCTCTCTCTCTCCCTCCCCCCCCCCCCCTCTCTCTCTCTCTCTCTCTCTCTCTCTCTCTCTCTCTCGATGTTTTTGTGATATTGACCTAGTAGTGGCATTGGTATGTTCTTTGATCGTAACCCTAAATTCATAAAGCAAATTTGTTGTTAAGGCACAGCTAAACAATGAGCAGGAGGTTTAATTTTTCTATGATAGTCTCAATGTTCTAGATACCTTAAGGTTAGGATCTAGACAATCATTTCATTGGATTAGGGAACTCTTAACTAAGGAATTTCACTCTACTAATGAGGTCAGTACATTCTCCACAGCTTTCTAGTCTTAGCAAGTTGTCTACTGCTCTGACATGTGAAGTGACTGGTCCAGGTTAACACTGTCGATATGTGTCATAGCCAGGATTTGAACCTAGGTTTGTTCTGCTTTTGAGGCCAGTTCTCTATCCACAAAATGCTGCTGCTTTTTTCTTGAGTAACTTGGGGTGGGGCTGGTGAAGCAATTGGGGATAAGTGACTTGCCTAGGGTCACACAGCTAGTAAGTGTTAAGTGTCTGAGGTTGGATTTGAACTCAGGTCCTCCTGACTTCACGACTGGTGCTCCATCAACTGCACCACCTAGCTGCCCCTCTTGATTAACTTAAAAGGAATAGAGGAGAAAATTCTTTAATGAAATTATATTGAGAGTCTGGAGGTGGGGAGAGAAAAGGAAGGGAACCAACATTTATTAAGCACCTACCATGTATCAGGCACTGTGCTAATCATTTTTACAGGTGTTTTCTTATTTGATACTCACAACAACCCTATGAGGTAGGTGCTCCTGTGACTCCCATTGTAGAGTTGAGGAAGATGAGGGACACATAGGTTAAGTGACTTTCCCAGGGTTGTACCTGAGGCCAGATTTGAAGTTTGATGTTTTTAAATACATGTGCAGCCCTCTTTTCATTGTAGCACCTGGATGCCTGTGGAAAACAGTATAATATTTCTTCGTCTGCCCCTTCCCCTTTTTTTCTCAATATATTTATACATATGTGTCTTAAAGTGAGTGAGTTCATTTTATTTGGTCTCCAATAAACCTAAGCCTAATTCAAATAGAGAAATTTAAATTAGAATATGTAAAATTGGGGGCAGAGATTAAGTTTAGGGGTTAGTCTTTGTGGGAATATTCAGTTTGTGGAAGAATCACGAAATAGAGTATTTTGTGAACATATTTTCCATGGGCAAGGAGGACAAGGAGCTCGGAATTTTAAAAGTGAACATGAAGAATGTTAAGGAAATACATGAATTTCACAGACTGGGAACTTGAATTGTGTGGAATCCTATACGTGTCCACAGAAACGTGGATTAAAGTAGGGAAACTTTTTTTTTTATCAATTAGTGCAAAGTATGAAAAATGTAACTTTTAAAAAATCATTGTTTTAAAATTCTATGTGCTTTCATTAAAATTATATCCTATTGGAGTCCTGGACTTGGAATCAAGTAGACTTGACTTCACATTTAACTTTGGTCATTTATTAAACTCAGTGACCACTGGCAAATAAAATCACAATCTTTCTGAGCCTTGGCATTCTTATCTATAAAATGGGAATACTTTTCTAGTCTTTACTTTTAGTCTTATTGTGAAACTCAGATGAGATGTTTTGTATAGCGTTTTTCAAAGTTGAATAGATTACATAGATGTCTGTTGTTGTGTTGTTATTGTTACTTGGTTACTTGATGTGAAAGGAACTTGACACTTGGGAGATATGAAAAACTTTAGCTTAGTAAAATGCAAAATTATAGGGTTTGGTCACTTTTTTTAGTAGCATGTAGATTATGTCTTTTTTTTTTTTTTTTGCAGGGCAGTGGGGGTTGTGACTTGCCCTGGGTCACACAGATAGTAAGTGTCAAGTGTCTGAGACCGGATTTGAACTCGGGTCTTCCTGAATCCAGGGCCGGTGCTTTATCTACTGTGCCACCTAGCTGCCCCAGATTATGTCTTAAAGCTATTATATGGTTTTTTTAACTTCATAAAAGAAAATTCTCATACAAAGAATTTTTTTCCCCTGACTATGATGGAATAAGCATCTATCAAAGATCAATACCATTAATTAAGTGACTGCTGTTTTTCAGTTTCTGTGCCAGGAGCTGGGGAAAAGAATTAAAAAATGAGACTGTCTCATTGGGATAAAACTCATTCACTTTTAAGTAATGCATAATATATTTAAATATATACACATATATGTGTATATTAAATATATACATATGTATGTAATTAAATATATATGCATATATATGGATATATACATACATACACATAGTGATAGGAGGACAGTATTAACAAGGGAATCTAAAAGGTCCCATGAAAGAGGTGGACCTTATTGATGTTGTTTGTCCTTTGTTCTCAAAGACCTGAGCTTACATTTGAAGGAAGATAGAGATTCTAAGAAGCAAAAGTGAGAAGGGAGAACATTCCAAGTATTAGGGGATGGTTAGAGTAGAAGGCACCATATGCAAAGTCACAGAGATGGGAGTTGATGGGTTCTGTGTGGGGAATGGCTAGTAATCTGGTTTGACTAGAGTAAAGAGTGAATGAGAGGGAGTAATGTGTAACTATCCTGGAGCCAGACTGAAAAGCTTGACGTCCAGCAGAGAAGTTTTCATATTCTCTTACATGCAATAGGTAACAGCTTCAGTAGTTTCTTAAGGAATGACATGGCCAGACTTATGCTTTAGGAATATCAGTTTGGAAGCTTGGTGGATTGAAGGGTAATGGGGTGTGTGTAGAGGAGATAGGGGCACTTCATGTTCATCATCTCTCTGGATATTGCTCCTTCTTTGCCAAATTCTCGTACTTTTCTCATATCTATACTTCCTTTCTGGATTTTAAAATCATTAAAAAAACCCCTGACACTTGCCCGCAGCTCACATAATTTATGGAAGATCATTGTGAAAGCTGTAAAATAATATAAAAACTATATTAATATTTAAATATTCTCTGCTTTTATCAGTATTGGGCACTTCTGCTATTGACATAGATTCTGCTCCCTCCTGTGTTACCATATGAATTTTGACTTATGAAATCTATTGCCAGGTAGCCAAACTTCTGGTGTTGAACCCCTCAAGTGCTTGTTTATTATTGGGTCCTTATTGAAGGCCTTTGCACCTTTCCAGGATCAGGCAAAACTTGTGCTCTCCTTGCACCTGTCTGACTATTCCTCAGTTTTTTCGATGGATCTTTGTCCAAGCCATGCCTGCCAATGGATATCTCCTGGGACTCTGTCCTCTGGTCTTTTCTCCCTCTGTGCTGTTTACTTGGTGATCTTGTCAGCTCTGATGGATTTAATTTTCATCTCTACACTGATGATTGATTCTCAGATATATTTGTCCAGACCTAATGTCTTTCCTGACTTCCAGATTTGAATCTCCCACTGCTCATTGGACATTTTGAACTGGTTATCCCCAGCATATCTGAAACTCAACACATCTGTAACTGAGCACATCTTTCCCTCCAAACTCCTCTCTCTTCACAACTTCACCATAGAAGCAAAGGTGTATTGGAGTCAGTTCAAGCAGTTAAATGGAAATGGGCAGAATTGTTAATGGAAATAGTCAAATACTTTGAATCAGGACTTAATTTGTTGATTATTGATTGTCTGGGTCGAAGAAAGTAATAGAGAAAATATCAATAATTCAGATTAAACTTAAAAGTGTGTCCTTGTGCATATTTTTGGAGGGAGAAGCTGATTGTTAAAGGTGTACCAGTGCACTAAAATTAGAGGACATTGCCATGCTCCCAGTTACCAAGGCTCCCAGTTTAGGTGTCACCTGGGAATTCTCACTCTCATCCCCTGGTATCCAGTTTGTCGCCAAGTCCTGTTGATTGTACTTTCATGACATCTTTGGCATATGCCCCCTTCTCTCCTCTGATACTACCACTCTTACAGACCCTCATAACCTTATGCTGGCACTATAGTATCCCTGCCCTCAAATCTCCCCTCACTCCATTCCTCTGCTTAGCTCTCAAATTGATCTCCCTGAAGTTTGGGCCTGACCATGTCACTCCCCCCAATCCCCCACCATTTCCCCATTCAATAAACTCCAGCGGTTCCCTGTCACCTCCAGGATCAAATACAAACCCTCTGTTTGACTTGTAAAGCCATTTATAACTGTTCTCCCTCCTATCTTTCTATTCTTTCTAGTCTCTTTTTTTTCTGTGGGACAATGAGGGTTAAGTGACTTGCCCAGGGACACACAGCTAGTAAGTGTCAAGTGTCAGGCTGGATTTGAACTCAGGTCCTCCTGAATCCAGGGCTGGTGCTTTATCCACTGCGCCACCTAGCTGCCCAAGTCTTTCTAGTTTTCTTACACTTTTTTACCCTTCCCCCCCCCCCCCAGGTCCAGGGCCACTGGTCTCTTCTCTATACCTGAGTGGGTATTTTCACTGGCTGTCCCTCATGCCTGCAGTGCTCTCCCTTCTCATCTCTGCCTCCTGGCTTTCTTTAAGTCCCCCCTCCCCAGTTTCTGTAAGAAGCCATTCCCAATCTCTCTTAGTGCTAGTGCCTCCCATCAGTTGATTAGCTGGACTTTTTCCTGTATATCTCTTGTTTGCGTATAGTTGTGTCTTGTCTCCCCTACACAACTGTGAGCTTCCTGAGAGCATAGCATTTAGCATTGCATGACACTAAGAAGGCGTTTAATAAATGCTTGTTGACTGACTGATTAGCTTTTCAGATCCCTGGGTCATCTTTGTGCCAAGATGGCATTTAGAGTAGAATTTTAATGAAAGAATAATGATGATTGTTATTCAGAATGAAGTAGACCTTGACCCCAACATCACTAAGTAGACCTTTAAGTTTCTTCATCTATTCTTCCAACATTGAGAGTTTTCTATTTTTCATATAGACTGAGACTTTCTTTAATGGAGACTTGCTCCTTGTGTGTAGTTCTGTGTTAGTTTGTGTCAGTATCAGTTTCCTTGTCTCATACAGCATGTCCCAAAAGTCTTAGTGCAGTTTAAAGCTATTAATAATGACTATTTGAGCTATTTAGGCTCAAAAGTACACTAAGACTCCTGCAACACTTTATATTTAGTTTTCACAATCTTTGATGGCTTGTACCTTGCCTTCTAGCAGAGGAGATAAAAGTATTAGATCTAGAGGCAGAACATTTAGGCAGAACATTTCTTTTGCTTTTTTTTTTTTTTTTTTTGCTTGGGGCAATGAGGGTTAAGCAACCTGCCCAGAGTCACACAGCTAGTAAGTGTCAAGTGTCTGAGGCTGGATTTGAACTTAGGTCCTCCTGAATCCAGGGCCGGTACTTTATCCACTGGCCACCTAGCTGTCCCCTTAGGCTAAATTTCTATTTCACTATTTACTACATGGTATGATACCTTATGCAAATAAGTCACAACCTTTCCAGACCTCAGTTTTCTCATCTGTAAAATGAGAGTGTTGGAATGGATGATTCCCAATGCCTTGTTGGCTCTAAATCTATACAAAGGTATAATATTATATAAATGTCAGTCATTATTTAAGTGGCCTTGTAACATCATCTATTGATGATGATGACGACGATGGTGATGACAACAACAGTGCATTTTGGGGATAGGTCTGTGATTTTCTTCATATAAGAAACTGCCGGTGATAGCACTGTCTCAACCAGTACAGATCAACACCTGCTCTCTTATTTGGTCTTTGAGAGCACCATTGAGAGTTTAAGGAACTTGCATAGGGTCTCATTGTCTCTATTCGTCCAAGGCAGTTTTTTGAATCCAGTCTTAGAATGCAAAACCACAACTCATTATCCACTAAGCTATTCTGGTTCTCATAATAGTAATAGCCAACACTTATTTAACCTTTTGCTTTGTTTTCATTCTCATTGATCCTTATAAAGTAGACATTGTTCTAATAGCCCATTTCACAGATGAGGAATCAAATTTAGCAGAAGTTCTTGGTTTTCCTGAGATGTAAAACATACAGAGACAGTATAATATGATTTAAAGGAATTCAGAATTGATTTTTCTCTTTAACAATGGGAATACTTTCAGAAGTGCAGACTTTAATTAATAACATAGTCCTCAGCTTACAAACACACTCCTTGTATCCATCCCTCAGGTGGGAATAGCCATTCCAGGTTAGGGGGTTGCCAGCCACCTGTATCCCTCTCATTGCTGTACTCTGTCCTGGGCCTTTGGCTACAACTCTACTACCTCTACTTTACCTTCAATGTCTTAGTCTCTTCTTTTCAGTTTTCCCCAGCAGCAGTGTGCTGAGATGGGATGCAAAAGGAAAACCTTGGTGGGTCAGCCATCTGTTTCTCCATTTGTCCTCTACCCCCTGCTCCTGACCACCATTTAGGAAGGAGGGGAAGGATAGAATTCTGTCCTGCTTATTCCTCATTGCCTCATTTTCCCTTTAGACCCTTTCTAGATTTTCACAACTTTTCTTTCCTTGTATTTTACCCCCATCCCCAAAGTGTTTCTTTCATAATGAGGCAGAGCCCAGGTAAAGAATGAATACACGTCCCAGACATCCTCATTTGGAACACAATTACATTTTCCTATTGAAGCATTTTTATTCAGTCACTGAGTTAACACACTGCTCTATTAAGTGCTATTCTTTAGGTAAAATATGAGTTAAACAGGCTATTACTGGTTGGCCTGGTAGGCTAACTGCTGCATATGAGGGAAAATGTGTTTTGAGTTCCAAACAATCAATCTAGAATCAACTTTTCGAATAAAACACACTTTGTAATTTATAGAGGGACTGTACTACAATATGCTCGATCTTCTACTAATCAAAATAAGGGTAGATAAGGTAATGTGTGCTTGAATTAAATTTGTTTGAAATTTTAACTGTACTTAATGTTTTAAGTGAAATAACTCACTGAGACCTGCCACGTATACATATATATCACATAAACCACAAAAAACACAATGCTTTCAGTTACTTAAATCCCTGTCAGAATTTTACTAAATAAACACAGGCTTGGGCCAAAGTGGGTTAAAGAAAACTTGTGGCTAGGTATTGGTAACTAAAAGAAAAAGTACTAGAGATCTGATTTTTCAGCCAGTTTTGGACATTAAGAACACTAGACCAGGAAGAGGAAAAGTAATAACAAAAAGAAAGCTACTTGTTTATGAATTTTGAGAATTTTCCCTCAGGCATTATAAATGCTGTATGATTCATTAAGTTAGAAATCAAATTATGTTGCCATGGCAGAATATAAAGTATATTTTAGAAAGGTGTATGTTTAATTAGAAAATTGAACTTTTAGTTTTGTTTATTGTAGTCATATTTCAAAATTAGGGTAATTATGTTATTTTTGTGGGATCAGTTTGAGTTGGTGTAGGTACTGCTTTTCTCATAGAAAATTTTCATCTCCTTTGTCAGTGTACACAGTAGAACCAGAGAACCCCTCCGTAATCAAATATTTTAGATGGCTAATAAAATCTCTAAGAGTAAATGTTAAAGTGACTTGTTCCTCCTATTGAAAAATAAGTTCATGGTGGTGATTAATGCAAGGTTTATTACAGCATGAGAGATGTTTTTGTTTCCCCTATGATTCCACTTGAGTTTCAATAAGCATTTTACTTGAAACGTTCAATAGTTAGAAGAATCCAGAATGTGTAGTATTTAGCTCTTACTAGACAAGTGGGATTTGTTCTTTCCATTCCAGTTATCAAAAAGATTAACCCTTTGCCCTCAAAGTTCTAATTGTAGCCATTGAGAAACAAAGGAGTTATTTGTACAAGACAGAAAAGAAATGAGATTTTTTTTTTCCAAGTGGAATGTTGCTTAGTTGAAGGGGTTACAATTATTACACACATTTTATCTTGTATTTCAGGCACCAATACAGGCAACTGGTGAAATCACATTATGCAAGACTGGATTTCCTGAAGATGTTTACAGTGCAGTCTTATCGAGGGGTGTGCATGAAGGACAACCTCTTCTCAATGGTATCATTTGAAAAGAAATATTTCTTTTTGATGTTCTGTGCTTTTTGCAACAAATTGATCGTTTACAAAAAAAAATCCTTCAATCATTTCTACAGTAGTAACCAGTATGAATTCTTCAGTCACTATAATGATATTGTAGAGACCATAGTCTACCTTTTTAGTAAGTTCATGAATCTCTCCTAGTGGATAATTGGAAGGTTTCTGTACTCTTGATAATTTTCTTTCATATTTTGGTTTGCAATAGAAGTCTTATTGTGAATTGTTTACTATTTTATTTTCTGATAATTGTGCCATTAATCTAGTTATCAGTGTTTTAAGACATATTAGCCTAATGGTAGGATGATTAGACCTTGGGTTGGATTCACAGGGTCCAGGAGAAGACTTTGAGTCAGAAACTTATTGGTACAGGGGGGAAGTGAGATCATTGGAATGACACAGTAACAGACTCCAGTAGCCTCATGAGCCTGTAGGATACAACAACAGCTAGGCCTGGTTCATCAACCAAAAAATCATGTATCGTCCTGGATCTCATACTTTTCATTACTGGACACATGGTAGCAGGAAGGACCGCTACCTCAAATTCTGAGTGACTGGATTTTCTGGGACAGAGTAGTCATCTACCCCAAAGGAAAACTGGATGAAAAAATGTTCTGACACTGCTGCCATCATGGTAGCACAAATTGAAGAGAAGGCACTAGGAGAAACTTGTGAAAGCAGCAACATGATTTATGTTTTCTCTGAAAGGGAGCCTCAGAGCCAAATTGTACTAATTCCTATATTAAATCGAGAAGAGCAAAACTCAAGGCATGAGTATGTGACTATCATGTGTATGTGTGTGTGTGTGTATGATTTCATCTGTGTCAGGAACTCTTAGTGTAAAAACACATTCCATGTGTGCATTAGCAACTTTCTCTTGTAACTTATTGTCTCTGAAATTTGCTTGAGACACTATGAGTGATTTGCTCATGGTCACACTACTCTATATTTCTTTTTTTTTTTTTTTTTTGAGTGAGGCAATTTGAGGTTAAGTGACTTGCCCAGGGTCACACAGCTAGTAAGTGTTAAGTGCCTGAGGCCGGATTTGAACTCAGGTACTCCTGACTCCAGGGCTGGTGCTCTATCCACTGCGCCACCTAGCTGTCCCACACTACTCTATATTTCAAAGGCAGGTCAAGAATCCCTGTCTTCTCATGTCAAGGTTAACTTCTAACATATAGATACTTAATAGAGTTAATATAGTGATATAACTGGTATATTCCCAAAGCCAACACTTGATAGTGTGTACTTAGTTGGGCCTTAGAGAAATAATTGCATACTGGGGAAATATAGATAGGTAAACTTGTAGGGTTTTTGTTCGTTGTTTTGTTTTGGCAAGATAACTACATTACTCACAAGGGTCCAGAATATACTTGTTTTACTTAATTTAGATTGGACCCTTTTCTCTAGAGGAATGAGGAGGATATATAGATAGAGAGTGTGACTGGCAACACCAAGCCTTTTCTCTTTCTTTTACTTGATGACTGCCTGCTAGCCAGGCCATTGGCTTCAAGTAGTAGCAATATTCTTGAGCCATTTTAATATTTCCTGCCCTCTCCTGCTTTTATCTTTAAGTAATGCCTGGGTCTGCTATGGGAGACACAAGTTTGTTCTAAGCCATATTACCTACTGGAGACTAAAGGGCTCTTGCCAGACTGTTAGCTGAGGATACACTAGGGAATAGTGGCATTGTCATTTCCTGAGGGGTCGTTATAATAAGCAGATTTTGTAATTACTCCTATGCCCACTTCAGAGTGGTGACCCTCAAAGAAAAGGAGTACTTTATATTACCTCAAGTGGGAGAGTTTTCATGGTATAAGCACAACCCAGATCAGTATATTCCATATAACCTTTAGTAGAAAAGATGATCTAAATAGTGTCTGAGGGTCATAATTTTCTGACCTCAACCAGGATTGCTCAAGCAGCTTGTTGGACCAGAAGAGCAGTAGAAGGGGCCCATTTTTATATTTTTGGGATGCAGAAGATGTCTGCATAGCCTCCACAGGAGCAGACGTGTCATGCGAACCACTAGCTATCTAGCTTTCAGTGTAAGATAGAAGGCATAATGAATCATCAAGAGCCATGAACACGGTTAGGAGGTACTTTTGGGTTTTTGTCATTGAATACATCAACCATGAGTGGATCAGATAACAGCTAAAAGTAGGGCCTGATAGAATTCCTTTGGAGTCAGGGGCCAGACTAAAGTCATTCATTAGTCACTCTAGCTGTATCTACATACTCCCTCTCCCTTAATCCTTCTGGGGAAAGGTCTCAGTCTAAACATCCTGGATCACAGGGAACAAAGTTTGCCAAGTATTTTGTTCAGACTCTTGGTTTTGGTTTTTAAATTCATTTGAGCAGAGTTTTACTTCATATGCTGAATCAGAAACCAACCTTTTCCTAAAGGATGAAGTAGCTCTTAAAGTATTAATACATAGGATTGTAAAAGTGAGCTACTTTATAAAATAATGGCCCATGATCAACTTTGAATAGAGTTGAAATGTAGCTTCATGGTTTAACTACTTGTGTACAGTATGAGTTCATAGAAATAAAAAGCCATGGCACTAATGATTTTGAATATAGATTTCTATCTAATTATCCAATTCATATTTAATTATTTATTCATTTTTAGTTTTCCTAGTAAATCCTAATAAAAACTTAATTCAGAAGTATGAATAGGTACTTTAAATGAACAGATGATTTTTTTTCTTTCAAATTTAACTGCAGGGGTGTGGGACTTTAGTTAGTGATATTTT
The DNA here is from genome assembly GCF_019393635.1 of Dromiciops gliroides. Taxonomy (NCBI): domain Eukaryota; kingdom Metazoa; phylum Chordata; class Mammalia; order Microbiotheria; family Microbiotheriidae; genus Dromiciops; species Dromiciops gliroides. Next base: position 243,907,039 of record NC_057861.1, on the reverse strand, counting down.
TTTCTTGGACCTATTTATTATATAAGAATACACATCACTGAAATTTGAAAGAAAAGAGATTTTTGCTTAGTGTAGTTTGATTTAAACTTGAATTGCGTATCAATGTTGAAAATCTTTGAGACTTTTATAAGGTTGCTTTTAGAAAATTCTGTGGCAACCAGAACTAATTAGATTTTCACAGGGCTCTGCCATATGCTGTAATTTGAAGTTTTGTATCGGTGTGTGTGTATGCGTATGTGTGTTTAGAATTGACATATCTGAGTAGTTAAGTACTTCTTCCCCACTCTCAACCCCTTTTCACCTGAGAAATTTTTGTGTGACCCCAGGTATATAGGTATATAAAATAGGTATACATAACCTTTAACTATTGCCAAATTTTTTTTGACCCTCACATTCAGTTACATGACCCCATATGTGGTCGAGACCTACAGTTTATGAAGCTAGCCTCTAGATTGTGAGAAGTTTCAAAATATAAGAGCCTTCCTCACCTCTCAACTACTATGCACAGATAATCATTTTATCTCCCTTTTTACAGTGGGAGTCAGTGTGGTCTATAGTATAGTAGAAAGTCCCCTAGTTCTGTTCCTCATTATTTCTCACCCTGGATTATTGAAATAGCCTCACATATTTCCTTCACATAGCTGCCAAAGGCACAGGTATGACCATGTTAGTCTTATACCCAGCAAACTCCAGAGGCTTTCTGTTACCCACACAACACATTCAAATACAGGGTGGGCTGAAAGTCACGAAGGGGTTTCAAGACTTAATAACTCCTTCACTTTTTGTTTTTAATTTATAATACCATAGCATCATATACAGTATATATAGGGAATAAAGAAAACTAATTTTCAAAAAGTTTTTGAAACATCAGACCTCTTCTTGACATTTGGCCCATCCTGTATAAAAAACTCCTGTGACATTTCAAGCCCGATACAACCTGGCACCTTAGCCTGTACTTCCCTTCATGTACTTTATGGTCCAGTCAGGCATGGCCTCCTTACTGCTCTTCTCATAGAGCACTTCACTTGCTTTTTAACTGGCTATTTCTTCTGCCTGGAAGGCACTCCCTCCTCATCTCCATTTCTTAGAATCTCTAACTCCCTTCAGGGTTCAACTCAAATGCCATTTTCTATAAGAAGCCTTTTCTAATAGTCCCCAGCTGATAATGCTATTGTCCCAACAGTTTATGTTTGCCTCTATATGTGGAGGTGTGCTAGCAAATGTTTAACAACCAGAGTAAACTTTTAAGTTTAATCTGCATTGTTAACACTCAAGTCTAGACAAGCAACAAAACAATAACTCAAACCCTAATTTTTAGTGTTTGTAGATTTCCACCCAGACAATTTAACTCTTGGTGGGTTGGAGCTAGCCCCAGTACAGCCTTCTATCTGTATAGGGTTCTCCACTATAGATTGGAATCTCCTCAAAGACAGCCCTTCATTTTTGTCTTTCTATCCATTTGTGCCTGGCTGAGTGACTGGCTCATAGTGGGTGCTTAATAAATGCTTATTGATTGATTGGAAGAATTCTGAACCAGAGGCAGACTTGTGTGTGTGTGTGTGTGTGTGTGTGTGTGTGTGTGTGTGTGTGTGTGTGTGTTTTCCAGTAGTCCCTGCTCTATTGAATACTTAATGAGATTTTGTTAGGGTCAGTTGAGATAATGTCTGTGAAAATGCTTTGAAAACTCTAAGGCTGTGAGAATGTAAATTACAATGGTTCTGTTAAGAGTTATGCTTGTTCACTTAGAGTTTTTGTTTAGGTCTGAGTTTTCCTCCCACTTAATGATGCCCTTGACCTCCAAATTGAAAAAAACCGTTTTCATAAAATCATAGATTTAGTGCTGTGGTCCTTGGAGATCATGTTATCCAGTGCCTCCTAATTCTCCCACCCATCGTATAGATTAGTAAACTAGAGACACAGAGAGAAGTTATTTGCCCAAGGTTGCACACCTAATAAGTAACAGAATTGGAGTTTGATACCCGAGTCCTCTGAGTCCCAACTCTTTGTTTTTTACACTATATCACAGTCTTTATGGAGATGAGAAGCTCCCAGTCTCTCAGATTGTTCTCTTTGGAAATAGAGGGAGCAGCTAGGTGGTGCGGTAGATAGAACACGGGGCTTTTAAGTCAGGAAGACCTGGGTTCAAATGTGGCCTCCGATATTTACTAGCTGTATGAATCTGACAGGTTATTTAAACACACACACACACACACACACACACACACACACACACACAAGTCTGCCTCAGTTTCCTCATCTGGAAAATGGGAGTAATAATAGCACCCATTTCCTAGAGTTGCTGTGAGGATCAAATGAGATAATAATTGTAAAATATTACCTGTGCTCAGCACAGTGCCTGGCATATGATAGGAACTATATACATTTTAACTATTATTATTGCAAAAAGCAATCCATATCTACTATTAACTGAAGAGAAGTTTCTACCAAAATTTAAAACACCCAGGTGCTTGCTTTCTGCCTAACAATAATTTTTCAGAGTTATCAGCATCCTTATTTTGATAACTCCAGTGATCTGTGAATTTTTTTGCTATGAATGCTATTTCCAGAGACACAGATCACTTAATGACTGTGGTCCAAAAATGCTTGTAGCCAAACTTAATGGTTGATGAGTCTTTTCTCAGTTGGGATAGCAGCCACATAAGCCATACTTCAGACCTTTCCAATTTAGTAAGCCCTATCAGTGCATATGCTTCTTTGGCAGACCCTTCAAAAACTCAAGGTCACCTTTACAGGACCATATGACCATTATCAGGCTCAAGACTTTAGTGGAGGCGTCAACACCCTATCTATTTTTAATTTTAAATGTCTGTGAAACAACATGTCCTCTTCCTAGAAGCTGGAACATGTGGCATTTTCAAGAGAGTATGAAAGGAAAACAAGCACAAATTATATTACTTTATCATAGGAATGGTTCAAACAAGTTGAAAGAGAGACACTGACTAGATTTTTGTCTCCCACAAAATAATTGTAATTGTTAATGCTTCCTCCACATTTTGATATGCCTAAGTGCATATAGTTTGTTGGTCACTACGTGTCATTGACTTATTTAATCACACTGTCATTGAAATACTCTAATGGTAAAAAGCATATTTTCTGGTTATTAGATAATGTCAATGACAAGAATTGAGTGGAACTTCCTGCCAATGTCTCTTAAGAACAAAATGAAGAAAAGACTTAGTTTTTCTTTTTTTTCCCCCAGGGTTAGAAATATAAAAGCTTGGGGGAAAAAAAGATCTTTGTCTGTAGTCCCTGCTTCCATTGGGCAAGTTTCAGTTGGAATTCCTTCCAGTGTCTATAGTTTCAGTTGTACATATGTTTTTTGGTGTTTATAAGGCCTTTTTCTTTGTGCTTTAAAAAATATATTAAGATCACCAAAATTTTAATATAAAATTGAAAATGCTGTTTTTCCAAAGGTGTGTGTGTGTGTGTGTGTGTGTGTGTGTGTGTGTGTGTGTATAAACACACTTGTGGTCAGAAGCAAATCTACTCCCCAGCTCTGGCTTTCGTGAAGCCTACAACTTTAAGATTGAGCAGTATCTCTAGTGCAAAAGGATTTGGGGAATATCATTGCTTTGAAAGGTCCTGGAGTTTTCACTTACACATTGTAAGAATGTGGAATAGTTCATTCATTGAATTCTTTTCTTTGTGGCCAGTCTTTCCAGGTATACTTGCTGAACCAGTGCTTTTGGGACCTGGATGAATTGTTAGGTTTAGCCAAGAGGATCAGTGTTGTAATTCTGCAATGTGAGCTCTTCCCCCGAAACATATACAATGCAGTTCTTTGCTATATGGAGAGCCAGGTTATTCAGTATCTTGTCTGTCATTTATTTCATAATAATATGACACTTTATATCTTTCTCTTAATAATATCATTGTGCTTATAAGATAATATTTATTAAATATAAACAATGTGGAGAGTCATACTTTGAGTCAGGAAAACCTGCATTCAAATTATGACCCTAACTGTGTAAATCAGTTAATCTCATTGTTCTTAGGAGTTAGTTCCCCTTTCTAACACATACCTTGGGTATGTCCTATTGTATGTGCTATTATATTGGAAGGTATTTGGCAACCACAATCTCTTGATTTCCCAGTAGGAGGCCAATACCCAGTCAGGGTCCTCAGCCTTTTTAGTACAATGCCTTATATGTGGGCACTTAATGAAAAGCTCATTGAGCTCACCTTTAGGGACAGAAATGGGGAGAGAGGGAAGGAGAATGTTGAGATCAGTTGAGATCACTGAGACAGCTTATTTTGTAAGCATGCTGTCTTTTAAAGATAGATGAGACCTTGGAAAATATTTCATATTTAGGTATACAAGTATGATCTCAACATAGGTTCTTGTATTGATGAAATATAATCACACAAAATGAAATTTCTTTATAAAGTTGACATACAATATAATATGGTTTTATTTATGATGAAATATACACAGTAAAACCATAGAAAATAGAAACCTTGGCAAGGGGCATGATGGTCATAAGCTGGCTGTAGTGTGTAACTGGTCATAACTTGGCTTGAAAGAAATGGTATGAAAGACACTGTTGATGATAATGGATGACTTGAAAAGGATGCAGACTGGTCACAGCCCAAGAATGGGAGTTAACAGATGGACTGACCTGAGTGTTATGTTGATACTTGTGAGGACCTGCAAGAACAAGAGCAAAGCTTTCCAACATTTTGGGTGATTCCTGGGGAAAACATGGATAGTTACCTGCAGAGGATGAGAAAACAGGCAGGGATTCCATTTAGCATCAGAGCAAAGTGTCCATATCTGTATCGAAGAATTTTAAAATTGGAAAGCATGATGAGACTTTCAAGATTATCTAGTACAATCCACATTTTTTCTTCCAGTAAGGAAGTTGAAACCCAGACTTGCCTGAGGTCACACAGCTTGTTAACCTATAATTGTTTTCTATTATCTTAGCTCAGTGGGAGACAGGGTTGATGAGATTTGACATGGTACGTTTTTTATTTATCACTATGTATGATAAAGAGAAAGCTTCTCTTTTTAACACTGCTACTCAAATGAATGAACAGTGGAGATTTACAAGGTATTTATAAGGTACAGGTGATGGTGAGACAAACCAATTTCCCTAGAAAACTTACTGTTTCCCCTTCCTTATTAACAAATTTCGTAGTCTTGCATGAACAGAACAGTCCAGACCTTTGGGATATGATCTGGATTCCTCTGTGTGTGTATGTACATTTCTATACAAATATACACAATATGTATATGTGTGTATTCCACTGAATTTCAAAATGACCTGACAATAATCCAAAGTAATTGATAACACAGGCATTCATTCAATTGCAATGTTCTTAACATTTTATAATAACAGGCACCTTATTGTAGCTAAAAGAATCACAAGCTGTTTGCTGTGTAAATGTACCAATATGGCATTTCCCTGTATTTTGCCCCAAGTGATATATACAGGCATAGACAGCTGAGTAAGTAAACTAATCGAAAGCAATTTCAATCTGGTTGAAAATAATCATCATGTAGCCACCTAGCATTGGTGAGCATGAATGGGTTCCTGAAAATATTCTTGAAAATAAACCATAAGCTACTATTTTTATTGACCCCTTAGAGATTGATGGTTGTGTACATTAATGCTAGGAGGAAGCTGCAGTGTACAATCTTTAGGTAAGTACTTTTTGTTGGGTCACTAAGTCTGTTAGGACTTTTGCTTCTCTTTCAGCAGGTAGACAGGCAGGCATTTTATATGTTTTGTGTTTTACTGAAAATGGGAAGCAATGCTTTTTAAGTCAGTTATGCCACATTAAAAGCCTTTGCTAAACTGTTATGAAACCATGTATTTTGCTTTTTTCCCCCCCCTTTCTGATAAGGTGGTCTTCTATTGATTGTGTGAATGTTTTCTTAAGTGTTAGTGAGATTTGAAAGATGCACTCATAAGCATCATATTTATAAGGCTTTACAGACTGTAAGTGTTATACTGATTTTCAATTGATTGTGGGTGAAACCGCCAAGAACACAGAGGCTCTTCTCTTGGATGTTGGTGATAGTAATCCCTGAGGAAGAAGAGGAGAGTAATGTGGCCATATTGAATTTCAGATGTGCCATTGTGCAATTATTCTCTTATTCTTTTCTCCCTATCACTTGTGTGAAAAGATAAAAACATTTTATATTCCTGAGACCAAAACCAGAACTGAGATTCTTTGTCAGGAGTTTAATTTTGATTGGCTTCAAATATTTCATTTTATATTTAAAGCTCATTATTCTATTCTTGTTATGCTTGCTCTGGCCTGCCCCCTGCCCACCACACACACACACACACACACACACACACACACACACACACACACACACACACACACACACACACACACACACACACCCCTCTGCTATTTATTCATTTACGATGTTGATCTTACTGATTTTTTTCCATTTACAGAGATGGATTTTACTAGTTGCATCTTTCATTGGGATGCCCTGATGATCAGTATGTCTATATGAGATTTGGACACAGCTACTTACACCAAATCCTGGGCTCTCTCCACTATTTTACACTGCTTGATCAAATTTGTGGATGTCTTTTTGTGGTCATCCAGTTGAGCCAGCTGTTCATGAGACTCGTCAAGTCATGCATTGGTTAGACATGGATTGGGTTTCAGAAATAATTCAGTAAGACTGAATAAAGGAAATGAACTTATTTTTGTTTGAACTAACAGTGTTAGCTCATAGTAAGTTTGTGGTTAACTACCTTCTCCCCCCTTCACCATTTCTTTTTCACATGTGTGGCTTCCTAGCAAAGTGGTTTGGCAGCAACAATATTGAACTCAGACCCAAGATACTTGGGTATAGATTCTAGCTCTTGACACTTCACAAGCGGCATAAACATTGACAAAACCCCTTTATCTCTATGAGGCCCAACTTCTTAATGTATAAAATGGATATAATAAGATTTACACTGTCCATCTCATAGTTTTTGTGAAGAAAGCACTTTGCAAACTTTTAAAGCTACTGTATACTTATGAGATATTTTGATTATCCTGTTTTATAAAATTTATATTTTTTACCCCAATTTAGGACTTTACATTTTTGTAGCTATTTAAGTCTTTTAAAAAAAGTTCTGATGGACCATCCTCAGGACCAATCCATGAGATAATTCACTGATGATCCTTCTATACTCTAATAGGAATATTTAAAAAAAAGATTGATAATTTTTTAAAACAGCATTGCCCCTCTAGAGAGCATGTCTTAGTTAAAATTATTGTAAATGATCAGTAATAAGAATTTCATAGTAAAATCTCTATAAATAAAACTAGTTTTTCTAGGTAATAATATGCCAGTCTGAGGCAGCTAAAAACAATAGAGAAGATTGCATTAAACAGAAATAGTACAAACTGGCTTCAGACTGGCAGAAAAGCTTCAACTACCTGATAAACATCAGGTCCTGTCTCAGAAATCCTCTCCTGCTCCATAGTTTTTCTTCCCGCAGTCTTCTCCACTATCTTGAGAATCACTAATACCTAATACCAGACTTTGGTGGAAATGGTCATTCCAAGAAGTGGATTGGGAAACACTTACCGAGCCAAGGTGATAACAGGTTTGTGAAGTAATTGGGGAATATGATTTATTTTAGATACTTCTTTCCCCTATAGTACCCACCCCTCTCATCCTCCTCTCCCCACCCCCGAACTACTTTTCTGGAACCCATCTACTGTATGTGACACAATGAGAAATAAATAGAATTGCTTTAAAAAAAACACCACCAAACTTTTATTTAATGTAACTGACTTTCTGCCAGCCTAAGTTTTCCCACAGATTGTTAATAGGTACACTGAAAATGAATCCATGGTGCTGTTCACTTTAGTTACCTTGCATCCCACTATTGCCTTCTAAGCACATGCTATGTTGCCCCATTAGATCTTTCTTTCTCTCTCAGTCTACAGTATACTGCTTTAATTGTTCATTGCTGAAGTGTTTCTTAGATTATTTTGGTTGAGGTTTCAATCACTTGACTGTAAGGGGGTAAATCACTGAATGCTTGATCTTTTTTTTCCTTTTCATGTCTTCAAGGAGATTTGGGCAATTTTTATTGTATGCTTTAGGTTGCTGTCGGTTTTGGGGGAAAAAATACATCGTATTCTAGCTTTTTTCCCAGTGGATTTGTCTTTGATGCTAATATTCATAGGTTGTACTGTGCATTATGTCAAGAATGAAATTGAGAATGCCAACTAGTTCTGACAAGATTCAGCTCCACGCCAGGATAGTGCCTCTCTCCCTGGTGCTTCCCTCCAGGAGCCAGTCACTCTTTCTGAAAGCTCCATCTTGCTTCAGCCTAAAACCTTTCATTAATATGGAGTATATCTGTCTAGATTTATTCAGGCTTTACCCTTTAACTAGCAGTATTAATCAGAATTTAATTTTCTTTCCATTTGTGTTGTCTGATATGTGATATTACAGTTTATTTTTTATATTTATTTTATTTTATAGGCTTCTCCTTTCCCCCTGTTCACTAGACCTCAGTTCATCAATTCACTTTCTAAATTTGGAGTTGCAAGGAGCAGAAACTTCCCAAGTTCCTCTCTTGCTTTAACTCTATTAATTTTAATCAAACACCATTTAATTCTAATGAAAGGCTGTACATAAATAAATAAAACACCTTAGCAAATTAAAAAAAAAAAAGATTTCAGGTACCCATCTCTTGGTCAAGGTTTAGATACTGTATTTGTTTTTTATCCACATCTGCTAAGTTGACCTTCTGATACTGAGACCTTTTGTATTGTTTTTTATCTCAGTAGGAATGGGGAGTGCCTATTGCTTCAAGTTATTAATGGTTCTGGTTATGCCATGCACTAACACAAACTGCATTGTGACTAGGCACTTATTAGATAATTTATTGAATTGTGGTGGCTAAAAATTTCCCCACCCTGTGATGAGTTTCTGTACTTAGTTTAATTTGGTTCTTGGGCAGCAAACCCCCAAGTTTCTCACGAGGCCCTCACTAGAAGCTTTTCTGCTTGAGTAGATCTTTCTGAGTTTGTGCACCACTGGCATAACTTTTTGAAGGCCAAAGTCTCTGCCATAAATGATGAGACAAGGTGTTTTATTTGCAAACTCTACAGGTCACATTGTTCATTAGTACAGATTTCTTTTGCTCTTTTCTTTTTCAAAACTTGGCTAGTGTTAACTGAAGGCTCGATTAATTTCTGCTTGACCAAGTAGGAGTATGGTGGCAAGAATTTTGTAGTTAAAGCTCCTGAGCTGAGATCCTAGCTTTGTCACTTGCTCTGTGGCCTTGGGCAAGTCACTTAACCTCTATTAAAAGGGTGGCATTAGTTGCATTTAATTGTTTTAGCCAAAGGAACTTCTGACATCATTTATTAAGGCTGGCCTTTCAGCTTTGCATTTATAATAAAGGAGCAGATATCAGTATAAAGCTTGCTGTGGGCTTACTTTTCCAATCTTCACTCTCACTTAGTAGTGCCAGTCCCTAAAAGGCAGTCGTTTCTTCCCCCAGGGTTTAGGAATAACCCTTAAGGGTTGCAAGTTTTCTAGTACTTTGACTCATGAAACTCTTGCTGGTGAGTTCCCCCACTGTTCATCACTTGATATCATTTGAGGCAAACAAGTCTTGCAGTAGATAGACTGTTGGACCTGGAGTCTGAAAGACATAAATTCTAAACCGGCCTCAGACGATTTTACTCGCTATGTAATCCTGGGCAAATCACTTTACCTCTGGCAGCCTCAGTTTATCCCTGTGTAAAATGGAGATAATAGCTCCTACCTTCCAGGGTTGTTGTGAGGATCAAATGAAATATTTGCAAAGCACTTTGTAAACTTTAAAGCCCTATTTGCTATTATTATTATAACTAACTATTCAGAGTTCATTAAATTTTAGAAACATCCATTTAACATGGTGGTATTACTAATAAAATTTAGTGTAATGCATCTCTTTCCCCAAACTAGAGGATATGATTTCTCATATAGAGTTCAGGGGAACTGGGAATGAAACTTAGAAAAACTTACAAAATCAATGCTTTTGGTTGCTGAAAGTCCTTTTCTTCTCCTTTGTGGAGTCATTATGAGATTTTCTTTAGTATGTTGTTGTTGTTCATTCAGTTTTTCAGTCATGTCTGACTCTTTGTGACCCCATTTGGGTTTTTCTAGGCAAAGATACTGAAGTAGTTTGTTATTTCCTTCTCCAGCTCATTTTATGGATGAGTAAACTGAGTCAAACAGAGTTAAGTAACGTGCCCAGGGTCACACAGGTAGTGTCTGAGACCAGATTTGATGTCATCAAGATGAGTCTTTCTGATTCCAGGCTAGGCATTCTTATCTACTGCACTACCCAACTGCCCTTTCTTTAGGTATAGTATAACTTTATTCAAGTTTCCTGGTAGAGTCCTAAAGTTGCTGTTTTCCACCCCCCACTCCTCAGTCCACTCTCTTCTGTGCTCCTGATTCAGACACCTCCTTTTGGCCACTTATAAGATTGTCATGAACAGTCCAAAATCTTCTGCCTTCGACCTTTACGAGGTTATCTTCTGGCTAAGTAAAGGGGGTGAGTGGGAGACAAAGCTCCCCTCTCCCTACTGTGCCACATGCCCCCTATAGCCAGCATCCCCAAATAATTCATTCTCAGGAATTTTGCTGAAATTGCTCCCACCAATTTGGTACATTGCTGGACTCCCAGGTTCTGAATTGGTTGGCTGGATCTCCCTAGGGCATGATTGCCTCTCCAACCAGCTCCAGTACACTTACCATATGGCATCATTTTATTTCCTTTAATGTTATTGACTCTTTCCAAACTAATATTTAGTGTACACCCTCCATTCAACTATCCCACTATTCTCTTAGTGAGAGGAAATATGCAGCCCATGGTAGTGACATCTACTCTGCTCTTCCTGGATACCTCATTGGGAGTGCTACTTGCGCTAAGTAAAAATATCTCCTTAAAAAACAAAAAGCTAGAGCCCCTGAAAATTTTACTGAGCTCCCCAATAAAATTATAGAGTAAACATATAGCAGTAAAAAGGAGGCAGCTAGGTGGCTCAGTGCATAGAGTGCTGGGCCTAGAGTCAGGAAGCCCTGAGTTAAAATCTGATCCCAGACACTACCTGTGTGACCCTGGGCAAGTCAACCTCTGTTTGCCTTTTTCCACTGGAAAAGGAAATGACAAACCATTCCAGCATCTTTCCTAAGAAAACCCAGTAGACAGTGTGGTCCATGAGGTTATGAAAAGTTGGAAACAATTGAATAACTGAACAAAAACAAACTATAGTAAAAAGAAGGATGGGGCAAATAAGGAAGAAAGAAGGAAATAAATGGGCATTATATGCAATATGGAGATGTGTAGACAGCTTTCTGGATAATATAGCATTTTCAACTTCTGTGTGGGAATAGAGTCAGGACTTCCAGCCATTGAGATGTTGAGCTGTGACCTAATGGGTAAGTCCTGGGAAGTCATCTGAGGCTTTTATTGGTGAAGAGGCTTGCCCAGGGTCACATAGGATGTTGTCAGAAACTGATCTTGAAATCAGATCTTAAAAACATCCTGCCTAGCACTTTATCTACTACATTAGTCCATCCTGCTTTTACATTTAATATCTGATATTACATTTAGACTATGATAACAGTAATACAATTAGTACTTACATAGCAATTTAACGTTTGCACTGTGCTTTACAAATTCTGTCTTGTTTGAACCTCATAATGACTTGGTGAGGTAGGTGCTATGATTATTATTATTCTCATTTTATAGCTGAGGAAACTGAGGCTGGAAAAGGTGAGGTCATGCAACTAGTATCTGAGGCAGGATTTAAACTCGGGACTTTGTGATGTCAAAACCAGCATTCTCTCAACACTGTCACCTAGATATGTTGAGATCTAAACTCTAAAGGGACTCTGTGCATTGTCTTCATTTACTCATTCCACAAGTATTTTTGGAGTGTACAAAGGCACTGTTCAATGGCCAAGTTTCTATAATCGCTCAGTGAATCCTTATCTGTGGTGGTGGTGATGATGAAAAGTGATCTTAATTTGTGGTAATAATTGGAATTTATAAATGTTTCTTCATCAAATTTCTGAGGTTTAAAAAAATAAAATAATGGCCCACTTTCATGAAATGATCTGAGCAAAGTTTCAAGAGAGCTGAAATATTTGTTCTTCTCTTCCCATTGTGAAATTAAATCCTGCTGATTTTCCACAATATGCATATATATAATTATTCTTTCAGCTCAGTCATTTAGATCTGCCATGGCATCTTTTGTTGACTTGTCATCTTCTCTAATGATGTAGAAGACAAATGTATTAAAGTTACCTCTTGTAAGAAAGTATTCGCATATGTGATAAATGAGTAGATTAAGCCTGCTCTCAATTTTATAGTAGATTGTGATGATTCTGGGCACTCCAGGTCTCAACCTAAGTGTTGTTCATTACACTGTCCTAATTAGGGTCTGATAGGGTTTTAAAATACACTTTGTGGTAACAATCTTGGAGACAACAAATAATTGGAATTTGTCACTTCTAAACTATTAGACTATTTGCTTTATAGACCATTAGGTTGAGAACAGCAAAATTTATTTACTTGATGACTATTGAATGATACTAGGACCATTACTGTATATAATAATAATAATATATTAAAGTTGTCTTGTATACTAGGCCATGCTTGACCAGACTGGGTTGATGACCTTCTTTTTGACATTGGAATGAAGTGAGAGATACTTGGTAGAAGACCTGACAGTTAACTAAAGGAGATTTATTTAGCCATGGTAGGAAAAGGACATTGAGGCAGCTAGGTGGTACAATGGATAGAATATTTGGCTTGGAGTTAGGAACACTCATTTTCCTGAGTTCAAATCTGACTTTAGACTCTTACTGGCTATGTTACCTTATGTCAAGATACTTAACCTTGTTTGGCTTAGTTTTCTTATCTGTAAAATGAGCTGGAGAAGGAAATGGCAAACCCCTCCAATTTGCCAAGGAAACCTCAAATGGGGTCACACCATAATGGATACACCTGAAAACAACTGAAGGAAAAGGACATAGAGTAGGGAGAGGCTGTTATTCAGTGAGGATACATACAGCCTTGATTTAGTTGAGCATAGCTCCCTGCCTGTTGCCCATGACAGTTCTGCTGAATCCTCGGTGAGTAGCTGGAGCTCCTGGTGGTTTTTTCATAGTCAGGACACCTGTCTAAGGAATCTACAACCCTCTGAACCAGTTGTTTTAAGAAAAAGAATTACTCCAACCTACATTGTGCAGATTCTAATGATCACCCCTCCAAATCAATTAAAGGTACTTCTTTTTTTAAAAAATGGCATCCATTCTAAAATAAATTTCAGACATTTTAAAAGCACCAATTTTTCTTGTACCTTAAACAAGTAGGAAGCATACTTTATCTTTTTCTCTGTTGTAGTAACCTGCTAACTGGTCTTTCCATAGCTATTCTCTTTGCTGCCTTCTTTGTAATTTATATTCCTGCCTTATGGATAGATCTGTATACTTTTCTATACTGTCTTACATTGGAAGAGAAAGCATTTATGGCACTGGTTCTAAAACTTTTTAGTAAACTTTATGTTCTTAAAAGGAATTGAGGATTACAAAGAACTTTTGCTTATGTGGATTATATCTATTAATATTCATCATATCAGAAATTAAAACTGAAACTTAAAATATATTAATTTGTTAAAAATAACGGTAAAACGATTATGTTAATTTAAATTTCATTTAAAAAATAACCATTTTCAAAACAAAAAATTAATGAGAATAGCATTGTTTTATGTAATTTTGCAAATCTTTTTAATATCTGGCTTAATGGAAGGCAACTGTGTTCTCATTTGCTTCTGCATTGAATCTGTTGTGATACATTGTTTTGATTAAAGTATATGAAGAAAATCTGGCCTTCCCCAGATCTGTAGTTGGAAAAAGGACTATTTTAATAGATGATATCTTAGTATTATTATTAGGAAATTTTTTTTTTTACTTCAAGAGGAATTATATTTGCTTTGCTCTATCCAGAAAGCAGAACCAAACGAGCAGTCGTTTGTTGTTTTAAGGAAGATTTCTACCCTTTTTCAGGGGAAAACTTTTCTAACCATTTGAGTTCCCCCAAAGTAGAAAATGGGCTGCCTTGAGAGGTAGTCAGGTCTGGGGAAGTGGTCAGGAAATATTATAGAGGAGACACCTTGTATATTCCTGGCCACATGTTCTTAATAAATGTTTAGGGATTGATTGATTGCTCATGTATGGATTGGAATCAGTGACCTTGGAGATCATCTATATTCAGTCACTATTAAACCTTTTCTGTTTTTTTCTTTCAAGTCTTCAACCATTACCTCCATGAAAGTAATTTCAGCCATAAGTATCTACCGTCCTAATTTTTCTCCCATCAGTATTTCCACCTATTTCTTTTGACTATGTTAGTTGCCAGTTATTTTATCATTCATCCACTCACCTGTATTTTAAATATTGGTATTGTATTTGAATCTCCTGCATAGTATGCCCTTGACCCTTAGGTAACACTTTGTACTATTCATGTAGTTTACCATGTATTATGATTAATTTGTTCATGTGAACCAGACTCTTAGAATATTATAAATCCCATGAGTTTTTTTTAACCAGTTCTTATATTCTCCTGGTACTTAGCACAGTTTTCTTCTCAGAATAGGTTTATAATCATTGAAAAAATGAATAATGGTTCATAGTATTTCTTTCTTTCTTTCTTTTTTTTGGTGAGGCAGTTGGGGTTAAGTGACTTGCCCAGGGTCACACAGCTAGTAAGTGTCAAGGGTTTGAGGCTGGATTTGAACTCAGGTACTCCTGAATCCAAGGCTGGTGCTCTATCCACTGTGCCACCTAGCTGCCCCCTGGTTTATAGTATTTCAAAGCATTTTTAGGTTCATTTCAAAGAGCAAATTATTTTCTTTCTTACAATGCTTCTTAAGGAAGATGTTGGGTAGGTGGTGGCTATTATGTGTCTCCATTTTAAAGAGGATACTAGTCAAGGTAACAGTGTTTAACCAACTCAGACTGTACTATAAACTTGTAAATTATTGGAACTTTTAACCACAGATTGCTTTTCCTAGAGCAGCAAATCTTATTGATCCAGGGGACTAGGAGTCAGGAATGAGACAAAGGAAAAATTCTGCTTTTTAAGTTTATAAAGTTTAAGAAGGACCTTTGGTAGTAAACATTATATGGACCGGTAAAAAACAAACAAAATCCAAAAAACCTTCATGCGCTTGGGTAAGCCTCAATACTCATATTTGGGAATTCTCTGGTATAAAATAAATGATAGGGAATAATGAGTGATGCAGTAGAAGTAGACAGTTGTGGTTGGAGAATGTAAGAATCCTGGGACTTGGGAGTTGAAAGAGACCTCAGTAGGGGGCAGCTAGGTGGCACAGTGAATAAGGCACTGGCCCTGTATTCAGGAGTACCTGAGTTCAAATCCGACTTCAGACACTTGGCATTTACTAGCTGTGTGACCCTGGGCAAGTCACTTAACCTTCATAGCCCTGCCCCCCCCAAAGAGACCTCACCCTGCCACCCGATTATATGAAATAGAATTCCTACTACCTGATAGTTAATTAGCTTTTATTTGAAGATTTGCAGCAAGAGAGAGCTCAATCACTACTTCTGGAGGCAACCATTCCACTTTGATTAGAAGGAAAATTTCCTTTACATCAAGATTTGCCTCTTCAAAGCTTCCACCGTTTTCTCTGGTTCTTCTCTTTAGATCCAAACAGAAAAAGTATGATCCCTCTTCCAGGGATGACTTTTAAGTAGTTGGGATATGTCTTCCTCAGCATTCAGTTCCCAAGTGAAACATCTGCAGTTACTTCAGCCAGTACTCATAAGGCATGTGTAGGCTTGAGGCCTGTTGCCATCCTGTTTTTCGTTTCATCTGGACACTTTCCATGTTCTTATCAATTTCCACCCTAAAATGTGCTGCCTGGAATTGAACGGAACACACTACTCCAGATATTGCCTATGTAGAGCAGTGTACAATGTATCGCCTCCTTATTCCTAGAATTATATCCCTCTCGGTCACCGTTTGGTGAGGGCGGGCATCTCCTAGCCTTTTGTCTTTGCATTGTCTAAAGTGGAGAAATAAATGTAGGTTAAGGAGTTAACGTTGGACTTTAAAATGAGATTGGGATCCTTTTTGGATCATGAACATGGTAGAGATAGTCTTTTTGTAGAAACAATAGGGATCTGAGTAGAGAAGGGGATACAGATATTTTAAAACATAAAAACAAAGTACTAAAGGTTCAAGGACAGTTAAGTGGCTCAGTGGATAGAGCACTGGGACTGAAATCAGGAAAATTAATCTTCTTGAGTTCAGAACTGGCCTCAAATATTTACTAGCTGTGTGACCCTGGGTAAAACACTTAACCCTGTTTCCCTCAGTTTTCTCATCTGTAAAATGATTTGGAGAAGGAAATGGCAAACCATTTCATTTTTGCCAAGAAAACTCCAAATGGGGTTGAAATGAAGACAATTGAAGTGACTAACAACCACTGCAAACAAAAGATTCAAGGAAGACAGCAGTATGTTTTGAGATGGTGGACAGTGAATGAGTATAGTGTAAATTTTAGTTGAGCTGCTATAGAATTTTACCTATAGTGCATTTTACCTTTTGGACCAAATATCCACTCTTTACCCCCTCCTTCAATTTACCTGTCCTCCCTTTTCCCTAAATAAACCCAACAAGGATAAATCCACTTTAAGATAGATTTTGCTTTTTCCCAAAGGATTCTCTGAGTATATTGTGACATGAAGGGTCATATCAGATTTAAAAGTTTTGTTGAAACTTGTAATGGCAGTGACTGATGTGCCACAGTCTTCACACTGAGAATCTAGGCTGAGATTTTCTCAAGCTGAGTTTTTAAGGATGCTCAGATTCCAGAAAATTTGGTGTCACTTTAAAGTTAGCCTCTTATCACCTTCATAGTTTAGCTATAACTGACCTGTCTTCTCTGTCGAAAGATGGAGGTATCAAGGTCTTCTATAATGCTGGTGTGAGAAAAATGATATTGATTGCTTTCTGGTGGACTCCATGATTATACTTGGGAACAAATGCCCTATCACATCATGAACATGAGTATAATTTGTTGATGTAAGAATTTGAAAAAGGAGAATTCAGAGAGAATGGCTTCCAACCCTTCAGCAAAACTACAGTGGGGAAAAAAGTCCACTAAATGTAAAAAAAAAAAACCCAAAACAAACAAACAAAAAACCAAAAACTAACCAACCAAACAAAAAAATTCCCTAAAGCCAAAACCCCCCAAAGACCCCAAATCCAAATAACCCTGAAATAATTTCATTTGTGAAAAATGGTTTGAAAAATTATGTATCAGAAAGGAGGTCAGGAATAGGTAAGATTAAAACCATTCAGTATTGTTGGCCAAAGATGAGACAGAAACCAAGGGCTGATTTTTATATTCCCTTTGTAAGTAAGGTTTATAGAAATTTAACAATCTGTAATTGTGCTGAATCTTGTGTTGTCTTTTTTTAAAAATAGCACTTCTAGATAGTGAGAATGGAAATTACTATAGATATGAATCACTGGGGGTGCAGTGTGACTGGTTTTCAGTTGTGAGGAAAGGAACTCTGACTATTAATGGTCATAAATGAATTCTCTCTCTCGCTTCCCTTTCTCCCTTCCTTGCATCCTTGCAAGTTGCAGCGAAAGAAAATTCGAGGAGTGGGAAAGAGAGAAGGAATAGTGGAAAGCAGCAGAAGTTTATTAGAGCAAGAGGAATAATGGGTGACAAATACTTTGACGCAAGTGAGAAGATGGTCATAAAAAGAAGATAAAACTAGGAGAGCTCTTCAGTATAAAGACAAATAACTCTCGGGAGACTCTGAAGACTAAAGACTAACCAGTAATACCTCTACATCTGTCTAGCATCTGTCCCCTTCACCTCCTAACCATCCCCCCACCACTTTAGGCCCCCATAACAACTAAACTATTAAATGTTATTTATTATTATAAACTATTGGCATAGCTTTCCTCCCAATTGCTCTCCTTATCCTCTCCATTTACTCTCTTCCCTCTCTGAACCAACCTCTAAAGACATGCTGAATGAATAGTCCCGAAGCACAGATCTTGGCATGTTCTCCCCTGCTCTGTAAACTTTCTCTCTGCCTCTCAGATACAGTAAAAACTTCTGTGACTTTTAAAACTCCTCACAATCATCTCTGGCCTAACTGCAGGCTTGTTGCACGTTTCTCCTTCATGTATTCTGTTCCAACCAAACTGGAACAGAGGCATGACATTCTGTGGTTTAGGAGGTAGTACTGTATACCTGAGTTAAAATCCTGCCTTCTAATATTTATTGTGTGTGCTCCTGAGCATGTTACTCAACATCTCTGGTCTTTTAATTTCTTCATTCATAATATGAGGCCTAGAGCAGAGGTGTCTGCTGCATATAGGCAGCAGTGCTGCTCAAACCAGATTGAAAGGTAATTGGTAAATATTTAACAGAATTCCATTTGGGACTAGCTGTGTGACTCTGGACAAGTCACTTAACTCTCATTGCCGCCCCCAAAAAAGTAAAAAAAAATTAGTTTGGGAAATATTAAAAAACACTTTTTGAGGTCAGCTGAATCAAAAGTCCATATTAGACTCTTCCCTTTAGGAAAGTATTTTAAAAAGTCAAGAACAAAAGCTAAGATTCAAGGAAAGTGGAATAAGAGTGGTAGCCAAACTCAGAATAATAAAACCTCTTTTCTAGTTAAGATCTTTCATAGTCTTTCCCAACTCCCAGAAGCAGTGGTGATTAACAGATTCCAGAACTAGAGAGTAGTCAAAAAGGATGAGGACTGAAAAAGGCCCTTAGTCTTGACAGTTAAAAGAGATTATTGGTAAATTTGGAGAGTGCAATTTCTGTTGAATGATGAGGTGGGAAGCAAGATTTCAAAGGGTTTAGGAGAAAGATAGGGGATAAGTGGAGGCACCATGTTTAGAGTTTAGAAGGTTTTCTCAAGGAGTGTATCTACAATATGTAGGATCAAATGAAGTCCCATAGAGTGGGGAGTGGGGTCAGACTTCTGAAAAAAAGAAGGTAGGGGATGGGATCAAGGGTGAATGTGGAGGGGTTGGCTTTGGCAGTGACGAGTCCCTTCACAGACTGGGTTGAAGGAGCAGATAGATGGCTGAAGGATGACATGTAAGGTAGAAGGGAGAAGGAAGAGCTCTCAGGTAATTCCTTTTTTTTAGGGGGGTGCATGTGAGTAATATGAGGCAAGTGGGGTAGGGAGTACTGTGGAAGGAGATATAAAAACTTTTGAAAAGGGCTTGGAACAGCCACTGTGGAGAGTGGGATACAAATCAATTAGGGAGAATTTGAATGTTCGCCTTGCTGCTGTGAGGGCCCAGTTGTGAAATTAGATGATATAAATGTGTAGTGAACACTGCCAGTAGGACTTAATGATTTCCTTCAGTTCTTTTCTGCAGCAATTCCTGGAACAAAAGAGGCAGATGGTAGATTAATCCAGTGTTAGGGTTTTGGCACGGCAGGATCAGCAATAGGGCAAGGGGGGCAGGGCCAAGGGATTTGAGAGTAGAGGATAGTGTAGAGATGAGCTGATTCACCAAGAAGATGAAATAGGAAATTACTTCTATCCAGGAGAATGGGCAACATGAAGAGTATTTAAATGTAGCCACTGCAGTGGGAAAAATTTCAGAGCACATATAATTAGGTTAATAGAATTGCTGGAAAAGATTTTAGAGATCATCTAGCCCAAACCGACCTCTTCATTTTACAGATGGGGGAAGCAGACTTGCATCAATCAGTTTAAAATTAATGACTAGTTGTGGTTTGTTGTTGTTGTTGTTATTTTTACTTTTAACCTTGGCTTAGAGTGTAATTTTACAAAACACAGGTTAAACCTTTTATATTAAGAAATATATTAAGAAATATAAAGGTTTGATAAATTATCTCAGGGTTTTATATTTATGAACTATATCAAGGAAAGCATCTCACTAAATTCTATGACAATTAACATAATTAAAACACATTTGCTTAAATGTAGATATAGGGTTTTAAAATGCAGGTGGCTGTTTTGTTTATGTGTGGTTCTTAATTTGCACAGCTGTGATTTTTTTTCAGAAATTAAACTGATGAAAATAAAATTTTGCAGGGAAGAAGTTATATTTAGGTGGTACCAGTTTTGAAAGGGCAAATTATAAATCCTAGCATTTATAACCAGAAGATTGACAGAAGAGCAAGGCCAAGATATGCTGCATTAACTGATTTAAAAGACAAAAAAGAAAAAAAAAACCAACAGATTGGGCACAGAGCAAAAATGTCTTACTAGTTGCTAATTGTTTGCTAATTGTTTTGAGTGGAGCTGAATACAGAAGAAACCAGTGTATTTAAATGTGATGACATTCTAGATAATGTAAATGACCTATCTACTGGTAGGTTTTTAAATTAACTTCCAAACTGACTTTCACTTGCAAACAAACAAAGCAACTATGCAAATAGTTTTGGTCAGTGCCTGGAGCATATCTTAACCTGAACTGAATACACAAGGTGTGCTGAACAAATGTGGGCCATTTCTTCAAATTTGCTACACTTTGTGCTCCTAGGGATCTTTTCTGGTATTGCTATTAAATCAAGCAGTTAATTCTGGGGGTGAGGGGTGAGGGGTGAGGGGAGGGTAGAATTCAAATTAACAAACAGACAAACAAATAAGTAAGTAAATAAATAGGGGGCAGCTAGGTGGCACAGTGGATAAAGCACTGGCCCTGGATTCAGGAGGACCTGAGTTCAAATTTGGTCTCAGACACTTGATACTTACTAGCTGTGTGACCTCGGGCAAGTCACTTAACCTTCATTACCCTGCAAAAAACAAAAACAAATAAATGAAAGCCAATCTCTTTCAAGGACAGCTAGGTAGTGGGCTGTGGCTATAGTGTGGGGCCTAGAATCAGGAAGACCTCTTCCTGAGTTTATATCTGGCTTCAGATACTAGCTGTGTGACCCTGAGCAAGTCACTTCACCCTGTTTGCCTCAGTTTCCTCATCTGTAAAATATGCTGGAGAAAGAAATGGCAAACCACTCCGAAATCTTTGCCAAGAAACACTAATGGGAATGTTCTTGGGGCTATCAGTTCAACTCATCAACAATTTATTGTTCCAAACTGCATTTAATTGGCCTATGTAGCATAGGATCCTTGAACTGGAATTGGAAGAAACCTCTCAAAAGTCGTCTAAGTCAAACCTGCTTTCTCACCACTTTCCACTCCTTCTGTTTTGTAGATAAGGAAACTGAGACCCAGTAAAATTAAATAAGGCAGCTAGGGTCAGGTAGCTGACAAAGTGTTTGGGGCCTGGAGTCAGGAAGACTCATCTTTCAGAGTTCAAATCTAGTTTAGACATTTATAAGCTGTGTGACCCTGGGCAAGTCATTTAACCCTGTTTTTCTCAGTCCTGAAGAGTTGGATGTGACTGAAATGACTCAACAACAAAAGTTAATGACATTCCCTATATGATTACAGTGATCACATAGCTATCTATGTGAAGGAAGTTGCAATCAATCATCCTGTGTATTGACTGTTCAAGTTAGATATCCAGCAATCCTTCTAGCCATTGCTTGATGCCAATGATCTGAATCCTCTTCTCTCCTTTTTATTTCTATTATACCATCAACTCCTGTGGATCCGATAATTACTAAAATAGACGAAATCCTCATGGCCTCTAATCTCATATCACCAAAAGCTTGCTGGATATCTCCAAGTGGGGGCCCCATAGGCACCTCAAATTTCATATATATAAAATGAACCTCGTATCTTTTCCCCCTAAACCTGTTGCTCATAGAGACTGCCTTATTTCTATAGAAGCCATCACCCTCCTTTTTGACTATTATTCACATGTACCCTTGGCTTTATCTCTTTCTCTTTAAGGCCACCACCTTGGAGACCATATCACTACTTGCATGGAATCTCATTAAAAGCTCTTAATTCCTCTACCTAATTTCTGTCTCTTTTATTATCAGTCTATTCTCCCTATAGCTTCTGAATTAATATTCCTAAGTCATGGGACCTGCTATAATTCTCCTCTGCCTTGAATCCTTATTGCTTATAGGATACAATACAAATTCATCTTGGCATTTAAAACTTTTCACAGCCTGACTCTAACCTAACTTCCAGATTTATTTCATAGTTTCCACATGAATCTTTTTTCTCCTTGTATCCCCTTTGGCACTATACCTTGTACAAAGAATGTACTTAAAGTGTATTTAATTAAATTCATTTTCAGCATTTAAACATTCTAAAAATTGTGTTTGGAATTACCAGCTAGTGGGTCAAGTACTTGAGGTATTTCTGGAGGATGGGCCGTGTTGTACAAGATCAAGGCAGGTGTAAACAACAGACCTCAATTGGGTCACCTGTGCAGCAATGTTATTCTTAAGATATCCAAATCTTTGGCATTTATATTGTGATTTGTTGCAGTTTGTGATGAATTTTGAGATAGGATATTAAATAAAGGAAGCTCTTTAGTCATACTTGCATACTTGAGTATTTGAAGCCAAACAGCTTTAATTTTACATTCAGTTACAGTAAATTTCAGATATTAAAAAAAAAAAGTTAGGGATTGTTAAAATAAGATGAAAGACAAAGTGCTAAAGTTAAGACCAGAGGTAAAGTCCTTCCTCCTATATGCATTGTCACTTTGGGCCAGTCTCTTAACTTTTCAGTGAGGGCAACACGTAATTCCTTGGGACTGGTTCACAGAGTTGTTGAGCGTCTGAATTGGTAGAGGGGAATTTTCTTGCTCTGAGGGTTTTCCTTTACCAGTGAAATTGTGTGGACCCCTCAACAAATGTATATGAAAAGGTGAACATTTCAATCTTTAGAATTTACCAAAAGAAATAGCTGTTTATGAAGTCATTTGCTAGTTCAGTCGTTTTCCAGTTGTGTCTGACTCTTTGTGATTCCATTTGGGGTTTTCTTGGCAAAGATACTGAAGTGGTTTGCCATTTCCTTCTCCATCTCATTTTACAAATGAGGAAACTGAGGCAAACAGGGTTAAGTGACTTGACCAGGGTCACACAGCTAGTAAATTTCTGAGGCCAGATTTGAAAATAAGAAGCTGTGTCTTCTTGACTGCAGGCCTGACACTCTACTCACTGTGCCACTTAGCTACTGGTAACTATTTGTTAGTAGTTTACTATTTTATGATTTCATTTTGCCTCATGGGTTGATGAGCAGGACAAGATAGCAGTCAGATATCATGCTTTTGATTAGATACCTGAAATATTTGCCATTTCAGATTATTCTATATCTGGAGCTTAATATGTTAGAATTTAAGCTTTAAAAAATATCTTTGGTTATTGTTGAATCTATTGAATTTGTACCTTTTGAAATTTCTGCATTTTCCAAAATACTATGAAACATGAAATTGACTAGTTTAACCTTTATATGGTAAATAAAATGGAATTGTAACACATGTTTGTTTCCTCTATTGACCTTGTAGGATATTCATTAGGGCATTAGGGGACTTTTAGACATATTGAATCCTTTTGATTGGGACCTTGGGCATATTCAAATCTTACAATATTGGTAGTCAGTTGAAAAGAATTGTTAAAATATCTAGCACTTATGTGTATTGGAGTTACAAAGACACAAAAGCAATTCCTACTTCCAGGGAGCCTACATGCTTTTAGGGAAAACAACTGGTACACACAGAAATATAACATTTGTGCATTTCATAAGATGCTTTTTTATCATATGGAGTGTTCCAAGAATGGAATAATTTTCCTTATTAAAACATTGACTACAAGCTTATTTTTCTCTAGCAGTGCATAGAGATAGATTGTATTTCTGAATAGGTGAGTGGGTGAGATACTTTGTGGTTTAGCAAGCACTGTGAAGGGAATGTTTCTGTTTAGGCTCAGAGATCTGCATCTCTATAGCCACTATTTCCTAAACTACTTAAAGTATGGATGCCAATATTGCATTTGCCATCTGCTAAGGGAGATTTAGGAAAACTGTATCTTAGAGACAGAGGTGTTAATCTTTAAGTGGAATCTAGACTGATTCTTTAGAGGAGTCCTACAGATTTTTTTGTATTTTATGCCAGAGAAGGTTTGATTTGAATTTCAGCTGAAGAAAAGTTAGCATAATTTTTGTAGGTTATCAAAAATATATTCATATTGTTTGATATAGCAGTAATAGATATTCATCATGACTCAGATAAATATACCACATTTAGAAAGTGTATATTATACATTTTAAATCATAGTTTGACTTTTTAGGGATTCATTTTTATAGATACCGTAGGAAATGACATACTTTTTTTTGATAATTGAAATTAACAGTTGTGATGCAATTCAATACACTGCTCATGGGTATTTGAGGCATTTTTTTTGGTCAAGGTGACAAGAATATCAGTAAGCTATATATATTGCATTGTTTGATTTAATTGTTATATTCCAGGTATTTAAAAATCAGAGATGATGGCTTTATTTAGATTAAAAATTACATATATATATGATATATCTAATATTTTATATATATATGAATTTGTAACTAATCATAAACATGAAATTTAGATTTGAAAAGTGAATAGACATTTTCAGCTAGGTCAACATGAGATACTTAAAATAATTGAGCTAGACAGCTGACTTATTGGTTATTATTTCCTCTCTTTATAAGTATATTGGATAAGAGAAGTGAGTTGTCCTGCTCTTTTGTATTATATTTCTATTTAGAATTTCCAAAGAAGGAAAATATACTTTTACATAGGCAGACATAGCAATAGCTGTTTCAGGTTGGATTATCACTTCTCAGTAGTGTCTGAGTAATCCATTTGCTTAATTAAATGACCTCCAACATTTTAAAAAAAGATTATCAAAAGACATGTATACCCCATCGTAACCTGTTAATTGTTTACTTTAAAATGGCTTTAGGTGAAACAACTTTGCTGGAGAGAAATTAGCTCTGGTTTATGGAAATTAGTTCTTGGGTTAGGCTCTAAAAATTTTAAATCCATCTTTAATGATTTAAATAGTAAATAGATTATAGACACTATAATGGGGTAGCATTTTGTTTGGATACCTAACAGATCTTGGGTATAGAGGCCTCTCACACAATGTCCTTGAAGAGTTTTGTTTTGTATTCACTTTTGGTAGCAGGACGAAGAATGGGAGGGAGAAATATGGCTAGAGCACAAGAGGAAAGGCTTCTCATTCTGGAATTGAGATGGGATTGTGTTGGAGCCAGCTCAAATCTACTCTTAGGAACAGATTGTTAAATTTTTCAGTGTGAGCATTTATACCTCAGAGATGGGCAAACCTACAAATCAGGGCTTGATTTATTGTTTGGTGATTGTCTAGACTTGAGAAATGATGGAGACTATATTAATAATACAGATTAATCTTTTAAAAGTGTATCCTGTGTACATTTTTTTCTGGAGATCCAGTATTAAAATTTACCAATAACACTTTTTTTTTTTTCTGCCAATCCCCTGATTTCCGATTTAACACCTAGATAGTCATAACAATCCCCCAATGAGTATGGGAGTTATTAACAACTATGGAGAGGTAATCTTGGCTTCTCAAAGACCATGCCCATACAGCAAAGTGCTGTTGGCAGGTCCTAACTCAGATGGAAAGGCTTCTGGATTGTAGCTTGATGTCTACTGTCTGAAGTCTAGTCTAGCTCTGTGTGGAGAAGGTCATACATACTCTGGCCACAGGATAGTAAGTTCTTTGGCCGTGAAAGATAGATATTTCTATATTGCGTATATTATAGATACCCACACAATTATTGTATAGTGTCTAGTCTCCTTGTTTTATTTTGTTTTTTCGGAGGGCAATGAGGGTTAAGTGACTTGCCCAGGGTCACACAGCTAGTAAGTGTCAAGTGTCTGAGGCTGGATTTGAACTCAGGTCCTCCTGAATCCAGGGCTGTTGTTTTTTATCCAGGGCACCACCTAGCTGCCTCTGTTTCTAGTCTCCTTAACAATACTGTCATCCTCTCCCCTGGAGATATTTATCAACCAGCAGTTAAGCATATTAAGCAATTAAGCATAGACTGGGTATATGGTACCCTGCTAGGCACTGGGTATACAAACTGAAAAACAAGTTTTTTTTTTTTTTAAAGGAAAAGAAAATACTCTTGCCTTCAAGAAACTAGCATTCTTCTGGGGGATAGAGTGTGCTCAGGGAAGTAAAGAAAAAAATAATAGAAGGAGGAGAAGGAGAAGAAGGAGAAGAAAGCAGTAATAGCAGGTGGAATGAAGAATGATTTGGCATGGGAAATAGGCTCTGGACTGAGCCCAGAAAGAAGCTACCTTAAATGGGAATTGACGCATTTACCACATAGTCTACATGTGAGAGGAAAACAATTCATTGTCTCTGAGAGTTAGAACAATGCAAAAGTACTTCACACTACTTCAAAACGAATGAGGAGGAAGATGAATACAGGCATTCCTTGGCTTAATTGTGCTCTGCGGTTACTGAATTAAAAAAAAAAAACAAATTTAAGTTTGTGGTAACCCTGAGTCTAGCAAGTCTATCAGCATTATTTTTCCAACAGCATGAGCTCATATTGTGTCTCTGCGTCACATTTTGGTCATACTCCATATATTTCATCATTTTTCATTATTATCATATCTGCTCTGTTTAATCAGTGATCTTTGATGTTACTATTTATAATTGTTTTGGCATGCCATGAATTGTACCCACATAAGATAGCAAACTTTATAAATGTTGCGTGTGTTCCAACTTCCATCAACCTGCTCTTCAGACTTTTTCTTCTCCTCTGATTTCTCTGTTCATTAATACATAGTAATATTAAATTAGGCCAGTTAATTACCCTACAATGGCCTCTAACTGTTCAGGGGAAAGGAAGAGTCAATCCATGTGGCAAAATTCATTGTTTTCTTATCTTATGAAATTGCCACAACCACCTCATTCTTCAGCAATCAACACTTTGATCAGTCAGCACCCATGAACACAGAGACAAGACTGTCAACCATCAAAAAGATTCCAACTCACAGAAGGCTTAGATGATGTTTAGCATTTTTAGCAATAACATATTTTTAAAAATTAAGTTATGTACAATATACTTTAGACAATACTGTTGTACACTTAATAGACTACAGTATAGTGTAAACTTAAGTTTTATATGCACCAGGAAACCAAAAATTTCTTGTGACTCTATTGTGATCCTTGCTTTATTTTGGTACCCTTGATATCTTCAAGGTATGCCAGTATGTTACATGACAGGATTAAAATACTCTTGACAGGCTTCAATGATGCACCTTACCTAATATGATTAATTGTAGTAAAAATAAATGTAAGGTCCTTCACTTGGATTCAAAAAATCAACTTCACAATTCCAGGATAAAGGAGTTGTAGTTAGACAATTTCATCTGGAAAAAATAAAAACAACCACCACAAAACAAAAACAAAGCTCTGAAGACTTTAATGGAATGAAAGCTCAATATTAGGCAATAGTTTGACATGACATGGACAAAAGTTCACATGGTCCAAGTACGCAAAATTAAGAGAATCATAATATCCAGAAGGAGGGAAGTAATGGTGCTCCTATCCTCTACCTTGGTCAGGGCCTAGCTGGAGTGTTTTGTTTTTTTCAGTTTCTGGGTACCATTTTTAAGGAAGTCACATCAAGGCATCAAGCACTTATTAAGGAGGACATTTACAAGCTGCTAACAATCCATAAGAAGGTAATGAGGTTGGTAAGGGGAATGGAAATGATGCCATACAAGATCATTTGAAGGAACTGAGAATGTTTATCCTTGAAAGAGAAGAGGTGGGGGGAGGTAGTAATTTAAATCTGTTCAAAAGTAGAATTGGCCTCTTCCCTGAGGCCTCTAGGTGGCCCAGTGGTTGGAGTGCTGGGCCCAGAGTCAGGAAGACCTTAGTTCAGATCCCACCTTAGATACTCACTGTATGACCCTGGGCAAGTCACTTAAACTTCACTTTCCTTAACTGTAAAATTGGGACAGTAATAGTTTTGTGAGGATCAAATGAGTTATTATTTATAAAGCACTGAGCACACTGCCAGGCATATAGTAGGTGCTTAATAAATTACTTTCCTTCTGAAAATATTGTTTCCCTTCACTAGAACTTTTCAAAGGGAGGGTGCATGGTAGGGAAACAGGGGATTCCTGTTTCTTTATGGGCAGGACTAAGTGACCTCTGAGGTCTTTTACAGTTATCAAAAGTTTGTGAATTATTGATTTGGAGCTGGAACTCTAGGGTTCAGGACCTCAATTACATTTCCTTACCTTCTTTCCCCATTCCCAGGAGGCTAGCAAAATAGATCAGCAGTGGTACAGTAACTTTTTTTTTTTTATATATTTTTTTTCCTTTTTTTTTTTTGTTTGTTGTTGAGGCAGTTGGGGTTAAGTGACTTGTCCAGGGTCACACAGCTAGTAAGTGTCAAGTGTCTGAGGCCGGATTCGAACTCAGGTCCTCCTGAATCCAGAGCCAGTGCTCTATCTATTGCCCCACCTAGCTGCCCCACAGTACAGTTACTTTTTACTCCCAGAAATCAGATTAACCGTTGTTACTGTTTTAAATAAAATTAAGACACCCCCCCTTTCCCTTTTGTTCCAGAAGCGGCTAGGTATAATAATTAACTTGATGCCCCTTTCTTGTGAATGGGAGAACTAATCAGTAAATTGCATATATAAAGTTCCTTAACATCTTTCTCTGCTATATAACTTTTGAATTATAAAACAACAAACTGGGTAGGAGGAATAAACTAGTCTGAACTCTATGGGCTTGACTGAAGAATTTTACATCAAATCCCAACTTTAGGGTGGGACTATTATTCTTGTTTCATTAAAAAGAAAAGTTTGATGATGATGATGCTGTGATGTTTTTTGTATTTCTCCCACCACATACACTTCCCAATATCTCCTCTAAGTTAAATAACAAAAAAAACTTCCCTTGTCTCAAAGAAAAATAGTTACAACCCAACCATATCTGGTATGCAGCACTGGGAGTCTGGAGTCCTCCACATTTCCATTGAGAGCTACAAAGTGTGTGTACCTAGTGGAGTACCTTCACTAAAGAGCCCTAAGTTTTTCTGCTGCATCACACTGTTTGGAAAAGGGCTGAGAACCAGTAAGTAGCAGGAAGTAGGAAAAATTTTCAGTCTGTTCCTGAATTTTTTTTTTTAAATGGGATCCCTTTGACAGACTGTAAATGTTTGAAGAATCACATTCTCGGTATTTATTCTGAAAAGCAAGAGAAGGGGTGTGGTTTCCCTTTTTCTAGGATTAAAATCCATGGTAAATGATGGCATCAATATTCTATTATAATAAGATCAATTTGCAGTATATCCAGGCTTACTTTAAATGAAAGCCTAGCTTAATTGGGTTTGACTAAAGAAAATCATGTCCTTCCCAAATGGGAATGAAAATGAGCAGATGTACAAAATGAACCTTGAAATTAATCTTGGGTTCACCCCTTCCCTCCCCACCATTTTACAATAATATTGAAACTGACAAGGGAAAATACATTCTGCATATTTAGAACCAATTTGAAAAAAAATCAGACATATCATTGGTATTTATGAGCGTACCTGTATTATCTAGACTAAACTGCTGCCATTCTTTAAAATGTAGCATACTTAAAAATAAACATTGCTTTAAAGATCAGTTTAAACTTTGATTTATCATCACACCATTTAACAAACTGAGAAACCTTTTAGAATTTTACAAAAAGAAAAACCGCAAAACAATTCATCTTTTTACCCCTTTTCCTCATCCTGAATGCTGTCTCTTATTTTAATCATGTTAATCTACTATGAACTGTAAACCACTCCTGCCGTCTGGTTGCTTGAGAACAAAAATGCTTTCAGTTACTCCTTCTTTAGTAAGCCAGGGCTGCACATCATGCATGGCCTTGCAAACAGTTAGGGGGTTAGTTGGAACTGATCGATACATTCAGAATCCTTTATTTAGTGAGATCAATACACTGTAATGAAGTCTGTGCTCCAATTCCCTGCCAAGGATCACTGCAGGGGATGAGAAGGTGTCTTTTTCTGTTATGAAGCACAATAAAAATTATGTTTGATTTAAAAAAAATTCAAAATACAGAGCCACACTTTTGATCCTCTTTTAAACAGGGTCTAAGAAGCATGCGTTTGTGAATATATCCCAGGGATTCTTTGAAATGAATAGCACTTTTTTACTTGCCTAATTTTATTTTGGAGTGATTGTTCAAAATTAACACTTAGCATCCTAATTTCAAAGTAAGCCAATGAAAGCTCCTATCATTCAGGAAGGAAAATTGAGGATTATTAGAATGATACCTTCTTACTTAACATGTATATGGCCTGAACACAGGAGATGATTGTTATTAGAATAGATTTAATATAATTTTTCACATGTTTCTTGGTGGAATAAAGATTTTCTCTTGTTATTAACATACAAACCAAAAATATAGGGTGCATGGAAGCCATAGTGCTTGGACACAAATTTGAATAAATGCAAGGTGATTTCTGTGAGGCATCTTTATGAATTGTATAGTAGGATTGTGACAAGCTTCTTAGTAACTTGTTTATATCATTTCTGTAGTGTTGAGGCTGGAAATACTTATGTCCTAATCCAGGAAGGCAGGTCATTGATGTGAATATGATTTTGATTGTTTAGCCTTTTCAGAGCATTTTCAAATAAGTGCTTCATATCACTTAATCAGAATTTCTAGGAATTAGCATTGCCAGGTTGGCCATTTTTAAAAATGTCAACCATTAAAATACAGCCTTTAGCTTTTAGTATTATTAATATACAACTGAATAAATATCTCAGAAATTTTTTATTTTTCTTTTTTAGAGTAGATTTTTACTTTTTATTGTTGTTTCTACATAGCCTCCTTTCCCCCTGTACTCCTCCTTTTCCCATCTCCTATGGCATCATCCTTTATGAAAAGGAATTTTAAAAAGAAGAAAATATTTTTTAAAAAATCAGCAAAATCAATAAACACACTGAAAAAAGTTGAGATTATATGCAATATTCTACACCTATAGATAGCCATTTATGAAAAAGGGCAGGATAAAGTATTATCTAAGATATTTGATATTTTTTCCTAGTCAGTGATTTCCCTTTCCTTAGATGCATTAATTTTGTTGGTCCTGAAGCTTTTTAGTTTCATATAATCAAAATTATCTATTTTATCTTTTATAAAAAGTTACCTCTGTCCCTTATTTGGTTAAGAATTTATCCGTTACTCATAGTTGTGATAAATAATTATCTGTGTCTCTTCTAAAGTTTTCATTGTATGACTATAAATATTTAGGTCATTTATCCATTTTGAAATTACGAACATGGTATAAGATGTTGGTCTAAACTTAATTTCTGCCATATTACTTTCCAGTTTTCCTGGAAAGTCTTGTCAAGTGAGGAAGTCTAGGTAGTTTATATTTTCAGACTTATTGTACCCTAAACTTTTATTGAGTTGAATTGTTTCTAATTCTTCTTTGTCTGGTCTGTTCCTTTGGTCTACTTTTCTTCTTTTTTCCCCTTTAAAATAGTACCAAATGATTTTGATGGTTGTGACTTTATGGATTGTGGTCTGGAACTGCCATTCTTCCCCTCTTCTACATTTTTTCCTCATTTCTCTTGATATTCTACATCTTTTGTTTTTCCAAATGAATTTTCTTTTGTCTGACTCAGTAAAGTGTCCCTTTCGTAGTTTGGTTACTATTAGGATTTGATCAGTATATAAAAATGCAGTTAAGAATGTTCCTACCAGGGGGCAGCTAGGTGGCGCAGTGGATAAAGCACCAGCCCTGGATTCAGGAGGACCTGAGTTCAAATTTGGCCTCAGACACTTGACACTTACTAGCTGTGTGACCCTGGGCAAGTCACTTAACCCTCATTGTCCTACAAACAAAACAAAATAAAATGAATGTTTAAAAAACTATCTTAAAAAAAATGTTCCTACCAGACCATCATGTGTTTTACATGATGACATTCTACATCTACAAGAAAATTTTTTCTGCCTAAAAATGAATTGTTTTATAAAATATATTTCTCTTTTATTTATGACTGAAGTCAAGGGATTCCTTGGTCATTTTCTATGTATTCTCTAGAAACATTTTTGTCAGGACCACTGACACAGACATTTGGAAAACAATGCTAAATAAGATGCCTTTCAAAGCATTTTATTTAGTAGAACTTCACAATTACAAATTTTGGGCTCTTATTTTTGTTTTATTTTATTGCCTGTGAAATTTTATCTTCATTAACATAATCCTAGAAATTAAAATCTAATCATTTTGCATAGATTTGTATTTAATAAAATTACATTCATAACTTCCACCATCCAAACCCTATAATACTGAAATCTCCCCCAACCTTGTAACCCTATTCTTTTCAAAATATTAATTAACTTGGGAGAAATTCTTATCTATTAGAATTAGGGTTTGGTAATATTCCAAAAGGCATATAGCATCTTTTATTATTATGTATTTCTCATTATAAGTTGTAGTTTAATCATATGTAAAAGGGGAATAATAAAACTCCTACCACTTTCCCCTATAATAGGGTTTATTGGCCTTGTCTCTCTTGGTAGATTGCTCTCCTTGAGGACAAATATACTATCTTACAATGCATTGCTGATAGCGCATACTCAGTAAATGCTTCTTAAATAGATGTTCAATGAAATTTACAACAAAATACAACAATATAATTTTGATTAGAAAGAAAAACTTTTTTTCTGGAAATAATATAAAACATGCCATGACTTTTCTTTTGAAATTTCATGGTCTGCACAGATGTGAATATAGGTTTTTCATATGTTAGTTGTACTTTTGCTTATATGTTTACTAGAATATTTTTTCAAACGAAAACTTTGATGGGTAGACATGGATGAACTTGGAAGAATAGTGTAGTTTGGGATTCTTTTGTTTGATCCCCATAGATAAGGGGGAGAAGGCTGAGAGTTTTGTGTGGCTTTGCAGTTAATTGAAAGCTGGATATTTGGTAAAAACAGCATCTGAGTACTGGAATACTTGATGTGAAACCGAATCATCTGACAGAGTAAGTAGCATCCGTGTTTTATAGTGGTTTCCATGGATTTCTCTATTTGTCCTTGACTTATAATGAACCTATTAGCTATAAGCCATCACAGTGCCTGTGGGCAAATCCTGATTCCTTCCAAAAGTAAAAGCTGACAGATGTGGCCAAAGGGGCTTTCTCTATGAGATACATTCAAACTTTTTAATGATTTTAATTTTCCAAACAGAAAATACTTTTCAATGGTAATATAAAAAATAATGAGCGAAGAGATTTCATATGTCTTTATTCTAGGATGACCTATATGCGGTATTTGATGTTTTCTTTCTTATCCTTTTGCTTCAGTGTTTCGAATTTAGACTGTGCTAGCTGGAGTTGATAAATAGCTATATTTTGCATCTATCTGAGGGCATAAGCTTTTTCCCCCTTTTATTTCCATTTTTCATCTTTTGGGGGGGCAGGCTTGGGGGAGGGTTTGAAGAGGACCATTTATTAGCTTAAGGATACATACATAGGCAATACATAAATATAGTATTTGGTAGAATATTAGTTCCTGTGCTCCACAGGCACGTTGTGTATTCTCTACACTCACCCTGGCTCTTATCACCTCTTGCCTGGACTATTGAATAACCTTCCAATTGGTGTCTCTCATTCAAGTCTCTTTGCATTCCAATCTATCTCCTACTTAGATGCCAAAGTGATTTTTCTGAAGTGTGGATCTGACTGTTTTATTTCCCCCTACTCAGTAAACTCCAGTGGCTGTCTGTTATATGTAAAGTTAAATATAAACCTCTCTATTTGTATTTTAAAACTCTTTACAACCTAGCTCATTCCTACTGTCCCCATATTCTTACACTTTCTCCCTTCCCTGGACTTCATGATCCAGCTGAAATCACCTCCTTGCTTTTCCTTGTATACAATACTGCATCTCCCACCTCCCCATTTCCTATCACCATGTTTTTTTTTTTTTTAATTCTTCATACCTAGATTGCTCTTCCTCCTGATCTCCACCTCCAGTGCTGAGCACAGTGCTTGGCTCATAGTAAGCCTGTAATAAATGCTTGTTGATTAACTTAGTGAATAATCAGTTCGTGATTTACAACTGAAACATTTTGGGAAACAAATTAGTTGAGCTCACACAACTTATGAATTCAAGCAGTCAATTACACATATGCCACATCTTGCTGTTGGAGAGGGGTTTTTTATATAGACTTTCTTGGTCATATTTCTACCCTCACATATCTTTTGGCACTTTGACTGATGAAGGGGCATTGTTTG
The DNA here is from genome assembly GCF_019393635.1 of Dromiciops gliroides. Classification (NCBI taxonomy): domain Eukaryota; kingdom Metazoa; phylum Chordata; class Mammalia; order Microbiotheria; family Microbiotheriidae; genus Dromiciops; species Dromiciops gliroides. The sequence goes on along the minus strand of NC_057861.1, from coordinate 243,872,753 downwards.
TAAAATATTCAGGGCCTAACTCTATGATGCCACTTGTAATTAGTCGACCTGAAAGCAAGTGGACTGTCTTGCATGGATAATGTTGTATTTCTTTTCTTAAGTTTACTAGTCACTTTTGATACTGTAATTATGATGACATTTAATTGACTATATATTTACATCCTGTGAGGTCCAGTGAAAAGAATACAGGATTTGGAGTCAAGAAGATTTGGGTTCAAGTCTTGACTCTTAAATTTATTTTGTGTGGCCTTTTGCAAGTCACTTAATTTCTTTGGGACTCATTTTCCTCATCTATGAAATGAATGGGTGGGCCTAAGTTTAGCGTGATCTCCAAGATCCCTTCTATAGTTCCTAACTTTGGATTCTATTATCCTTTAACCAAATAGAAGAAATGTAATTTTATTATTATTGTCACTGTTCAGCATTTACTGTGGTCACTGAGCATCATTTTACCAGGTATGATGGGAATTTAAAAAATAATGGAAAGGCATAGATCTGTTATTCTTGGTCTAAACAAATTGATTTTAAACTGCTGCATGATAGTATTATTTTGGGATAGATGTCCATAAGGAGACTGAGCATAGGAGGAAATAAAGTCTTTGATTAGTCAACAAACATTTATTTAATGATATCGGCCACTCACTGTGCTAAATACTGAAGATACAATGGAAGGCACAAAAAAGAGCAGTCTTTCCCTTTAAGAAGTTCCCATTCTAGTGGGGGAGACCATATGCAAAAGACTATATGACATGCAAGATATCCAATATGTAAATGAAGGTAATCTCAGAGAGAAGGCACTAGCTGTGGAGGGAAGGAGACCCTTGATGGCCTTCTGCGGAAGATGAGATTTGAGTTTAGTCTTTGGAAAGCCAGGAAAACTAGGAGACTGAGGTAAGAAGGGAGAATATTTCATATATTGGGGGTAGCCAGTGAAAAGGCATGAATTTGGTAGATATGTTGTATGGGAGGGTGGCCTGTTTCAAATGCACTTAGATGAAAATATTGCTCTCCCTCCATGTAGGACCCTTCATGAGATCATAATGGTAAAATTGGAAGGGACTTTAGATGTTAACTAGTTCATTTTAACTATATCATTTTACAGAGGAGGACACTGAAGCCCGAATAGATTAAGTGACTTGCCCTATGTCAAAAAGCAAAGCTAGCATTTCAGCCTAGGTCTTGTGTCTCTAAATTCCTTAGGCCCTCTACCATATACTACTTGTTCTTTTTGTTCAGTGGTTTCAGTTGTGTCCAACTCCTCATGACACCATTTGGGGTGTCTTAGCAAAGATAGTAAAATGGTTTGCCATTTCCTTCCCTAGCTCATTTTACAGATGAGGAAACTGAAGTAAAGTGGGTTATGTGACTTCCCAGGATCACATAGCTAGTAGTATCTGAGGTAGCATTTGAACTCTGGTTTTCATGACTTAAGTCTCTGTGCCACCTAGCTGCCCCCATGCAATACTGCCTTCCTGTAAATATTCTACATATTGTAAGTAAAAATACTTATTCTTTGAGCAGAGGCATATTAAATTTAATTACCAATTTATCCAACTAGATTTTTATTAAAAAAGTAAGAGCTTTGTGGGTAATGCATAGTTTTCCTTTTAAATTTCCTTTTGGATTTTATTTTTCTTTTTAGAGTCAGAAAACTTTTTTGTTATTCTTTCTAGTTATGAGAAATCTTTGGGAACAAAAGTCTAATTTCGATACTTAATAATGTAATACATCAATAACCATTAAGTCACATATACTTGCTAAGCTTTCATTAGGTGCACTGTTTGGTTTTTTTATTCCCCAAATCCCAGACACAGCAAAAATGAGCAAAAGCTCATTACTGCCTCACAATCTGCAGTCAGCACAAAAAATGTAATCAAAGTTTAAAATAAGTTCTTTTCTTAATAATAAAGAAAACTTGGTAACCTTAATTTTATCTTCCTTTATTTTTTTCATTTTCTGTAATGAAAACAAAGTTGTTTGTTCCTTTATGTGCGTCCTGTTTAAAGTTGATTACTGGGGCAGCTAGGTGGCACAGTGGAAAGTACCAGCCCTGGATTCCAAAGGACCTGAGTTCAAATCCACCATCAGACAATTGACACTTACTGTGTGACCCTGGGCAACTCACTTAATCCTCATTGCCCCTCCCCAAGAACAACAAAAAAAGTTGATAATTTTTCCTGGTCACTTATTTATATATTTGAGAAGAGATAAATGATATTCATGACATTAAAGGCCATATGTGTTAGGATGGAAGAACCTATGGCATATATCATACTTTGGCCATTTCAGCTTGGTGGCCTTGTTTCCTTCATACTCAAATTCTTCTCCTTTTCTCTCATATTCTTTTTTTCCTTTTTTTTCTTTTCTCTTCTTTTTTTTAGGGGGCGGGTGGGCCAATGAGGATTAAGTGACTTGCCCAGGGTCATACAGCTAGTAAGTGTCAAGTGTCTGAGGCCAGATTTTAATTTAGGTCCTTCTGAATTCAGGGCTGGTGCTATATGCACTGGGCCACCTAGCTTCCCTACCCCCCCATTTTTCTCTCATATTCTGAACTCTTCTTCAGTAAAGGATAGTAGTAAAGGATATATAGATATAGATATAAATGTATGTGGTTGCCTTATGTGTAGGTCTAATAACATTTGTTTTATGGAGAGGCAGTATTGCAGAGAGAAGGTAGCTAGGAGGCGCAGTGGATAGAAGCTAAGTCTGGATTCAGGAAGACCTGAGTTCAGATCTAGATTCAGACCCTGTTTGCTTCAGTTTCCTTATGTGTAAAATGAACTGGAGAAGGAAATGGCAAACCACTCCATTATCTCTGCCAAGAAAATCCCAAATGGGATCACGGAGTCAGATGTGACTGAAAAATGACTCAACTCGATAGGGCAGAGTGGATAGAGTACTTCATTTAGAATCAGAATATCTAGGCTTTTATTACGTTTCTGCTGCTCTATCACAGGATCATAGATTTAGAGCAGAAAGGGACCTCTTTGTGCCCAATCCCCTCATTTTATATCTTGAGGAAACTGAGGCACGGATAGGCACAGGAGTCTTCCTAATGCCAAATATGTACCCTTTTTCCTCTGAACAAATGATTAGCTCCAAGGGAGCAGCTAGGTGGCACAGTGGATAAAAAGCTGGCCCTGGATTCAGGAGGACCTGAGTTCAAATCCGCCCTCACACTTGACATTTACTAGCTGTGTGACCCTGGGCAAGTCACTTAACCTTCATTGCCCTGCAATGAATGAATGAATGAAACAAATCATTAGCCTATCTGGCCCTCAGTTTCCTTGTCTGGAAAAAAAATTAGCTGTTTGGATTGGAGTAAGGGTTCTTAACATTTTTCATGTGTATTTTAGACCACTTTGGCGGTTTGGTGACACCTATGGACTCTTTCCTTGAATAATGTTGTAACATTTATTTACATAGGATTACCATGGAAATCAAGTATATTGGAATGCAATTAAGATTAAAAGCAAAAAAGCAAAAAAAGCAAAAAAAAAAGTTCCAGGATCCCAAGTAAAAAACCTTCTGGGCAATAGGATCTAGTTTGTGGTCTGATTTTCAGCTGCCACCATCCAGAGTAATTCTGCAGGGGAGAGAGGGGGAAAGCTAGAAAATGGAAATTGATATTACTTTGAAAATTATGTCAAAAAATGCTGGGCCATGCACTCTTCTGTTGCTCTTCTCCCTAATTTTAATCTTTGTCTTCTTTGAAGGCTAAATTCAGGTCCCACCTCCTTGGGGAAGCCTCCCCAGAGCTTTCCAGTTTGCCATGCTCCCTCCTGCCCACCAACCCTTTTTTTTTTTCCCTTAAGTGAGGCAATTGGGGTTAAGTGACTTGCCCAAGGTCACACAGCTAGTAAGTGTTAAGTGTCTGAGGCCGGATTTGAACTCAGGTACTCCTGACTCCAGGGCCGGTGCTCTATCCACTACGCCACCTAGCTGCCCTGAACCCACCAACCCTTTTTAACTTTACTTGACATGACTACATTCAGCTATGTAATTGTTGAATCCAGTCCCTTTTTTCCCATCTCCCAGCCAAGTATAAGCTTCTGGAAGGTGGAAATTTTTCCTTTCTGTCTGTGACTCCCTCTCAGAGAGTCCAGATCTCATTGTTTCCTAGGTGCTTAATAATGTTTGTTCAATTGAGTTGTATAAACAAAAGTCAGATTTTAAAGGACATGCAGGTGTAATGGTTTGTGATCCTTTCTAACTGATGAAATACTACGCACATATGATGATACTAATCAATCAATAGCCATTTATTTATTTTTAAATTTTTTTGCAGGGCATTGAGGGTTAAGTGACTTACCCAGGGTCACACAGCTAGTAAGTGTCAAGTGCCTGAAGCCGGATTTGAACTCCAGTTCTCCTGAATCCAGGGTTGGTGCTTTATCCACTGTGCCACCTAGCTTTCCCCTCAGTGGCCATTTATTAAGGTCCTACTATGTGCCAGGCATAATTCTAGTTGCCTGTGATAAAAGACAGAAAAGATCCCAGTTATCAAAGAGCCTATATTCACAAACATATTGATATATTGAAGCATAATAAAGTATAACAATAGAAGAGGAAGGAGAAAGCTGGTCTCCAAGCCAGCCTCTGATATATTGGTCATGTGACATATAGCAAATTAGTTAAACTTTCAGGCAACTCTGATTTCTGTCAGTTGCAGAATAGTAGCCAATAGGCATTTTGGAAAGAGTCCCCCCACTAAGGTTTCCGCACACAAGTGAAATCTCAGGATTGGGCCAAAGTAAATAGGAAGGATTACTTGACTAAAAATCAGGAGAGCTGAGTCAAGAAGAAACATCATGGGCCCCAATTGTCCCCATTGACAAAATGGTGAGGATTAAATTAGAGGTTTACTGTGGTCCTTTCCAGCTCTATGAATGCATGATCCTTTGAATGCATCTTTACTGACCACTATCATTTTTAAAAACAACAAAAATACTTCTAAAAATTGTAATAAGTTTTACTATCACAATGCTGTTAATTTTCTCCATAAGAATAAACCTGTCCAAAGAGAACTTGGTACATAACCATGTCTCTAATTTTGTCCTTGGTTGTTTGCATATTATTTCTTTGCCCTTTTAGACAAATTTCTGTACCTCATAATTATAAATGCAGATTTGTTTCTAGTGAATAGGATGTATTTATTTATTTTTAACAAATTGCAAAAATATCCATATGATAAGCTAAATGTGATGTGGCAAAGATAGAAAATCCCTATGGAATCAATCAACAAACATTTTTAGGGGCATACTATATACTAGGAATATGAAATAAAAAATGAAAACATGTTGTATCAGTGAATAGTCCTGGACTTGGCGTCAGGAAGAACTGATTTCAAATGTAATGTCAAACAATTTACTTGTGGGACGCTAAGCAAGTCAGTTAGCCTCTGTCTGCCTTTATTTCATCAACTATAAGATGGGGATAGCACCTATCTCCTCTGGTTGTTGTGAGGATAAAATGAGATATTTCCAAAGCACTTTGCAAACATTAAAATGCTTTATAAACGCTAGCTATTATTAGCCATCATTATTCATGTCTTGTGTTAGAATCAGCAAGAAATCCAGTGTGCCAGAACCAAAAGCAAATGAAGAAAGAAATGTATAAGGTTGGATAAGTAGGTTAGAATGAGCTAAGTTTTGAGGAGCTTTTAAGTGTTAGAGGAGAGTATATTTGATCCTAGAGGCAAAAGGGAACCATTGAGTACAGGAAAATAATAGTAGTTGACATTTATATATTTATTTAAGGTTTATCTAACCTTAAATGTCAGATAGTCAGTACAAGATATTAAGCCCATTTTATAAATGAGGAAATTGAGTACCATAGTGATTAAGGGACTTGACTGTACTCCCCGTTCCTAGTGTCTTGGTTGAAGCAGATTTCAAATCCACATCTTTTGAATGACCAAGTCCAGTATTTTCTTTCTTTCTTTCTTTCTTTCTTTCTTTCTTTCTTTCTTTCTTTCTTTCTTTCTTTCTTTCTTTCTTTCTTTCTTTCTTTCTTTCTTTCTTTCTTTCTTTCTTTCTTTCTTCCCTCCCTCCCTCCTTCCCTCCCTCCCTCCTTCTTTCCTCCCTTCCTTCCTTCCTTCCTTCCTTCCTTTCTTTCTTTCTTTCTTTCTTTCTTTCTTTCTTTCTTTCTTTCTTTCTTTCTTTCTTTCTTTCTTTCTTTCTTTCTTTCTTTCTTTCTACCACACTGCATCTAAAAACTTAAGAAGGATCATAATTTATCCTGTTGGTGTGGACACACTTAAAACCCATTTTGTAGTTGTGGTTTGAAACAGTCTCACTAGTATTTGGAGTTTGGAGGGGAGACTGAGTGGATTTTTATTTTTCAAAGAGATTATTTGCCTATATTATGTGTATTACCATTTATTCTCATTATTGTGACCATGTAGTTCTCATGTTTATTGAACAATAAAATTAGCAAAAATTTTTGTTTCTGAAATGAAGTGTTTTGAAAATGTGCATCCTTTGTTACTGACTTACTGTTGTATATTAATTATCATGTATGAAGGGCCAGGTGGCTATCCCTGAAGGGGGAATGGATGACCTGCTTGTACTAAGCATTTGTCCCAGCTATTTAGTTTTCCTGTGGCTATATCTTCTCCATGTTAGCTGTCTAACCATATGGATATATTCTATTTTAAAATAAGTGCATTTCCAATTTAAATTAATCGTGATTAATTTTTTAAAAGAGTTGATCTCATGGTGTGGCAAGATCTTACTCTTTGAATACACATTGTTTCTCCATTCAGTGGCTGAAGTATGTACTGCTTTGATTTTGTATTAAATTGAATTGTTAAAAGACTTGTAGCATAAGTAAGTCACATCTTTCTAATTTTGGAAATGAGAGAAATGGCTTGAACATATTTGAGGAAGCCATGAAAACCTACGTCATTGGTATAATTAGTCATCTAATCTTTTATCCCTTAAATTGGAGTAATTTTTTAGCCTTCATGATGCCATTCTACATCTTCCCTTTCCCAGTACTTCTAAGAGTGGTATATCCACATTACCATCCAAGGTTGTCAGTTCTTTTAAGAGTAACATGGCCTTTTGGAAGCCATGCTATTTTACTTATTCTAGCATATAATTTATTTCAAGGTATTGTTTCCTTGGATTGCCTTGTACAAAGTCAAGTCCTGTCTTCGAGTCTCAGTTTCTTCCCCTGTAAAATTAAGTTTTGGTCTATAGGATCTTTAATGTCAATCCTAACTTGGACTCTGGTTTTAGTAAGTTAACTGCCCATAAAATACTCGATTCCCCACCTCCTCCACCTCCACTCCTACAGCTAAATGATACTGGAACAAGATCATTTCAGGTTTAAGGTTTGCAAGGTCCTTTCCTCACAGTAAGGAAAAGTATTATTATCTCAATTTTTATTGACGAGGCTCTGAGAGGTTGAAAGCACTTGCCTACTGCCTCCTAGGTAGTAGATATCTTAGGTAAGATTCAAACCATGATTTTCTGACTTCAAGCTTCCTCTCCATTCACCATGCAATGTTTCCTCCCACAAGTAACCATGAGGTCAAGGCCAGTGTGTTATTTGTGTATAATGATACTTCATATGGTCCATCCAGTGCTCTGAATGCAGTATAACTTCTTGAATAGTCGCAGAATTGGGCCAACTAGCTGCTACCTTGTTGCTCATTCTGTATGCTTGCTCTGTGAGTATTTCCAGTAAGCTCCATCATTTTTCCAAGTGTTTTTCTACCCAGTGTACTTCACCCTTGTTCTCAAGGGCTCTTATCAAGTTTGTGGACCCCTCTATGATATTAAATGGCCCCCTAATTTCCTGAAGTAGTTGGTCGTATATGTATCTTAAAAATCTGTTTATGCTGGGAAGGCTACAGACAAATGCCTGATACTTTTTATTTAAAAACATTATATGAATATTTATGTATCTGTTATAAAGGCGGCCCTATGAAATAAATTTGGGGTATTACCTACATTTCCAAGAGATGGACAGATTGAGTCATAGAGGTTGTTGTATGTGGAAGGTCATGGCAGTTTAATAACAGAGCCAAGCCTCACAATTTAGCCATCTCTAACTAAAGCCTTGTATGACATAACATCTGTATTTTTTTCACTGACACCACATCTAGATAAATGGCAACTCTGTGCCATATCTTGACATGAAGTGTCATTACTAAAAACAAATATTTGACATCTCTTCATGACATTGAATTTAAAGACAAATGGCAAAATATAAATGAAACTAGAGCCCTTTGTAGAATTATGGTAGAAAAGTAGTACAACTGAGAAGTGAATAAGGATCAACTTTGGTAACAAATACATATGCCTTGAAATATGACTCTCTTTTTGGATTAAAAAAAAATAACCTAAAGTGACTTGATGTAGTGGTTGGGGGAAGCTGACCCTTTATAGGAAGTGGAGCTTCAGTAGTTTTAGAATCAAAGGGGTTAAAGAGACATGTAAAGTTTGTATTGTCTCTTCCCTTGGTTGCTGGGCAAGACTTAGTCATCCAGCAAAATAACTTTACACTTTGAAGAGCATTTTCTTCTCTGAATATATTACAAACAACCATGGTGAGATCAGGCCTATGTGTCTCCAGTACTTAGTGTCAGGAAATCCCAGAAGCGTGGACTGATAGGATGTCAGTGTTGGAAGGGCCGTCAGAGGCCTTCTGGTACAGTTGGTAACTAAAGAAGAATCCTATCTATAACATACTAGGCACGTTGTCATTGTAGCCTTTTCTCTGGTACCTTTTGTAAGCAGGAACCCACTATCTCATTCAACAACTTGCTCCACTATAATTGTTAGAAGATTTCCAGTCTCTCTCTTCTACTCCTCTTTGTCATGGTTTTAAATCAAGCCCTCCTCATGCCATCCTTAGTGGCGGTACAGATTAATCTATTCACTACTCTCAGTATAAGAATCTTGTTAGAACTTCCTTTATGTAATAACTATAGTTCTAATCTCACAGGTGCATCTGGATTGAATTGAGATACTGTTGGTAAAGCTTACAGAATGTTATATAAATGTTAGCCATTATTTATTGCCATTAATTGCCATTATTACTTTTCCTCCCTTAACAATGTGGGGGCCTTTTTAACATTTGTCTAAACCCTGTTTAGCTGTTTGTGTATGGACCCTCTTTTCTGAACCATCAACGGTTCCTCACATTTTGATTTAAATTATGTAGCACAAACCTAGGCCTGGTATTCCTAAGACCTGAGGAATGTATAGTATTATGCAACAATAACACAGGGTTTCTATAATTTAAAAAATTTATCTGTAGCAGAATTTACTAAAAAAGAAAGAAAGAATTAATTTTCTTCCTTCATGTTTAATTTGAGATTCACCCTGATCCCAACATTCCATTGCCTGTATTTTCCTTCTCATTGTCCTTAGAAGAATTGCCCTGACCTCATTCAATTAAACTTCTCCATTGCCTTTGCCCTGCAGTTTACTAAGATAAGGTGTCATTGACATTAGGCTTTGGTCTAATTTGTTTATTTTCTTCTTTCCTGGGATTCTGATGTGTTGTTCTTCAGACTTTAAATCTGTGTGCATATCCTCTCTCAGGCATTCAACTTCCCTCTTGTTAAATCTGAATGACCAATCTGAAAGCATTTCCTAAGCGAATAAATATTTTGACTTATCAACTTGGATACATTTACATTTAGAAATTGGTGAAAGGGCCAAGTAGGATAAACAGAATAAAGTTACAAATGGGTACATTTTATAAAGCTGTTTATCCCATGTAGCTGTGTTATTTTCCTCTAAGGGTCTCTGTAGATGTAAGTGAAATGAAACATAAACTTAATGGTCTTAAGCTAAAACCCATCACCTAAGTGCCCCCTCATCCAGAGGAATTTCCATGTCAGGCTTTTTAATGGCCCTTCGGCCTCAGCTCTGCTGAGGTCAGCTTGTGTGCTTTCCTATTCGTTTTAGATCACTGTGGAATTTTTCAGCTTTTAGGATGATGAGTACACAAACTAGTCTGGTTTTATGTTTGGTTCAATGACTGTCTGTGTCCACATAACTGAAGAAGAAATAAGCCAGCTCCCAGGGACATGCAGGGATTAGTTGTGGGAGGAATTGGACAAGTTATCTACTGGTGACATGGGTATGACTCACCCCTTATCTACTGATGACTAAACTTTCCATATACTTCCAATGTACTGATAATGCTTTTTCAGATCCGCTAAATATACTCCTAGCTGTTAGCAGTTAATTGTCCAGCACATTTATTATCAGTTAAAAAATGCTAAGGTCATGCTGCCCTTCCAGTCTTGTAATATAAAGTATGTATGGGAAGGGTCTTTTATTTTTTTAAGAATTAAGTGTAAGCTTGAATAACTTTTGTTTCAAATATATATTTAGCTTAATGTTTAAAAATAAATTTCCATTTTATTGTTATCTTTTTGCTTTTCTTTCACATTGATTTCTGAATATATTTCTTCCTCCTCCCCTATCCATTGAACCATCTCTTGTAACAAAGAATAAACAAAGAGAAGGGGGAGAAAAAGCTGTTCAGTAAAACTAGCCAAAGGAATTAACTGAGTCTGACAATGTATGCATTTGTCCACACCCATTGTCTCTTTACCAATTGCAAAAAAAGGGAGGTTTCAGTGTGGGGAGGCAGCTTGCTTAAGTTTTTTTTTTTTTTTCTTAATGTCACATTAAAAAAAAATAGTTGAGGCTTTTTCATTTTATACAACTTGTACTCACAATCCATTTATCTTACACATTGACCTTTTTTCCTGTCTTGAAAGTCTTGAGATGGTCAAAAATTGAGGCAGACTTTTTTCAGTATACAGTACTAAAATAACATTTGTATACGTGGATCAGAGTATTGCTGAACATGAACATGTTTTTAATTTGCTTAAAAAAACCCGCAAACCACTTCTATTTAAAACTTAAGTGAAATAACATTTAAAAGGCAAGATAAAACCAAGGAAAACGCCCAGAAGAGGAAGTAAAGTTTATTATATGTTACATATTCCAGGAGGATAGATGTATGTGTATGTAAATTTCTCTTATTTCATTTAAAATTTGATAAAACATGAGAAAGTAAACAGACAGAAAAAAGGTGCAAATGGACATGTTCATAAAAAAACTGTTATAAGTAGCTGTACATTTTAGTTTAAGGTATTTTACAAAGGACTTTTTTCACGTGTGTGTGTGTGTGTGTGTGTGTGTGCGCACGCGCGCGCCTGCCTGTCTTTAGTTATGTCCAATTATATGGGGGTGGGGAAAAATGGGGGAAGAGGTTCAGGCATTTAAGATGGGAAGTCGAGACTGCAGATGTGGCACTGTTAAAGTGAGAATTGGCAGTAAATTGATCTCTCTCTCTCTCTCTCTCTCTCTCTCTCTCTCTCTCTCTCTCTCTCTCTCTCTCTCCCTCTCTCCCCCCCCCACACACATATTAAATCTGAGTGACCAATATAATTGGTCTCTGTCTCTTTGTCTCTCTGTGTCTTTCTCTGTCTCTGTGTCTCTGTCTCTCTCTATCTCTCTCTTTACATACAATTCTTTTTCTTTGAGAGAAACCTGCCCTTTTCCAAAAGCCTATCAATGATTGAAGGGAAGCCCTTACAGATTGGAAACCCTCTTGTGGCGATTGTCTCCAGAGGACTCTTTTCATCTCCAAACCCTAAGCCTTACCTTTGAAAACAACCTTCAAAATTGTGAGCCCCAAACTCTGTGCAAGGTTCATTGTTGTTTGCTCTCATTAGAATGCCTTCAGCTTTCACTAGATCATAGAATGTAGAGCTGAAAGTGACATTCGAGATTATTTAGTTCAACTATCTTCTTTTAGAGATGAGGGAACTGAAGCTGCTCAGAGAGGTTAATAAGTGATAGGTTCAAGGAATTCAGGGACCAGCCAAGTCTCCTGGAGAGGAAAGGAATTGTTCCTAAATACAGCAAGTTCCTGGACCTGTCAGAGGTGGCCTGGCAACAGAGAAGCTGATGAAGAGTAAGGTAGAGAGACACCCTATGCAAGAGCAGACCTGACCCTTGCCTATGACTTCAGAGAATCATAGATCTAGAGCTAGAGAGGCCTCCAAAGGCCAACTGATTCAACTCTCTCATTTTACACATGAGAAAACTGAGGCCGAGGGGAGTTCAGTTAACTTGGTCACAGCCAGAGTGAATACTAAGGGTAGGATTTGAAGCCCAGGTTCCTTGACTCCAGGGATTCTTTGCATTAGGTTACCAGGCTGACTGTAGAGAAACTATTTCTCTTAAGAAAAGGAGAAGGCTAAACCACAGGTGGTACTCAAGTCTGGAGGACTATAAAGTTCGCTGGAGAAAGTAGGGCTCATTGGAAAGGAGAAAGAGGAATAAAAATAATTGATTTTTTGATTGAATAGGGGATAATGTTCACTTTTTTAAAATTCCCTGGGTATATACACTAATAAAATATCTTGGACCTGCCTATTACTGTTTTTCAAGTATTTTATATACAAATGTTCTTCCCAGTAATATTGTAAGCTGTCCCAGTCTGGGATCTTTCTGTATCATTATTTTGTAATCCCCTCTAGACTTAGTTAAAAATGAATGATTCACTGGAATAATAATAATAATAATAATAATAATAATAATAATAATAATAGCATAATAATAAATAACTTACATAGTGTTTTATTGTTTTCAAAGCACTTTGTGAATATCTCATTTTATTGCAACCTTGAGAGGTAGTACTGTTGTTACCTCAATTTTATAGATGAGGAAACTGAAGCAATCAGTGTGTAAATGACTTGCCTAAGGGTTAAAGTGCCAAATAAGTATCTGAGGCTGAATTTGACCTTAGGACTGACTTCTTGACTCCAAACCTAGCTTTCTAGCCACTGTGATATATAACTGCCCGATAAAGTTAAGCAACCCCCTCCTCCTCTTTGGGGATATTCAGGACAAATTCCCAGGTTAATGACATTTGGACAATCTTTGTTTTGGTGACTTCTATGGTGAATGTAGAGGAATATGATTCCAGCCTTAGCTGAATGATTACTTCCTTTACAATGCCATATACGTTCCTCATTTCCTTCCATTGTTTCCTAAGTCTCATTTCTGTCTGACTCCCAGGTTGAGTCTCCTGCAGAGCTAATTTACTTCTAGTGGTCCAAAAACCTTTATGCATCTCCCAGAGTGCCTAATGGACTCTCAGGAAGTCATTTATTCAGTGGGAGAATGTGGTAGGGTACTGTTGTTAGTCGTGGAGCTGAAACTTAAGCAAGTGAACCTTTGAAGCTAAAGAACTACCAAATGAGGGAAATGTTTCCCTTTAGAATTAGTTAAATATATGATTATTCTCTTAGTGTATCAAGCATGGAATTTTTAATTCAAAAAGGAAATAAAATAATGAGGGTGTCAGGTTTTTAGCATTTCCCCTCTCCTCTTAAGAAAGGACACCATATGTCCCTTTATTTGTATGCTCCCATCACTACAAGTCCTTCTGTCAGAAATGATTTTATCCAGAACTATAGTATGTAAATGCCTGGTTAATCATTCAGAGGAAGAAAAGATAACATCCGGTTACCAGTGTTGGCGGTAGTACTTTCTTAGCAAGAATAAGAACAGGAGTCTTTAAACAGATGACATTAGGGTACATAATTTTATAGATAGAAAGTGAACCTCTAATCCTGATTTTTCAAATTCTAGATTTAATTTTTTAGTCTTCCATTTCCTTAAATAATAGGGAAAAATGAAAAGGATGGGTTGATGCCAGTAATCCGCAAAGCTGCCCAGGAATAGTTTAGATTCTGTTGTCCTCATGTGAACATGTTGGAATCACCTATGGTGATGTGGTTTTTTCTTCTTTCTCTCTGTAAGGATTAAGGCTATAGATCACTTTTTATGACAGTTTGAACAGAATCCCTTTTGTCTGATGGTTCTAGCTCTTCTGTTTCATGTCAAAGGAGGCAGACTTCGCCAAATAATGTAGCCTTCAGTATTAATTAGGTTCAAGGGAGCCTTTCTGGTGAAATAATTCAAGGGGTTCAGAGAGAAAGGAAGGCATTGCTTTTAGTCCTAAAGATTTTTAGACATCCATACATGCCTATTGAGGCATCTCCCAGGAATTTCCTTTGTTAATTTGCTGGTTGTTACTGTGGAATTTGTAATGTATTTTGCCAGGGTTATAAAGTTGGTTTGGTTCCTGGGCTAGCTCACAGTCCTTCTGTTTGATTCCTAATGTAGCTGCAAAATAATATTAACGATAATGTGGAATCCCTGATCAATCTTTATATATTACTTCTCTTTGCACACTGGCCTTATTGCTTTGTCTAATAACTGCTATTCCATTTCTTGAATCTATACCTTTAGACAAGTTTTCTCTCATACCAGAATTCTTCCTCACCTCTGCTATTTGGATTCTTTAGGTGGTGCCAGAGTTCAGCTGAAATGCAGCCTACCTCCTACATGAAGTCTTTCCTGATTTCTTCTCCCTGCTTCCTAGTGCTCTCTCCCTGAAATTGCCTTGTATTTATTTTGTACACAGTTATGCATCTATATGTTGTCTTCCCAATAGAAGTTAGTTTCCTTGAAGGCAGAGACTGTTTTGTTTCTGTCTTTGTGTCCCTAGTTCCCAGCACAAGTTGGCACACATTAGGGATTTTAATAAATACTTGTTGGTTGATTGCTTGATTACCTTGTCTCTATGAGAAAAAAAAAAGATTTTAAATGCAAATGGGGGGATGTATGTAGAATGTCTTCCTTGTCCCTAGTTCTAGGGACAAGAATTCTCCCCTCCCCCAAAAAAGCTTTCTGAAGGGACTCCACTCATCACTTCTTGCTCATATTGGGTTGAGGGAAACAAGATAGAAATGGGAAGTTTGTAGGACTAAGTCCTGGTGGTTTCCCTTGGGGATGAGTGGATGGAAAAAGCAAGAGCTGAAGGCTTGGGATCTTGACAAGATTGCTCCCGTTGCATCAGATGATTCTGAACCAAATGAACTGGGAAAGGACTTCTGGTTGCTTTGACCTGGAGAATCAGAATGGTATCTGGGATTCTTACGAGTGGTAGGGATGGCTATAGTTCTGGGAACAGAAATGACAGAAGAAGTTGTCTTTTGGGAAGAAGACCTGGTGGTTTGTAAAGTTTATGCTTCATTACTAGTGGAAACTTTGGACAAGTCACTTAAGTTACCCTAGGTCTCAGTTTCTTTATTTTTAAAATGAAGGCATTGAAGTAGAAGGCTTTTGATGGCCCCTCTAGCTCTATGGGTCTGTGTTTCTTTTAACTCTGGGTACTAAGGAAGGTCAAGGACCAGCTGTGTTGGTACATATGGTGTCTCTGCCCCTTTCTGCTTATGATTCAGGACTTTTTTTTTTTTTTTTTTTGCAGGGCATTGAGGGTTAAGTGACTTGCCCAGGGTCACACAGCTAGTAAGTGTTGTGTCTGAGGCCAGATTTGAATTCAGGTCCTCCTGAATCGAGGGCCGGTGCTCTATCCACTGCGCCACCTAGCTGCCCCCCGACGATTCAGGACTCTTGCTTGGTTTCAGAAGATCTCCACTGGGCTAAGAACTTGCTTTGTCTCGGGATAATTTCTTTTCTCCTCATAAAAGCTGGTTTCAGGATAACTTTGGCAATTTCTCTGTTCCTATACTATTATCTCAGACCATAATAATCTCTGAGACTAAATAGTTCCTCCTCTTCTGGGACCACATGCTCAACGCTTGTGCAGGGCACAAATGGTTGTCTGATGGTGCCTGGAGTTTCCCTCCTTGGGAGTTTTTCAGCTCTGACTTATCTCTTGACTAGTCTTGATTTTCTCAGTCATGCTCATATGCCAAGACTTGGGCTTCGTTAACATGGTATTAGTGGGCAGTATTCCTTTATATTTCATTAAAGGCCTATTTTCAAACCCATAAAAAGGCTCAGATAGGTTGGCAAGATATTTATATCTTCCATAGGGGAGACATCTTCAGTTTAGGAACAAAAGTATTATCCTTTCAGCTTTGAAACTTTGATCCAGGTCTTCTTGATCACTCCTTCTACCTGTGTACATGAACATGATGGGGAGGGTAGAAATGGACATATATAAATATAGGTTGTTTTCAAGTCATATTTTTATGCAGGACACTTGAGAACAGTGTGGAATGAGACTTTGCCTTTGGATAATTTAAATAATCCCACTCTGTCTATTTATCCCCATTTTTTGAGTTTGGTAGCAACATTAGAAATTAAAATATTTAATTTGACAATCACATTCTTCTAGCCTAGTACAGGCATGATTCCGAATAACATCTAGCATTCTCAGTCACATTGGGAAATACCCCTAAACCAAAATATGGATTGAGATTCTCTCATTAAAAAGAGTCTGTTAGGGTCCTTGTGAAATTCAATAGAACATGTTGAGAACCACAAAAAGAAGAATTCCATAAGAATTCCCCTTAGAGATCAGTGTGGATTGATCAGAGATTTTTGTAAATACAAATTAAGGTTAGGAAATCAGTGATTAATTTTTAATGTGAACAAACACTGGGAGATTAGGATAAATTTGGAAATGGATGACTAGAGCTTTTCTGCTTGACTTGGTACATGGACCTTTTCTAATCTGGGATGAGGAGGAAGTTATTTTGTTTTTGTTGGCTTTGAAGCTTAGCCACCACTCCAAGTCTAACCATGGTTCTAAGCCAGCTAATTAGATTGGATACATGTGTAGATGCAGTGTTCCAGACCTGGAGTGATTTGACTATAAGCATAAAAAGTGTCTGGAGTTCCTTCCAAGACCTAAGCTTAGAGTTCCTTCCTGGTTCTATATCCTTAAGACCCTTTCCCTTCCTTACCTAATAGAAGGATCACATAGAAGCATATTTTTTAGAGTCAAAAGTTATTTTAGGGATCATTGAGTTACTGGTCTCTCACTTAACCCCATACTTCCTCACATTAAAGATCCATATAAGTGTCATTGGGACCATGAATTTACTCATATTGTGACTTGCCATAACCTAGTAAGTAAGAGAACAGGGATTAGAATCCAGGTTTCCAAGTCCTGTGAATATGTATGTTTTGTTTCTTGTCTTGCTTTTAGTCCCCTGTGACCCAATTCCCCACAGCCCGTATTCCACTTCTGGAATGACTCTGGGATCTTAGATCTCCCCCACCCCCCAGTTTTCCCCCTATCTTGCCAGTGAGGTCTCCATCTCACTTCCCTGGCTAGTATTTACTATGCCCCCACTCTCCTTTATATGTTGTCTTCCTCCACTGGAATGTATGCCCCTTGAAGGCAAGGGAGACCTTCCTTGCTTGTTTTTGTATCCCAATCCTGGTACATAACAAGTACTTAATAAATGCCATATTTACCCATCTGCTATTTATTTCAACCCTAATCTTTATCTCTTAGTTCCCCAAAAAGAAACAAAAAATATAAATGCAAAGCATACATTGTAAGTGTGTGAAATTTGTATGAATGTGTCAAGATACATGTGGAGAATGAATTTAACTCTCCATTTGGTTCCTCTTGAAACAGAAAGAACATTTGACTATATGTGTTGTTTCCGATCCATTTCTCAATTTAGCTCCATGAAGATAGACTACCATGAGAGTAGTAATTAATAGAAATCCTAGTTCTGGATATTTGGAGCTGCTGTTTGAATTTGCAGTATTATGTCATAGCTACAATACAAATTTTCCGTGCTTTTAAAGCACATTTAAATACATCTGGATATACCTGTGCTTTTTTACCATTATACATTGTAAAGATAATTGGTTCCACTCAAGGCAACGTCTAAGAGAAGTTTTCTCTTTAGACGTGTGATGTCTGGGATTTATGAATTAGATGAAGACTGTATTTATGTGAATGGTTAAATCAGTAGACCCCAAACTTTGCTTATTCACACAGCTTTTCCTTGTAGTGGGAACCGAACTTTGCTGTATTGAAATTAAAAGCCATTGAGGAATTACATAGTCTGAATGCTATTGGTCCTGCTTCAGTTTAGCCAAGATTTAGTCTTGGCCTCAATGTTCTTAATTGTAATAATCACCATATAAAATTGTATTATATATAAAATTTATTGTTTATTGTTACATGTATATTTATAATACATCTTTTGTACTGTTACCCTCAGATGGTCTAGCTGTGGAATTCCTCTACTTGGTGTGGGGGAGGACAAATGCTTCTTTAGATAACCCCTTCTTCCAGCTCATTAATTTATCCAAATCGTAACCCTATCTTTTAAAAAATTTACGTTAGACTTGAGGGGAGGAAGGGTGCCTAATGAAACACATAAATTCAACTCACTTTTGTAGATGTTGCCCAAGGAATATAAATAATTCAGCTGAACCATAGAGGCTTTTGCCAGTTAAATTCACATTTTTGAAGACAGAATGAGGAACTCCTTAGTAATGGCTACTGAAAATCTAAAGAGAAGCATATGATGTAAAGTTTGTAATTATGTCATTGAAATTTGTGTATAGTGACTGGGCTTGCACAAATTGTGCTTTGAGAGTAGATGTTTAGGACAAACTTGATTTTCTGAAATTCCGTGTTTGGCTATTGCAGCAATTGAGTGTTAAAATGGACGCCAAACATGTCTTGTAGCAGCTGTGTGATTAAAAACTGAGCACCAATCTATGGGATGCGTGCAGATTGGCCCAGTCCCAAGTGTGTGTGATTGCATTTCATCTGTTTGCTATCTCAACAGATGGACCTGTTTAGTTGGATATTTGCCGGTTGTCCTTCAGCAATGACTGGAAATGTCAGTGAAATCACTTTGACTAGAAAGAGTTAATATTTGGTGAACCCCATTATTAACTTTCCTAAAAGCATTTAAAAAATATTCAAAAATAAAATAGCCAACTCAGTTTTCAGCACTTTTTTTAGGCCCTGGGAAGTTGCTTCAAAAGCTTGAACCGAAAAAAAAAATGAGGCCATTTATCTTTTTAGGGTTTGTCATGCCTTCTGAACACCTATGTGCTAATCTCATAAGCATGGATAGTTTTCAAACTTCTTGAAAACCTGCAGGCTTTCAGATGAAGGGGTTTGGGGGGGACTGGGCAGGAATGGAAAGGTTCCTGCTTTCTCTGTCTACCAAGTTTTATTATGGAAACTGTTTGCTGGATAATTGGGTTTAATTTGTAACAGAGGAGAAAATTTGTATTGTAAACAAGAAGCTCTTTGAAGATAAATCTTGTCAGTAGCTTCAGGAAGGAAGCCTTGTTTTTTATGGCCTGGAGTGGGAGGGTGTTTCTTTTGCTAGACGACAAAGTGTTAGTGGCTAGAAGGTGTTAATTAGTAGTCTTCACCTGATTCCTTTTTGCAAGCTGCCTAATTAAAATGCATTATAAAAACTTTCACTCTTTCTTGTAAAAGGAAAAAAAATACTTGTTTTGTCATCAGTAGAATTTCCAACACTTCCTTCTGGGTTCCCTAACCTAACCTTACCTAAAGACATGTAAAGATTTCGTGCTACCCCCTCCTCAGGTCAAAAACTGCTATAATGAGTAACTTTTAAATGCTGAGGGAAAGGGAGGATGGCTTCTTAAAAATCAGTTCATGCAGCCATATTTAGTAATATTAGGTCTGCTTTAATCAGCTGGTTAGTTCTTTTGGTATTTTCTAACATGATCATTAACATTATTTAGCACTCCCTCATTTCAGGTGCCCTCAGGTGATAGGGTTAAGACTGTGATGAATTTTTTGTATTGCAGTAGATCCCAGAGTTATCTATTTTTTTTTCAATATTATAATTTACAGTAGTGTGCTGGTAAATGTTTAACAACCAGCTCTTCAAAAGGACACTCAGTTTACTGTTTAATCTGCATTGTTATTGTTTAGTCCACTTTTCTTAAGTCTAGACAATCAACAAAACAATAAATCAGATTGTAGCCTTGGCTGATTTTTGAGCCAATGGCTCCAGTGAATCCCTGAATAATTTCCTGTTTTTGTACTTGGATCTTCACAACAAAAATTAACCTTGATTAACATCTAAGCTAGCAGATCTCCCTTGTTTATTCCTGAAAATGTTACCCTAATTTTTCCTGTTGTTTTCTGGAAATGTAGGTACTTTACTGTTTTCTGTTTGTCTCCTACTCATAAAATATTTGACAGATAATTGGTAAGGAGTCTATATGCATTTTTTATGATAAATTATGTTTCACCATTTTTATATAATTTAGCAAATTTCAATTTTTCTGCCTTGGTTCCTTTGTAATGACCGTTAAATAATTATGTAAAGTCATTCTTTATATTGTGTAAATAGTAATATTGAAGATGGAACTAATTTTGTAGGGTCATTAAAGAGTAGACTTTGGTTTATTTTATAAAGTAACATTTAGTAAGTTATCTTGAGATCATTGCTTTTGTAAGACAGAAGCTAATGCCTGATAAAATGGAAAACTTTATGTAGTTTTAGGGGTGGGGGATCAAGCTCAGAGAATTGACATCATACTTAAATTCCTAGTCTTTTGATATGTTAAGATCTTTGTAATATCTTCAGTCTTATTGAATATAGATTCAATAATATGAGCAATAGACAATTCTTTGCAGATTATTTTTCTTTTCTCAACCTAAGGAAAAAATAGATGGAGATTATCAATTGGAATAAAACAAAACAGGAACTGATATGCTACCACTTTGCTATTCCACAGCTGATAATGTGGACTGAATGCTGGCAGGAAATTGAAATTTTCAAGAATCTCACATTGGGTTTCCTAGAAAAGGGGATTTGTGAATAACCCTCGTAGTGGAGCAGTGACATACCAGTATTATTAAGGGGAATTGATGTTTGTCTTTGCCTTACTCATATTTTTTCAAATTATAATTGATTAGCCATAATTTTTTTTGGGGGGGGGGGTTGGGTTTTTTTTTTGTTTTTTTTAGTGAGGCAATTGGGGTTAAGTGACTTGCCTAGGGTCACACAGCTAGTAAGTGTTAAGTGTCTGAGGTCGGATTTGAACTCAGGTACTCCTGACTCCAGGGCCGGTGCTCTATCCACTGCGCCATCTAGCTGCCCCCATGATTAGCCATAATTTAGGAAATGGTTTATTCTCTTTAGTTATGTTAGATTTAGCCAAGAAATTCCATTGCCTTTCAAAACATATTATGGAAGATGCATGTAAAGTGTATCTGTATACATTTTTGCTCAGTAAATACACTATAGTGAGATGATTAGATTTTTCTTTGATTTCACTTCATACAAATTGCTTCAGGGTCATTGTTCAGAGGATATATTTTCATTTTATAGTATGTTAAGTTTTGATGGTATAGATTGAGTTAGACTGTTTACATGAAGGCATACCATAGGAATTGCAGTTTGTGTTAATAGAATTCTCGATGCAATCTCTTTTTGTTTACCTCTCCATAAAAATTGAATGTACAAAAGAATGATTTTCATTTAAGCATGATTGAGGGTTCTGATTAGCTGGATTTTAATCACTTGCTGCTTTCCTGTATTCAATTTTAAAATTAATTATTCAGAAAATGTCAAAAAGGTGGAGTTGGTTTAGAGGAATTGTACAGAGCTTTCAAAAAATCGTTCTTAATTTTTTTTCTTCATTTAGATTTATCCTGATTGGCATGCAGTCCCTATGTTGTATTCTGAAATATGTGAAATCATAACATCTTGATAGAGAGTGCTCTATTTTTGAATTATTTTAAATAGTAACTTTAAAATTTGCATTAATTGAAAGATACCTTGTCATAACATTTGCTTTGTGTCATGAAAGGTTATCTATATTTGGAAGTAACATTTTGGTAAAAGGAAGATTATGGAATATTTATGAACTTTCTCTCTCATAGAATCACTGAAATTGAGAGCTGAAAGGCACCTCAGAGATTGTGTAGTCCAACTTTTGGGTTTTACAGATGAGAAGATTATACCTCACAGAGGTTGTACCTTGTCCAAGGTCACCAAAGCAGTTAATTATGGTGAACCCAAGTTTTTAGATTTCTCAATCCAGTACTTTCCCCCTACACAGAATCCTTTTGAAACAAAGTATATCAAAGAAAATTCACTCTTTAGAGTACACATTCTAATGTGTGTAAAACTAATTTTGTTTTTCTTAGAAAGCACCAGAAAATATCTTTAAAAGTGTTCTTTTTAAATATCTCATGTAGAGGGATGGTAAATTTTATTGTCTAAAGCAGTGTGGAAATGTATTTTTGCTTCTCCAAGTATGATTCTTTGATAAATATGTTTTCCCTGCTAAAAGTATAGTCATATCTTGGTTATTTAGGAGATAATTGTGGATTTTCCAAGTATGTGCTGCCCAGCCTCTTTGGCCTTATAGCTTTTTCTTGAGGAATTTTGCTATTTAGTAACATCACGGTGGAGGCGAAATGTGCTGTTAGTTTTACTTGACAAGCAGGTAGTCTTTTCATTGTAGGGTAAGATTCTCCAATAGCAGAAATAAGTGCATTTTAAAGTTACTATCATTTCATAGAATCATAGAGAACATATATTCACAGCTTGAAAGGTACCTGAGAGGCCATGGAGAAATGGTGATTAGAAGTGTCAGAGGGCGCAGTAAGGTTACTAAAGATGAGGATTTAGAAAAGACCACTAAGTTTACTGTTTAAGAGATGGTTAATCACTTTGGAGAAAGCAGTTTCTGATGAATGATGAGGTTACAAGCCAGATTGTTGTAGAAGTAAAGGAAATGTAGACTGCTTTCTCAAGTGGTGTACATGAGAAGGGGAGGAGATCTATAGCAAGATAACTTTTGGGGATGGTAAGATCAAGTTGAGGCTTTATGATAGGTGAGATGGGGTGTTGTT
The DNA here is from genome assembly GCF_019393635.1 of Dromiciops gliroides. Taxonomy (NCBI): domain Eukaryota; kingdom Metazoa; phylum Chordata; class Mammalia; order Microbiotheria; family Microbiotheriidae; genus Dromiciops; species Dromiciops gliroides. The sequence goes on along the minus strand of NC_057861.1, from coordinate 243,850,049 downwards.
TGTTGGCAGCAGATAAGGAGCCTAGTAGATTGAAGATAAGAGAATAAGGAGACATTCTGCTGAAGAAGATGGGAGGATATGTGATTTCGGGGTGCATGTAGAGGGGTTTATCCAGGCAAGGAGAAGGAACACTGATACCATAAAAAGTGTTGCCATGAATATTCTGATATATATGGGAACTTTATGCCTTTTATCTTCTTGGCATACACACCTAGTAGTGGAATCTCTGAATCAAATGATAGAGACATTTTAGTTACTTTGATGTCTCTGTCCCTTATTAAAAATTTGGAACAGTTTCATATGGTTGTTATTATTTTGAGAAATGTATGTGTATCTCTTATGATCACATCCATGGTGGCATGACTCTCGGTCTTATATATTTGAGTATATTTTGTATAACAAATTTGATCAAAGATATTTATATAAATATTTAAATACTTTCCCCCAATGGGCATTTTCCCTATTTATCCTGGCTGTTTGCATTTGTTATTGGAAAAGCTTGTCAATTTTAATCAATATTATCTTTAAAGAATGAAAACAAGCTTCTCTATTTCTTCTTTGGTTATGGCAGATACTTCTATTTGGATATCTTTTTGAATGATTCCAAGTGGCTTGCTGCTTCAAAAGGTTATCTTTTTAGCACCAATATTTTATTCTATTGGAAAACCCATAAATCTAAGAAGCAGGCTATATAATTGGAAAGAATGCTGTAGTAGGAATCAGGAGACCTCCATTTAAGTCTTGGATTTATTACTGTATAGTTTTGCTGCCTTGAGCAAATTATTTGACCTCTAGGTTGCAATTTCTGAATCTGTAAAACAAGGTTAAAATAGAGGAGATCTCTAAGCACCTTTGCATCTTCCAAAATTCCATGACTCTGACTGCTTAACATTGTTTTGGGAGCCACCTAGCATTATCTCACTGAAACATCAAAATAACTTTAGAAGCTATTTGTTGATGATTATAATTTGTAGGCAATCTTGGAATCATTAACTTTTAATGAATGGGGGGGGAGAAAAAAGGAGGGAATCTTTTTGTGTCTATTCTCTTCAGAGGGGGCACAATCTTTGTTTTAATTTTGAAAATATTTTCAATTATAATGTTAGGATTACCCAGGCATTGAGTCTCTCTTTTACTAACAGTTTTTTTTTATGAATTGTATTTCTCCCAATCTCCATTTATATTTCTCAGATAAATACACCTGGCATTTTTAGTATCCTTTGTCTCCCCTACCCCATGAAAAACAAACTGCAACTCAGAACTCTAGCCACTGTGAAAGTAAATTTGAATCCAAGGAGGTGGAGTATAGGCAGTTCTGTACTTAATTTGCATTAAATACCTTATCTATTAACTTCAAAATCAAAGAAAATTAAAAATTATTTGTATATTTATTTGATAGAAGTATCTACTCAGCTTTTACTTCTTACCAGGCAATGCCATATGTTGTTGGTATTGTTGTTAAATGTTTTCAGTTCTATCTGACTCTTCTTGACCCATTTGGGGTTTTCATGGCAAAGATATTAGAGTGGTTTGCCATTTTCTTCTCCAGCTCATTTTACAGATGAAGAAGCTGAGGCAAAAAGGATTAGGCAACTTGTCCAGGTTCATGCTAGTACTTGTCTGAGGCCAGATTTGAACTCAGGTTTTCCTAACTCCAGGCCTGGCAATCTCTCCACTGTATTACCTTGCTTTCATTTAAAAACTTTTGGACTCAAAATTGGTTGACCCAACTTTTAACATTGTGTAAGTAAAAGATGTCTACACTGATGAGATTTGTCACAAAAACTGAAAGCAATGAGATTGTTTTGATAATGGAAGAGCTGGTATTTGATGATTCACCCTCCACTTTTCTCAATTAAAAAAGGGGGGGGGGAAGTAATTTGTAGTGATGATTCATTATTACTTACGTTACTTTCTGTTTTAGTTCTTCAATGCTTAAAGGAATTTGGAATCATCCTAAACTGTTAAATTTCAACTTTTCATTTGGTAAAAGAGAAGTAATAATACTATATTGAAATTAAACTTGCAAGAACCTGCTTATGATGAAGACAATTGTCTTGTTCACAAAGTGAGGCTCCTTTTGCCCTCAATTTTTTAAGAGCACCTTTTCCTCTGGAAACAACCCAAGTTTGGAATCATGTTATGGTTCAGTTCTAAGATGTGTCTTTACCTCCAGGATGAAGAGTCAGTGAGCATAGTTTCTCAAAAGTCTTTTCCAAGATGACATGGGAAATGTGAGGTCTGTTCTGTTACCACAAGCAGATGTGGGTCTTCCCCTACCTTGTCTCATTCTCTACCACGACCGCTGACCACCTGTTGTTTTCTCAGTGATCTGTGAATCTGTGATCTTGTGATATGTGGTGACTGTTGGCTAATCCTGGCAGTAAGTGAGGAGTTGATACAGGATGTTGAGGGAAGGATGCCAGGACCTAAGTGATTTTCACTTTGATGAAGCACTCTAATTACAAATTCTTTGCCTGGGTAAAGCACTGCTTATCCTTGTACAGTTCAAAAACTTCTTAAGAAAACAACTTCTTAACTGGGGAGAAAAGGCAAATTGTCATGGATGGTTGTTAGCTTTGAGTCATACAGTTTCCTCTTGCAGGTCCTTCTCCATATCTGAATCAACCGCTCTACATGCACCTTTGAATTCCATCTCCTATCTTTAGCAGATTCCCCCTCCCTCCATCATCTGCATTAGTGACTTATCTTCAGTCTACTGGAAAAGTTTGCTCTTAAACATTATCCCCTTTCTTCCTTTTTCCACTTTTTCTAATTGGTCAAGAACTGCCATTTCTGACATACATAACATTTTATTTTAAATTAAATTTTACATATGTAGTGAATGAATGACATAGTATCCAAAATTGTTATGAAATATTTGTGGATATGTGATAGGTATGGTTCTAGTTAAGCCTATAGGTTTTATAAGGAGAAATAGACTTTGGGAGATTGCTTAAAAATGAATACACATGAAGGCAGCTAGGTGACGCAGTGGATAGATAAAGTACCAGCCTTGGATTCAGGAGGACCTGAGTTCAAATCCAGACTCAGACTCTTAACACTTGCTAGCTGTGTGACCCTTGGCAAGTCACTTAACCCCCATTGCCCCACCCTTCCCCCAAAAAAGAATATGCCTGTGACATCACAACTTTGAGAAAGATAAATTCATTTCCATTATACTATAATATGTGGATACAAAATAAATTTTTTAGGGCAGAGGGTCATTTGAAACCAAATGAGTATCACAGAAAGCAATGGATAAGCTCATTGTGGATGTAATATATATATATATATATATATATATAGATAGATAGATAGATAGATATGATAAATTGGACACACTCTCAGAGGAAAAGCACTAGCATAAAGGGGGAAGGTTTCCTGTATAACATGCAACTTTAGCAGACGCTTGAAGGAAGTCAGGAAAACTAGCAGGCACAATGAAAAAGGGAGAGCATGCATACCTGGCATGGAGGACAGCTCGTAAAAATGCTGTGCCTCAGGAGGTGAATGCTTTGTGTGTGCAATTGCTAGGAGTCCAGTGTCATTAGACTCTAGAGTGGGAGGGAGGAGTAAGGTGTGAGAAGTTTGGAAAGATAGGAAAGGGCCAGCTTATGAAAGGCTTTATTAAAACCAAATAGAAGTTCTTATATTTGATTCTGGAGGCAAAAGGGAGCCAGTGGAGTTTATTGAATGGGGGACAATGTGGGGGGTGACATGATCAGACTCATGCTAAGGAAGATCAGTTTGACAGCTAGGTGGAGGGTAGATTGGAAAGGGTAGAGTCTTGAGGTAGGGAAACTCATCAGCAGACTATTGTAATAGCTCGGGCATGAAGTGATAAATGCCATAGAAAAGAAAGGGGGCATGTATGAGAGATAATAAGAATGTAGAAGCAGCAGGGTTTGTCAACAGATTGGCTGTGCGTGAGGGAAACTAAGAGTAGCAGATGCCATCTAGATTGGAAACCTAGGTGACTGAGAGGATGGTGGTGTCACAGAGAAAACTAGTTAGTTGTAGAGCCAGGGATAACCCTCATTCACTTACCCGTTTAGATGAAACAATGCCTATTTCTTTTATGGTTATTTAATATAAGTAATATGATAAGGGATTTCATTTTCTTTTGTAATAGTTATACCAGTCATTGAGAACCCAGTTCTTGGAGCATGCTCAGTATTCTCTCTACTGTATATCCATGGGAAGGCTAGTGATCTAGCTTCCAGAAATGTTGGAAAGGTCCCTCACCTTCCCAGCTTCATAACATGGGAAGTTACCCTGTTTCCTGTGGGCTCGCTATGTGGGGATGAAAAGCCTTTTAATTAGCTACTGAGCTGAATGGAGTTCGAATAACAGTGTTTAAATGGATGAACTTTCATGTTGACTGGTGACTTTCAAGGGAGGAACAAGAAATACTGTGGGCTTCTGGTGGCAGGAGAAGAAATATCTGCTGTCTTCTCTCCCTACCTGGGCACCATGTGGCTCTGAACTTGTGGGACTTCTATTCCTATTGTGAATGAGTATCAGAGATGGAATGGGCTAGGATACTATCTGTGAGCTTTGAAAGTTTGGAGGATCTGTCTCACATTCCCTCAGCAATAGGGGCTAGTAGTTGTAAAGTAGCCTAGCCCAGTAAAGAACCAAGCCTTGGGGAGCAACCTCTTTGACCCAGCCCAGGAGTGAATTGACTAGGTGGCTGAGACCCTGTTTCTGGCAAGCAAAGGAGCCATTTGTACAGAGATAAACTTGGTGGAGGAAACTTCTGTAGCAAACACTTGAGGTTTGAGCTTGGCCTGTCTACAAACAAGAGTGGTCGAGGAGTATATGCTTCTTTGGGGAGGGTGCTGTGCTTTGGTTCTTACTATATAGCTTCTCTATAAATATCCCTTGGTAAAAGCTAATTGATGTTAATTGATTAAATGATATTGGGGAGGTGTCAATTAACTGTTGCTTCATATTGGGGCTCAAGAACACTAGTATTAGAATGTTCCTAAACCCTCAGGGTTGCCCCTAGAACCCTAAGGGGAGAGGTAGCTGACCTGCCAGTTTAAATAGGCACTGAGAAAGTGAGTCCAGAGCCTACGTGTTATACGCACTTTACAAAAAAAAAAGCCACAATCGTTCTTTTTACTGAATGAATTGCCACATAAAATTCAGGCACATTTCTTCCCACGATATGCTTATTTGAATATAAAACACACAGGGATCTTTCAGTTAATAAGGTAAGTTGTACCTTCTCTCTATGTCAAAAAAAAAAAAAGACCTTCTCTCTATTCCCCTCTCTTCTCTGATGTCTCCCCCCACCCATTAAAATTTGTTCTCAGTACAACTCGGTCATGTTTCTCATGCTCTCAACTGCCCCCTTCTTCTATTCTGGTGGTTTTTAGTGTTTCTGGATTTCCACTTTCCCCACTCCATCTCATTTTGTTTTTCTTCTGTGTTCCTATAAAACTTCTTTCAAATGGCTTCCCTCCAGTCACCCTTATTTTCACTGACTGTAGCTGCTTTCAGGAGTTTTCATTATGTAAAATAAAAGCATAGTGAAACCCTACAATTGATAACCACTTTGTGAGCATGAATGAACATGAACACAACAATATTTTACAATATCTGTATTTGGATAGTGCTTTCTATTTTATAAATAATTAGAACCTATCTTGCCAAATTTGATAGTTTCAATCTACCAAGCTTTGATATTTTCTTCTTTTCAAGTTACTTAAGTACATAGACCTGTGTGCTGTTTTATCTCAGTGTGTGCACACACAGACGCACAAAACTGGCACCAGCTAATGGACTGTTTTTATGCTCAGCATTGTTTCCCATTGTCTAGCTGCCTGATGATACATTCAATGAACAAGTGACCAACTTCCAATTATCATCCCTCAGCTACATTTTTAAATATCAGGAAGAAGGAAGTGGACAATCTGAGTGTTTTACCACTACCCATGAAACACTAAAAGAAGTCCAGGAAGGCCTCCCACACATTGGATGGATTGCCAATGAAGGATTATGAAACAAACAAAAAACATGTACAAGAATCTCACACAATGAGGACAGATTACCCATTGATTGAAGTCTTTGAGGTATCATCAAGAAAGAAATGGTTCTCTGTGTGAATCAAAAGTAGTAGTTGTTACCCTGTTTAGAAGTTTAAGTTATTGATAAAATCACAATTAGAGGTATCCTAGGATTTTTCTAATTTGTTCTTTTCTTCTACTCCTTGCTTAAAAGTGGCTTTGATTTCTTCTTTTTTCCAAAACATGTTCTAAGTTTTTCAAATTTAGGAAATATATGACAGTTATGCCAGCCAGCTAGTGGGCTGTGTTTCTAGTTCAGTTTAGTTAATTACTAATAAATATGGATAAAAGTCAATGGCAGATTCATATATATTGAAGATAGAATCATAGTATAGCATATTTTTTGGGCTCTCACTCTCCCATCTTGCATTGGACTGGCAGGTTTTGTCCCCAGAGAGAGGCTGACTATTGCTCTTCTCAGGCCTCTAGGGGTAACCCTGAAGGGGTTTGGCTTAGAGTAATACTACTTAACAAGCACTTATCTGGTATCTCCCCAATATGTATGAACCAGTTGACTTCACTTAGCTTTTTACAAAAGGGCATTTATTGAGAAGGTATAGCAATGAAAGAAGTTAGAAAACATGCCCTAAATTGGGAATACACTCTTCCCTCTGCATACACATATTTCCTGCAGAGAGTGGGCTCAGATTTAAAACACAGAGGTAATGAGGCCAACATTTTGGGACCAAAAGTTAACTTTCCATTCCTGGCCCCAGGGTTTCCTTTTTTGCCTTTGAGAAGTCTCCACCAAGTTCTCTCTCCGGTGCGGTTTTACTGATGTCCCTACTATTGTCCCTTTGTTCTTGCTGGATGTGGTGTTTTACTCGATGACATCATTCACTGCTAGTCTGAGTCAAATAGGTTGCTTGATTTCTATACTGTCTCCATATCACACTTGGATGCTATTGTTGCTATGGGCAGGTTATTGCATATCTGGTTATTGGTAGGATGTCTCTGATGGATTTCACATTCTTATCAGTCCCCTCTTGGAGTTTGCCAAAGTTCAGAAAGAATAAATACAAAAGGAAAGTGGTGCCATGCATTTCCAGACACAGGATAAATGGCTGGGAAAGAAGGCATCCTCTGTTGGTCCCAGTACCAAGTGGGTCAAAATAATGGTTACCTCTCTTGCCTCCATGATGGAGAAGAGAAAAAAAGGAAGAAGTTCAGGGAGAGGCATCTATCAAGCCCTTTGTATAAGTCAGCAGTTCTGGTTCTCAAGCCACTTAGAAGGCTTTTTGTCAGCATGTCATACAAAACTCTGAGTCATCATGCCCCAAATCAGTTTCCATAGGTTGGATTAGCAAGGAGCATATCTTCACTGGGTCCTCATTGAACAATCACCTCATTACAAAAGGAAGCCACCTTTGGGGTCATCTAATCTAACCTACTCCTTTTATAGATTAGGAAACTGAGATCCATTGGGTTAGGTGACTTCCCCAAAATGATATATCTATTAAGTGGTTAGGTGAAGATTTTAAAACCCAGTGCTCTGACTCCAAATCTAATACACTTTCTACTGTGACCTGTTTTTAGAACTAATTTTAGAACATTGTTTCCAGCGTAGTTACAAATCCTTCTACATAATGTTCATAACCTTTTTGCTGTTTACTTTCATCAAGCATGTTTCAGTTCTTTAAAGGCCTGATGTACACAAAAGAAGACACATGGTATAAAGAACTATGACTCAGATACGATCACACACACATGTAAACACATGTGCATATATATATGTAAATGCATGTGTATATGTACCCTGTATGTATGTATATATTTTTATACACAATAGATATATGTTTATAGTGTTTGAATTACCTTTTATCTGGCCAATTCAAATTATTATTATAGGATTAATGATGAGTTTACCAAATTACTCAAATCTTATACTTTTACTTTTTAATCTGGTTTTTTCCTCCATTTAATGTGTTTTTGGAAGACACATTTTATTGTTAAGTAGAACTTCCACTAGGATGGGAGAAAAAATAGATGATGGTGATAATATTAATCAATTTGCACATAACTCAAATTAAAAACAAAGATATTTTTAATGCATCCCATGGAGGGCTTAATGAAGACTTTAAATCATGTTTAGGTTTTATTGCAAATTTTACTTATTAGGTGAATATTGTATGTAGCATCCATCAAAACAAAGTCCAGAAAAATATATTTATGAAATTTCTGCACTACCCTTGGACAGATTTCACAATTTACAAAGAAAAATAGTAGTAGACTATTCACCAAAGAAATCTTTTCCATTATTGAGTTTTGGATTGCCATTAGTGAGACAGGGAAATAGCTCTTACCTCTTCTATTTTTTATTTTTAGTTTTCTGTTTTATTTTGATTTTCATTTCTTTCTTACCGACATTTTAAAAATTGGATTAAATAATTGGAATTCAGTCATTTAATATGTACTTTATACTTTGCATAAGCTTATAAATTCAATTAATTACATAGAAAATGGAATTGAAAGTATCAGTTTTACTTTTTTTTTAAAAAAAAATTCTTTTTCTTCTTCTCAGATGAGAACTATTCTGCATTAGGCAATGGATTACTACATATTTCCAGGGAAAATTATTTGACTGCCTCCTTCGTCCAGGGCCATTTCTAAAAATAGATAGCAGCTGAACCATGAAATCAAGTAAAACTGCGCCAAAATATAGTACTCATAGAAATAAGATAAAAATTGCATAGTCTTGTAGATTAGCATACTCCTACCACATTAGTAGTCGAATGTTCTAAAAAAGGAAACCAGGATTTCTATTTACTTCTAATTGCATTATCCACAAAATGATCCTGCTTAATTGAGTAGCTCACATGCTGTGCTTGTCACTTTTCTAAAGCACGGCTGCTAAATAAGAGCAAATATTGATTGTTGCTATTTTAATTGTTTGTTTTCAAAATATAACTGCCTGTTCAGAAGTCAAACATGATCAAAATATATGCACCATACCCCCAGCCCACAAGGTTCAGCAGCACTCACTTGACTTGGGTATTCCTGTCTTGAGAAAATGTCTGTTTGTCCTAAGACCTCAGTTAGTTGAAATAAATGGAGATTGGAACATTCTGGCTAAGTGGATATTCTGGTTAGGTGTGGATGACTTTGATGAAACTTTTTGTAAAATTCCTGGAATAAAGTAAATTGAATGTAACTAAAATTTTCTATAATTTGGGATCTTTCAGTTGCTCAAGGTCATCATTCACAAATGAATTATAACTTTGCATGACAGTACATATAGACAATTCATGTAATTTTGCTGAATAAGTTGGTTCTGTGATGTGCCCTGACTCTTGTATAGTGGCTAAGGTGCTGAACTTGGAGTCAAGAAAGATGTGGGTTTGAATTCTGCCTCTGCCACTTAATATCTCTTTATTATTCAACTTTTATGGGCCTGTTTCCTCATCTGTAAAATAAAAACAGTGTCTATAATCCCTATCTCACCAGGTTGCAAGATGAAATGCAATTATGTATGTAAAGTTCTTTGCAAACCTTCAACACTATATAAAATGACAAGTATTATATCATCTTTACTGTCATCATTTTCTTGAAGTTTCAGTTAGTAATTTTAGCAGGCATCAGGATTCACCAACTCCCCATAGTCTGAGTTTGTTATTCCTCAGGTAACAAGGAAACCAAGGCTCTTCTACAAGCCTTAGTTCTTTAGACCAACCAAATCTGGAAGAGAGCCTCCATGTCCCCTTAATAGTAAACCAGTTTAATCTATGTAAAACAGATAGTGTTTCTGCTAATCACTGATAAAACATAAGCTCCCTGAGGGCAGAGATAGACTAGTTCTCTTTTTTTAAAAAAAGATTTTTTGTTATTGTATATTATGTTTTCTTTGCTTGGGCAGGGACAATTTTGCTTCTCTTCTTATTTCCTGAATCTATCACAGTTCCTGGCAAATAGTAGGAGGTAATAAATGCTTTTTGATAGATTAAGCTTATTTGATTTTATAAAGGTTTTATTGTATTATTGGAATTGATACATCATATCCTAAAATCTTAGTGTAGAAAGGGAACTTTGAGGCTACACATTGCCCATCCATGCGAGAGTCCCTGACAGGTAGTTATACATCCTATTTTTGTTAACGTTCTGTGGATGAGCAATTTGTGTTTTTAAAAGTTATTTCTTTTATGAAACTGGTATTACTTTCTCTTTAACTTCTATTCCCCTTCCCACATCCAACCACCCTTTTTAATATTGGTATGAACATTACTCATTTCCAGTCTTTTGGAAGCTCAGCAAGTCTTCCATTTTTCATGGTTTCTCAAATATTGTAGACAGTGGCTTAAATAGCATGTCCAGAAATTTTTTCAGTACTAGTACTATTCCATGGAATTTTGAATCAGGGACTGGAGACTTGAATGCATTTAAAGCAACTATAGATGCCCTTTTACTGTAAGCATCATGGGCTTTCCCTTTCTCAATTCAATTGAACAAACTTGTAACTACATAACTGTTGTATCAACAGGCTTAGGAGATAAGTGTATACAAAGATTAATAAAGCCTATGTTTCTGCCCTGAAGAACTAAAAGATGGTTTACAGGGGCAGCTAGGTGGCATAGTGGATAGAGCACCGGATTCAGGAGGACCTGAGTTCAAATCCAGCCTCAGACACTGGGCAAGTTACTTAACCCCCATTGCCTCACCAAAAAAACAAACAAACAAAAAGCCCCCAAAACAAAAAGATGGTTTACAATTACATGAATCTTAATATAGTACAAAGACTCAGGTTGGTGCATGAGAGAAGTAAGAACTAGGATAAAATTAGAAGAGAGTTAGGGAAGGCTTTGTGGAGGAGGTAGCCTTTGAATTGGCTCTTAAAAAGAGTCTTAGGATTTCAACAGGTAGAGATGGGGGTAGAGGGAAGCTATTTTATAGGAGAGAGTGTGGGGGAGGAAGGGGCATAGAGGTAGAAGAATGGAGGATGTGTGTAGGAAATGAAGAATAGTTCAAAATATTTTGAAGATGTTTGGAAAAGAATTTGCATAATAAGCACAAGCAACACTTCTAAGATATAAATGTTCAAAAAAAGGTTTATATTTTCCAAGTGGTATTTTTTAAAAGTCACTTAATCTCACTCCATTTAGTAGGTTTATTTCCAGTAAAAAGTCTTTATATGAGTACAATCTATTAGAACAATTATATGCACATACACATATCTTAATTACAAATTAAATATATTGCAACTTGATGTGAATTTATTATCTTTGGTATTAAAGGAAAAAAATAGAAGTTTAAGCCTCCATACTTTTTGAAGGGAAAGGAGACTAGAGTAATACAGAATGGATAATCCCTAAATTCTTTCTCTTTGGCTTTGAAATACAACTAATCATGTATACTAACTAACTCTTTCATTCCTAGCTCTTCATTCCCCACAAGCTTGGCCTTCTTTCTCTAATTTGAAATCTGGTTGGACAAGTTTGTTGAAATGTTTTCAATGAAGACCTTGGTAACTTTTAGTAGTTCACGAAACAAACAATATACTTGTAAAGCCTTGGATTTCATTACAAAGATTTATATGAAAAGTCCTGAAAGGGCATTTGAAGATGTGAGTAAATTACTAATTAGATCAAATTATTAGTGTCTCCAAACGATATAAATTCTTTGAGAGAAGGGGTCTTGTTTTATTCTTTTTTCTGACCCTCCATAATGCCTTGAATGTGGTAGACACTTAATAAATGTTTACTAAAGTATTGAAACTGGTAAGCTTTTATTTGAGAAAACTTTTGAGGTTGAGACCTCAACTACCTATGGTTAATATTTTTTTAAAGCGTACAAAAAGTTGGAGAATCATAGAAGTTTAGAACTGAAAAGATCCACACAAGTCTTACAATCCAACTCATTTCTTTGATAGATGAGGAAACTTAGGCCCAGATAAGTTTTTTTGTTTTGTTTTGTTTTGTTTTGTTTTTTAGTGAGGCAGTTGGGGTTAAGTGACTTGCCTAGGGTCACACAGCTAGTAAGTGTTAAGTGTCTGAGACAGGATTTGAACTCAGGTACTCCTGACTCCAGGGCCTGTGCTCTATCTACTGTGCCACCTAGCTGCCCCCAGATAGTTTTATATAAAAAGTTTTAGATGGTTCAAAGGATATGGAACTCATGTGCATATAGACATGGTTATCTTGAAAAAAAAAAAAGTGGGGGGGTCAGTTAGTTGGCACAGTGGATAAAGCACCAGCCCTGGATTCAGGAGAACCTGAGTTCAAATCTGGCCTCAGACACTTTACACTTACTAGTTTTGTGACTCTGGGCAAGTCACTTAACCCTCATTGCACCCCCCCCCCCCCAAGAAAAAAAAAGAAAGGAAAAAAAAAAAGCTGTAGGTACACATTTGTAGACTGATAGCTTGTCCTTATCCAAAGTGATGTCCTTGGAAGGATGTGACCATAGTCATGGTTGCATAGACTTTGTAATTATCAGGAACTATCCTTTAGGATTGATATAAAAGGAAGAAGTACTATATACCGTGGCCGGTAGGAAACAAAGAATTTGGTAACCCAAGATGCTGGAGAATGTAAAATAATCAGGTTCATTAATAATTTAGGCAAATTAATAAACAAAATAGATCTGAGACTTTTTATTACGGAATGTTTTGGGTAAGTCCCTAAAATAAGTAGTAGTAAGGCCCTAAAGTAAGTATTAAATCCCTAAACTTTTGAGCTTGACTTCATAAAAAGCAACTCCTCCTGGAATCTTGACCTTGGAGTCTGGACGACCCGAGGTCAAATTCTGCCTCTCATACATACTGTGATCACATAACCTCCATGAAACTTCTGTTCCTATGTCTTTTTAAAAAATGGGGATATGGGGCAGCTAGGTGGCTCAGTGGAAAAGGCACTGGCTCTCTTGATTCAGGAGGACCTGAGTTAAAATCCGGCCTCAGACACTTGACACTTACTAGCTGTGTGACCCTGCACAAATCACTTAACCCTCACTGCCCTGCCCCCCAAAATGGGGATATGATACCTCATATGATAGTTGCGAGGCTTAAATGAGGTAATATATACTGAGTTTTATAAACTTTAAAACACTGTATGCATTTCATCATCACTGTCATCACCCCCACTCAACACAGGTACCATTTATGTTCAGACTGGACATGACATAGACTTGATGGGTTATGTTGCTACTCTTTGATGCTTATCCTTGGAAAACTGACATTTATGATTTTTGTTCATTATTCCATAATTTCCTTTCCTAGGGGATAGTATATCCTGACATTTTGTTAGGTACATGCAAAATAAAGATTCTTTTAAGGTTTTAGGTAAGCCTTGAATATTATTTACTTAAAGGAGGAGTTCACCCATCATGATGATGTGTGATAGGCTCTGACATGTTGAACCTGTTAGTACGCTTTTTCTGATAACCATGGTCAAGTTCTTCACTAATGTTTTAGAAATGTTTAGACCAGCATTTTTCTGATTTGCTTAAATTTCAAAAGATAAACAAGGACATATCTGTCTTAATCAGGTCTGACAAAGCTGACATGATAGCCATCATAAGGGAATTGGGGAAGGGCAGAGGGCAGAAACCTTTGATGCTCTGCAGCTGTTCATTGTATTTTAAATAGTTACGGTTTCCCCAATTTGTCACTTTATTACAAAAGCATGTGTGTGTCTCCGGGGAGGTGAAATTTTACTTCTAAGTTTTCTAACTTACCTGGATGGGTTTTGTAGAATCCTGTGAAAATTGTCTTAAAGATGACATGGCAATTACTTTTTTTTAAGATTGGCTGCCTTTTTAGCCAGTCATATTAGGGGAGAACAATGTCATGCTTGATGGTTTATCTATATAATTTATAATATGCTCTATAATTCAGTAAACATTATGACTTCCAGTATCTGCTATGTGACCCTGGATAAATCACTTACTCTGAACTACCGATTTCTCACTGTAAAATCAGGAGATAGGACTAGATCAGGTATTCTTAACCTGGGAACCATGAACGTATTTTAAAAATTATTTGGGCAACTATGGAAATATAATTAATTGGTTTCTTGGGTAAACCTGTGTACCTTTGTTTTATGTGCTTAAAGATATGATTCTGGGAAAGGTTCCTTACTTTTTACTGGATTATAAAGAAGTTCCATGACACAAAAAAGGTTAAGAAACCCTACACTAGATCAGTTCTAAGATTTCATTATTTCTAGGATTATATGAGAAGTACTTAAAATAAAAAAGAGAGATACTAGCGATGTCCTTTGATAGCAATCTTTAAAGTATGGATTATTTTTTGATGTTTCTCCAAATAATTGGTTTTTTTTTTACAAAGTGGCAATATTATTTTGGCTTGTATAGTTTTTAATAATATTGATCCCAGGGCAAATTTTGTTTTGATCAATGTTTTTTCTTTATTTTTTTGCTTTTATGTTTATTTTTATTTGTCTAAATTGTTGGCCTACTGATATGAAGAATGCATATAATTTAGTTACATTGAGCTTCTATCATAATTACGTTAGCTAAGCCAGCTTTAAACATTTATTATTATGTTACTCTTATTATAGTTAAAAACACAACTTTTTTATAATATTGTTGTCCTTCATAATCAAAGAGGGCCAAAATGACATCACAACGTCAGGGTCAATATACTGTACGTCCGATTCTGACTGATCATGCTGTGAGAAAATAATGGGTTTTGGAATGCCCCAAAAGCCCCAGTTCAAGGGGATTGATTGGATTGACTGTGCTGATTGACTCAATTGAAGTTGACTCTATTGAAACCACACCTACCTGAGATGCTGGCTCTTAGGGGGTAGATTCTCTGACCTAGGCACATTCTGCTCATGGACCATCCTCAAGTCTAGTGAACCAGTGGATTTGGGTGATGCTAGCCAATTAGCTTGAAGCAGTGTGTGAGAACCACCTCTCCTCTGGGTGCAGAGAGAGCTTCCACTCACAGTTTATCTCTTGGACAGGCTAGTAGTGGAGGACCTGGAGGAAGAGGCAGGCCAGGCTGGAGCTCCAGGCTAGATAGGCCTTTTCGTAGCTTTCTGACCCAGGTGTTCTCTTTTTAATAATACTTGGTATGCTTTAATAAATGCTTAATGACCCCAAACTGGTGCTAAAGCTTCTAAATTTTAAGTAACAAATACATTAGAAACCCCAGCTAATTTTCCCTACACTTGGGACAGGAATAAGGCAATCATACATTTAATTTTACATGTCACAATGCCAATATGAGCTTGGAAGACCACCACTGGTAGGGCAGAAAAATAGTCCATATGAACATATAGGAAGTGGATGTCTCTAAATTTGTGCATCTCATGGTTCTTCACATTTTAATAACACAGTATTCATGCTTGTACAAAGAATTATCAGCCTTCCTCTTAGAGTAGATTCTGTTAAAGTTGCTTTTTAAAACAAAATAGAGATAACAATAGATATTTAAGGACTGTTTGCATAGCTAGTGTTAATTTGGCATCATATTCAGTAAATTAGGATATCTGATTTAGCTCTGGACAAACAAACAAACAAAACAAAAAAACCCCAAACAAACAAACAAACAAAAACCCTAGCATCTCTCCTTAAACACAAAACTAAGAAAATTAGACATTGCTCAACCACTATGAAGATCCAAGTACTAGTTTTCTTTTAGTGGGGATTTTGTTATATGAGTTATCAAATTAGCCAATTAATCAGAGGAGAGAGGCTTGAGATTTTGTTTGGAAACAAAGATAGTTTATTGGTCCCTAGATTAGCACCCATGCAGACCCTACTGAAAGCATGCTAAAACCATCTCCATTTGGTTAATTGCTTTTCCAAGTGCCTGGCTTTTCAGGAGAATAACTGACTTGTTAAGTTTTCTTTTTAGGAGATCCTTCTCTTCAGTTCAAGGAAGCCATACTTTAAAAAATTAATCCGTTAAGCTAGTAATCAGAACAAATGGTGTAATCTCCATCAAGATGTTATTTCATCTTCTGCCTTGAGTACTCTAGAAGGGACTAAAAGCCTCTTACCCCTTTCCTGGAAATGTTCAAACAGTTGGGAAACCTTCACAAAAATCAAACCTAAAGACTTTAGAAAGTCATTTCAAAACAGAGGTTCTTAATGTTTTGTGTGTCACGGTCCTCTTTGGCAGTTTCTTGAAGCCTCTTTGAAGAATAATGTTTTGAAATACATAAAAAATACATAAGATTACAAAGGAAACCAATTATATTGAAATAGTTATCAAAATATATTTTTTTAAAAAACTAGTTCATTACCCCCTATCTAATGGTTGTTTCAATTTTGAAAAATCCCAGTTATATTAAAGCGTGCTTGAAAGAAAAGCCAGGTTTTTTTCTTCATTATCTTCTTGGTGGTCAAAATAAACTTTGAGAATTATGTATGTCATTCAGTCAGTATTAAGTGCCTATTATGTGACAGAAATGTGCTAGATATGTATTTATTTACTTATATTTATATTTTTTGAGTAGCAAGGGGATGATTTTGTGTTCGAGTAGATGGATAAAGTAAGATTTATCATCTCTATTTGTATAGCCTGTAATGTTCCTCTATTAATGCCCTAGGTTAGTTCAGTAAGAAATTTACTCTTGGCAACTCTCTGTTGGGAGTTACAGAAAGCCTATAATCTGAATGTGTATATTTATTTTTGCTTTAAATCAACATATATCTAGATTTAGATCTTTTTATTTTGTCAACTCTTTGCCGACAAATATGGGAAAAGCAACCTTTGCAATAAAAATGAAAAATCAATGCAAATAGCCTGAAGGGTTTAAATGCTGGGTATTAGTTTGTAGAGACTAATGCTTTTTTAGAATCCTCAGGTGACTTCCCTGTTGAATATAGAAATTTAAGTCTTAATGTCTACTACTTTGGTGTTCTAGTTAGAAGTAGGCTGAAGTTAGATGGAAGTTTCTACTTTACCAGGAATAAGTGTGCTATTAAAAAAGTGGGGGCGGCTAGGTGCCACAGTGGATAAAGCACGGGCCCTGGAATTAGGAGTACCTGAGTTCAAATCCGGCCTCAGACACTTGATACTTACTAGCTGTGTGACCCTGGGCAAGTCACTTAACCCCCATTGCCCCGCAAAAAACAAAAAACAAAACAAAAACAAAAGTGATAGAAGACTTGTAAGTTTTATGAAATTGAATAATTTTTAGAGTTGGAAAAGATAATTAAAGATCACTTAGCTTGTCGTGTTTCTTTTTTTTTGTTTTTTAGTGAGGCAGTTGGGTTTAAGTGACTTTCCCAGGGTCACACAGCTAGTAAGTGTTAAGTGTCTGAGGCCGGATTTGAACTCAGGTACTCCTGACTCCAGGGCCAGTGCTCTATCCACTGCACCATCTAGTTGCCCCTAGCTTGTCTTGTTTCACAGATAAAGAGATAGTGGCACCTAGTACACTAGAGTTGAATCATTCATTCTATGGGTATAGCAAGTAGCTATGAAGCACCTGCTGTGTACCTAGCACTACCCTAGTTATTTTTGGAGAGAGTGATTTAAATAAGATAAGGTTATTATTGCTCTCATACCTTTTTTTTTTTTTAACTGGGCAGTGAGGATTAAGTGACTTGCCCAAGGTCACACAGCTAGTAAGTTTCAAGTTTCTGAGGTTGGATTTGAACTCAGATCCTCCTGAAGCGAGGACCAGTACTTTATCCACTGTGCCACCTAGCTGCCTCTTCTCATACCTGTTTTAAATGGCTCATGGTTGGTCTTTTGAGAGATGAGTTCAAATTTGAGTTCTGCTCCTTCTTGATACTTGTGTGATCTTGAGTTAGTGATGTCACCTCTCTGGGTCTTGGTTTCCTGTAGGTTAGGGTGGTTGGTATAGGCATATAAACCTGAGTTCAAATCCAGCTTCAGACACTTAGTAGCCCTATATCCCTGGGTACGGCACTTATTCCTATTCTCAAGAAACCACTCCTATATGTCTTTGCCAAGAAAATTTCAAACAGAATTATAGTCAGACATGACTGAAACGACTGAACAACGACTACAAAATGGGCATATGAGGTCCTTTCTATCTTTTCAAATCCATGATCCTATATAGCTAATTAATGAGACAGCTTAGGAGTAGACTTGAAAAATCCTCACTCTCAAACCAGAGCTCTTCCATTATACCTCTTATATGGGCATAGTGCCAATTTCCCTTGAACAACCAAAAAAAAGTTAAAAAAGAGAGACAATCCACCTTGTACTTTGTTGTTTTCTTTGTATTTTAATTAAATTATTTCATGCAAGAATGACAGTGGAAAACCATTTATAATACAGTATTGTCAAGGAGCTGCTTGAAATAGAGATGGTACTAGACTTTGCTTCTGCATTTTGTGTAACTTTTTCAAATTTCAAATTTTAATTTTCAAAATTACTTTTATTTTCACTTCCAAATTCCCTCTTCCCTTTATCCCCTCCTCTATCCATTGAGAGGGCAAGATTTTTTTTTCAAAAGGAGTAGCACATGAATCAGATTTCCCCAGGGCCATCTTAAAACTAAAGTTGTATATTGGAGAGAGCTATTTTAAACCATGGAAGTCATTAAAGACTGCTGTTTATAGTTTACAAAAATGTTTCAAGAAAGAGGAAGAGAAATACTTTAAAATGTGTATGTGTAACTCATGGTAGCCTTTGGACTTTCTCTATTTCTTGTGTATGTTTATTTTATATTGATTTAGGGTTACATAGCCTTTTATCTACATGTGAATTCCTTTGACATCATGTTGCATCATCTCCGTTTTACAGACGGGAGAACTGAGGCTCAGAAATAGTGAATTGCCCAAGGTCCTGCAGAAAGATAGTTTTTTTTTGCTTCAGTTATGTACCTGAGCCCTAAACTTTACTTACAACATTGTCTACCTACATTTCTGGTACTTCATGGTAAATTGAGGAACAGTCAGCAAAAATCCTTTGGAGAACTTGATTCCCTAGGGTAGAACTGTGGTCTCTTTGCCTTCCAAACATGGAAGCTTTTTAGGAACAAATTGTATGAAACAAGCTACATTTCAGTATGTAAAATCATAATGAAATATTAAAATTTACCTTAATTTTAGAAATGTATAGCACTTATGTACAGTGCCTGGAATATAGTAGGTACTTAATAAATGTTTATTGATTAAACTATTCACATTATTAGAATTGCTAATGTGAATTTAGCCAAAAATATGACTATCAGTCTTTACCATACTGAATATATGTGAAAATTATTCTTTGTTTTTTTAGTGAAGTCTCAGTAGAGATACCATTCTTGAATATAAGATGGTTTCATTCTCTGTATTTGCATGTCTAGTACCTGGCACTGTTCCAGGCACATAGTAGGTGCTTAATAAACGTTCTTTGATGAATTAATTATCACAATTGTGTCTTTTACTTGAGGTTAGTTCAAAGCCTTTAGTTAGAGGGCTATTCCACTTCTAATTATGACTACTTTATAGGTTGATCTCTCTGATATATCATAGCAGTCATGGTATAATAGAAAGAAAACTCTTTGACAATATGATTTCCATTCATTTTTCTAACCCTGAATTAATTTTAAAGAACCATTGGGAAGCAGCATGCTTAGGATTAAATACATCAGGGTTAAGACATCTTTTATTAGTATTTATGACCACATGTGAATCAGATTTTCTAGGATAGCTCCAATTTGAAAAAAAAAATAAGGAGAATTTTAATTAATAGCCTTCATTGGTTCAGACCATGTGTCTTGAGTTCTAGTTTGGAAACTGTGGTCACCATAATGATATGCTATGATTTCATCTCAGAGTCTCATCTTCAGCCCTCTTATTGATAGGTTGCTATAATGAGGTATTAAAAATAAGGCTATCAGGGGGCAGCTAGGTGGAGCAGTGGATAAAGCACTGGCCCTGGATTCAGGAGTACTTGAGTTCAAATCTGGCCTCAGACACTTGACACTTACTAGCGGTGTGACCCTGGGCAAGTCACTTAACCCCCATTGCCCTGCAAAACAAAACAAAACAAAAAACCAACAAAAAAATAAGGCTATCCTATTGGGTTACTACTACTCACATATTGTCAGGTGGCATTTGAAGAACTTAACCAGATATAGCCTGTGTGTGCTAGGGAATAATATTAGAAATAGAAATTTTGACTGCTTACCCTCGTGTTAAGAAGCAAATGACTAAACTAATTTGTTTGATTTTTCTTCCTTTAGAGTCATGGCCTATGCATATTTAAAATAATTTAATTCAGCATGCTTCCTTGTTATCCCTACTGCTTATCTTTATGACTGACTAGTAATGATTCTACTTGTGAAGATAGGTGCATTTAAAGATTCAGATCACTTCAAACAAGGAGTCTGGGGGGATGACAGGCAAGCCAGTGCATTCTTGGTGGAACTGTGAGTTGTTTTTGCCATCCTGGGGAACAATCTGGAACTATACTGTGTATAATAACCTATGCCCAAGAAAGACCATTAGTAGGCCGTTACTCCAAAGAGAACAAGAAAGAGGAAAAGCACCTAGATGTATAAAAAAATTCTAGCATCTCTTTCTGTAGCAGCATAGAACTGGAAAGTAAAGAGTTACTCACCAATTAGAGAACGGCTAAACAAATTCATGTTTAAACATATCATTCATTCAAATATATTGGAATATTATAATGTCATAAGAAAAGACAAGTTTTAGAGAAAACTGAGAAGACTTATATGAAGTCTTCATTCAGAATGAAGTGAGTATAACCAGAAAAGAATAATTTATATAATAACAGTGCAATAAAGAAAAGTAGCTTTGAAAAACTTGAAAATTCTGATGAATACAATGACCAACCATGATACTCCTGCTCTTAACAGAAAACTGATGGATGCAAGATTAAGATAAGACCTGTACTTTTGGACACAGTAAATGTGAAAATTTCTTTTACTTGACTGCATATTTGCTAAAGTTTTATAAAAAAAGCAAAAAAAAAAAAAAGAGTGGGAGGGGGGCAGCTAGGTGATGCAGTTGATAAAGTACCAGCCCCGGATTCAGGAGGACCTGAATTCAAATTTAAATAGTTCCTGGAACATAGTAAGCACTTAAGTCTTTTTGTTGAATGAACAAATTAAATAGGTTATGACTACAGTTCTCTCTTCCATGTTATGGAGACAAGGGGGCAGTGCCCCTTGTGATCTGGAAAATCTACAAAAGATTTTTTAGACCTCCTTTCATACAAGAAGAGTCTGACTTTTTTCATTTTCTTTTATGGGGTGCTTATAGTACCTTATCATAAAATTTTGGGTTAAGTATTTGGTCATAGGCTCTGTGTCCTCTGCAGGCCTTTTGTGTGTCTTCTATGGCTTCTGAAAAACTCCCCCCAAATTCCTGGTTAATTTCTTATGCTGACCCACAATATATTGGAATCATGATGGAGAAAGTCACAATGTGGCAGGGATAACTGTACTTGTTTTAAGAATAGCTCATGCATACAAATAGCTAAGTCCTAACAGGATTTCCTTCTAACCACACTGCCTCTGCTGTTACTCGAGCCCTTTAAACACATACACAAAGTGGCACTAGTCCCTTAGAGCAACACCCTGCATCATGCCCCTCACTAGATTCCTGGCTTTAGAAAGAAAGTAGTGAGGAAGTGTATGTATATTGGGAGTGGGGTCGGGGACTGAGTGGAGGGAGAGTAGAGAGAAGAATATGGGAGGTTAGAGATCAGGGATTGTTAGGGATTTGGGTCACTATTAATGCACTAATTCAGCTAATTCATGTGAGATTATTATTAAATCACTTGGCAGATTTTAAAGTGGATATAAATGTTAGTTACTAATTTGGATTACTAATAATATTACTTATTATTAGCTTGAGAACTTCAATTATTATAATACTGTTTCCTAGAGAAAATAAATTCCAAAATAAGAAAATATGGACTTTTTATTTTTAAATATATGGCACTTAGATGCAAACTGCTTGGGCCAGTAATCCAGCGTGTCTTTTTTTTTGGTATTCCTATAGTGATACCTATCTGTCTGTCTATCTCATTTGTAAGTTATATTTTATATATATATATGATCTATCTATAGTTCGGTCATCAATTTATCTACCTATCGTCTCTCTCATATATTTAACATCTATCATCGATCCATATCTCTATCCTTTAGCAATTTACTTATCATCCCTTATTTACCAATCATTTGTAATATTTCTTTATCTATATCTGTTCACATATGTTTGTATACACACATATTTGTATATATGTATCTGATTGGATGAAATGTGCCTTTTAATCGACAAATATTTAGTAGATAGATAATCTTGTTTATTTAGGGCTAGTCTGCAAATGAACCAAATTGATGCTCTCAATTGCTGGTTTTCCTTAACTCAGGATTATTTGTCAGCAGAGTGTTATAAAGTAGAAGCTATTCACCAATTAAAAATAATTAGTCAAGGCAGTATTTTATTTCCTCTGATTTACTGTCTGATTTAATATTTTCACCAAGTAGCCGATTTGCTTAACAGAGTGTCATCTTTCCATTCCTTCATCTGCCTTCACTGAGGAGAAAACCAAATGCTTGTACCGCCCCACTGCCTGTCTCTTTGTCTTGTATGATCACAGCTATCATTGCTTTTCCTGGTGTTTTGGCAGGCAGTTTGGTCACTGTTTTTAAAAACAGCTTCCCTAGAAAAATTAGGGCAGGATACGAAAGAGGCCTCAGAACAGCAGCTAATTTCAAGTATATGGCTGTCTTATGCTTTAAAGTAAACACAAGCTTATCTTTCTCATCATTAGTACTATGAATACTGGGGTGTTGTTGTTTTTGTTGTTGTGTTGTGTGTGTGTGTTGGCTGTGATAAACATGGGATTACATGGGACTGTTTGGTTGGCAGGTGAAGCATGGCTTCTTTTTTCTTTTTCTTTTTTTTTTTTTAGTGCTAGGTAAACGTGAACTTTAGGTTTTAACCCTAGTCAAAAGCTTTGCAATGGGACACAGTGACAAATACAGTAAAATAATGCAGTTTATGTTGGCATATAAATATTTATATAGGCCAATCTAGATATTTGCCAGAGATGGGAAAAGCAAGAAGCTACTTTTAGTATATATATTGATTTAATGGTGTTTGGAGTGAGTTACCGTTTCCTGGAGAGCACAGGCTTAAGTTGAGCTTTAGTTTTACTTTCTTAGACTACCTCGTTGTATTTACATCATTACATTTTTGTCCATTACCATGGATCACTAGAAGAATTGCTTTATCATGCTTTTCTTTACACAGATGCTCATCCCTTTGTGTGCTTTGCATCTAACTTGTCTTTTGTTTCTTTTCCATTGAAATTGATCTTATAAAGAATGCTATCAAATTCAGGAAGTAGCAAAGAAATCATTTCAAAGGTATAGAGTCTAGTCAGTGAGAAGGATATGACAATAAGCTTGCCTGTTTTAAGCATAATTGCTCCTCAAAAATATTCAGTCTGTTGGCATGCTATTAAATCACTTTTTGCATACTATCCTAAGAATTTCACAATGTGGATAACCTCTAGCCCTCTGACTGTATGCAAAGCAGGAGGCCTGAATAAGAGCACTGTGGTACAAAAACTTGAGTGGGAGCAGGACTAAAAGCCCAATCTTGCTGGTTATTTTGGACATTCAAATAGTGTCTAAGAGAAAAGAGCTCATTATGACTCAGTTCCGTTAATTAGACGTAAATTACCATCTTTAGTTGCTTGACACAAAAGAAGGTAGGGAACTCTGCTAGACCAGTGGATTCAGAAATTCTAATGAGATGAGAGCATAGGCTGGGAAACTGTAAGTGAATACAAGGGACCATTCAACTTGAGGCAAGCCCCAGTGAGTACTGTGTATGTACAAAAATATACATTTATAATGGGCCAAATTCACATCCTATGTAGTTCTATGGTTAACTTCACCATAGAGTAACATAGGATTGGAATCTTGACAGGAAGTGACTCCAGCATTGTAAATTCTTTTCTTGATTACATCCTGAAGATTTTTGTGATGTACACAATCTGTTCTTGATAGGAAACAAAAGGCCTTAAAGATGATAAAATATTAAGTAAAAGGACCTTTTACTTCAGAACAAGAAAAGGCGGTCTAACTGAAAAGGAAACCAGGGAAATTGGATCAGTCTTCATGAAGAGTTTAAAAAGGAATAAAAATAGGACGTTAGTATAGTGTAGGAATCAATACATTTTCCAAAGGTACCTTCCCTAATTTTCCATCTATTCACACACACCTCAAGAAAGAGACAGGGATAGCTCTTAAGCAGCATGTGTTAGATGGTGGTCATTTTCCCAAAAACCAGAACCATAAAATTATTCTAGAATTTAGTGTCATGGTTTAGGTTGTACATATACAATAGCTAGTTTCTTTTCCATGTTGCTTGATATAGTTTATAAACCATATAAGTGTCAGAGATTTTTTCTGACGTTTGTGAATTAACCCAGGAGCTAATAGGCCCTCAAGGGAGATAATGAATAGGGTTAAATTTTGGCTAACTAGATGACACAAACAGTGCTGATAGAATGAATTGTTGCAACATAGATTTAGAGCTGGGAGGGACCTTAAAGGCCAAGCACTGTGTAATATTTGTTTCTATTTAATAATTTGAATCTTGCAATGAGAAGTCTTCATGGCTGATTTGCCTAGAGCCCACCTAAGGCAGACTGAGATTATTCATGCCACTGAGTCTGACAGTTTTCTGAGAATGGTATAGTACTGCTGATTGCTAAACTCAGCAATATAGTAGTAGCACTATAATCCAAAGTAGAAGACAGGACGGTCCCATGGGAAGAGGATTGGCTCTGGAGTTGGAGGACCCGAGTTTAAATTCCCTCTATGACATCTTTGTGATATTTAAAAAATACCTTGTCCAATATGAGTCTCAGTTTCTTTCCTCAACTATAAAATGAGGAGGTTGGACTAGAGCGTCTTAGTTCTTTCCAGATCTAGGTCTAAGATCCTATGACTTATCCTTACCTTGAAATGGAACTCATGCATGTGTGTGTATATGTGTGTATGTATGTGTATACACAAACATACATACATGTGTGTATGTGTATATATGCATATATATATGTACACCTACATATTCCCTTGGTATGCCTATGTGGAAAATTTGAATTGTGGTATCTTTAAAGAATGCCACTTATAAAGGGTACTGTTAAGAACAGCAATTTCTAGCCCAAATTTTAGGATGTCTCCATATGTGTGCAGTTATCCCACTTGCATAACAAATTTTAATTTAGCCTGACCATATAATTTTACATATGTGCATACCTCCATAATTTGAACATGCTTATACTGGTTATGAATTGTTATCCATTGGGGCAGCTAGGTGGTGCAGTTGATAGAATGACAGGTCTGGTCAAGTGTTCAAAGGTGACCTAGTGAGGCAATTGGGGTTAAGTGACTTGCCCAGGGTCACACAGCTAGTAAGTGTGTGTTAAGTGTCTGAGGCCAGATTTGAACTCAGGTACTCCTGACTCCAGGGCCGGTGCTCTATCCACTACGCCACCTAGCTGCCCCTTTCTCAGATACTTCTGCTAGTTATTAGCAAAAATGACCTTAGGTAAATTGCTTTGCCTCTCTGATCTTCAGTAGCCTCACTGTAAAGTGGGGATAGGGACAGGGGATAAAGTGCAAGGCCTGGAATCAGGAGAACGTGACTTCAGACCGGGCCTCAGACACTTCCTAACTGTGTGATCCTGGACAAGTTACTTAACCTTGATTGCCTCAGTTTCCTCATCTCTAAAATGAACTAGAGAAAGAAATGACAAACCACACCAGTATCTTTGCTAAGAAAAACCCAAATGGGGTCAATTAAGAGTCAGGCATGACTGAACAAATGTTACTATATCTTTCTCTATTGTGGGTCTCAATTCCCTCTTAGTCATATTTATTCTCTTTGATCTAGAAGGTGGACATGACATACTTTGTAGGATTTAGGGCTAGAAGGGACCTCAAAGGTCACTAAGTCCAGTTCCCTCATTTTTCAGATAAGGGAATTTTGTCCTAGAGAGGTTAGGTAACTTGCACAGGGTCACACAGCTAGAGTCATAGATGGAACCCAAACCCTTGTTTTCATGACCTTTAAGATCAGCATTTTTTGGGCCATACTACACTGCCTCTTGAATAGTTTAGCTTTCCATTTCCCATTAAGAGGCAGCACAGTGGACTTAAAAGTTCATTGTTGTTGTTCAGTTGTGTCTAATTCTACGTTTACTCATTTGGGGATTATTCCAGATTATTCTGGTTCTGCAGCTCTATCCATTTTATCACCTACCTGTTCAAATCCTGTCTCAGACACAAGATGTATGACCCTGGGCAATTTATTTAATCTCTGTTTGCCTCAGTTTCCTCATCATTAAAATGGCGATATTAATAACATCTACCACACAGGTTTGTTGTGAAAATCAAATGAGATGAAATGCTTTGCAAACTATAAAGCCCTTTATAGAAGGCTGGCATTTATGCTGTCCACATGACAGCAGATTTTTCCCTTCCAAGCGTGTGCACGATCATATTATTCTGTAACAACTTTTGGAATAATGAAGAACTGTAAGAATTGTGAAATCATTGATCAAGAGCTAGAAGAAATCCCAATGGCCCTCTGGTTCATTCCTCTCCTTTTACAGATGAGAAAACCAAGGCCTAGGGGGAGGGTAAGTAACTCACCTAGTCACACAGGTACCAGAGAGAGAGAGAGGTGGGACTATAACATCAAATGGCATTCATATAGTAATTTAAAATTTGTAAAGTACTTTATAAAAGAGATTATTTCCTCTGATACAGTTGTCCTGTGAGACAGATATTATCCTCATTCTACTTTTAAGGAAACAGAGGTTGAGACAAGTTAGGAGATACCTAAGGTCACAGATCTACTAAGGAACAGAGACAGAATTCCAAGTTAAAACAAACAAACAAACAAAAAACTAAAAAAACCCCACCTTCTACAGGAAGCCTTTCTCCATTTCCATTGATTCTGGTGCCTTCCCTTCTATATATGGCTTTTTCTTACATAGTTGTTTGAATGTTAATTTTCTCCTTGAGTCTATGAGCTTCTTGAGAGCAGGGACTGTTTTTTTTTTCCTTTCTTTGTATGCCCTAGTAATTTTCATAGTGTTTGGCACGCACTGGGTACTTAATAAATGTTTATTGACTGACTGAATCAGAACCCAGACCTTGTCTAAGTCCTTGTCCCATTGTGGCACTACAGAAAGCTGCTGTTTTTCTCCCTTTTTTCTGTACAGTAGTTATATCCTCCAAATTTACTTCCTTCCCTGTTGTGACGTCATCCCTTGGGGTTTTGTGAGCGTTTTGTGAAAGATGAAGCATATAAATAAACTTTAATCTAAAGCTTTAAGGTAAGGAGATCCTCAAAAGTGAGTGGTTACTTATTGATTTTTCTGCTTGTGGTTGATTCCAACCCTTTGCTTTTCTTGAGTGTCTCATTTAACCACTTGCCTTTAAGGCTTTTTTCCCATTCAGTGGTACCACCAGCTGAGACAGTGTGGATGGGAAAGGAAAGATGAGGAAATTAAAACAAGTCAATCTTGCAATTTCTTACTTTTCAGGTGAAAAACACTTCAGGGGGTCGGGGGAAAGAAGATAGGCATTACGTTATAGATTATGGAGATACTCTCCATTCCTGCAGTAGTTAACTCTACAAAACCAGATGAATAGCATCAGAATTCTTTTTTTTTTTTAAACCAGGATTCTTTCCCCCAGGAACTACATCAACCTTTATGACTACTTAATTTGGCAAAGATGATTACTTTTCTTAAGCTTCTTGCCATATGTCTTTAGATTGCTTTAGTCTATATTATTTGGGCAGGAGATATGGACAAAAAAGAATGGAGGGACATAAAATGATTGTAGAATTTAGAAAAGGGGTGATAGAGGTCATCTTGTTCAATCCCTGCTCCCCACACAAATTCTCTTTTCTTTTTTTTTTTTTTTTAGTAATGCAATTGGGGTT
This sequence comes from Dromiciops gliroides, assembly GCF_019393635.1. Taxonomy (NCBI): domain Eukaryota; kingdom Metazoa; phylum Chordata; class Mammalia; order Microbiotheria; family Microbiotheriidae; genus Dromiciops; species Dromiciops gliroides. Next base: position 243,822,093 of record NC_057861.1, on the reverse strand, counting down.
AAGTGACTTGCCCAGGGTCACACAGCTAGTAAGTGTTAAGTGTCTGAGGTCGGATTTGAACTCAGGTACTCCTGAATCCAGGGCCGGTGCTTTATCCACTGCGCCACCTAGCTGCCCCACAAATTCTCTTTAAACCAGAGGTTCTCAGCCTTTTGTATGACATGGACTCCTTGAGAGTCTGGTAAATCCCATGTGTTCTTTCCCTGAATAATGTATTTAAATGCCTAAAATCAAATAAGTTGGGTTACAAAGGAAATAAAAAGTAAAAATAAATATGTAATTTTTTTCTTCCTTTCAAGTTCACATATTTTATGGAGATATTAATAATTTTATGGGGATATTAATAAGATCTACCTCAGAGGTTTGTGAAATCCCTCCCAATTTCCCCCTAAAGTCAAACCACAGACTCAAGGATAAGGGCTTTGGGATCTCAATTTAAGGACCAGGACCCCCACTTTGTGCTATACTTAACTTTGCTGCATGCATATAAAATAATTTATTCTGACTTTATTTTCTTTGCAAAATCTAAAATCTTTGCAGACTTGAAACTGTAGTAAAGTCTAGATTTCTTCATCTGTCAATAAAAGTTCTTTGTGGTATATCTACTTTTCAGCTCCTTCTCTATTTCCCTCTATTTATTCTATGTTTCCATCAAACTCATCCATATTGCTTTCTCTTGGATCACCTCCCCCCAACTCCCCCTGGGCTCGAGACTTTTGATCTTACAATTCCTTCCATCTGGAATTTCCTTTACCATTAACTTTATGCATCGGTTACATTGTACAATTCTTACTTATTCTTTGAAATCTGGTGCCAACTCAAATCCCACCTGCTCCTTGAAGCCTTGCCTGACTCTGATCTTCTTTAGCCCTGTCTGTCTGCAGGACAGTCTTCTCTTTCTGTCTTTTATGGAGTAAGTGAACCTGACTGCCTTATATGGGCTAGGTGAAGAATTGAATCATTAAGACTAGGTCCAACTATAGTTGAGTAAGGTAAAGTGGACAGATGTATAAAAAAACAAAAAACAAAAACAGCAAAAAAAGAGGACAAATGTAAAAGGAATCTGTGTATCCAGTATCAACAACACTGGGTGTTGATCAACTGTGATAAACCTGACTCTTGTCAGCATACAATGGTCCAAGATAATTCCAAAGGACTCATGATGGAAAATGCTCTTCAAATCCAGAAAAAAAAAAAAAGAACTATGGAATCTAGATGCAGATTGAACCATACCATTTCTATTTTTTTTGTTTTTCTTTTTTGTTCTGATTCCTCTTTCACAGCATGACTAATGCAGAAATATGTTTAATGTGATTGTGTGTATATATTTCCTGTATCAGATTGCTTTCTGTCTTGGGGAGGGTATAGGGAGGGGAGGGAGGGAGAAAAGTTTGAAACTATAAATTTTATAAAAACAAATGTTGAAAACTATCTCTACATGTAACTGGAAAATAATAAAATAATTTTATGGAAAAAAGTGTTGTTGGACCCATGTCAGTGTCTTAGCTTTGATGGGGAAAAAAACCTATTTATTGAAAAATTAGAATTTTAACAATAAGTTGAATGTAATCAAAAAAAGGAATCTGTGTGTGGCTTAAAACAAAATGTATGCTATAATATTTATCACTGAGTTTTTAAAAGTCCAGCAAGGATTAATGCAATAATGTGCCATGTAGATCTTTGAACACCTTTTAGGAAGGTTGCTATATTCGGAAAGTATTTATCAGATTCTGGTATGATTAAATTGGACATACGTGACAAAAATACCTGAATAAAAATGTGCATTTTCATTTTAGTTCTGCTAGTCAACACTTATTAGTTGCCCATGTCAGGGAGTACTGTCCTTTTGGGGGGGATTCAGTGAAAGTGACAGAATTGCTATCTCAGCCATTTCTTTTTGCAAAAAAAAATGTCATGTAGAGGGCAGAGACTTTATAATGCCTAGCAGTAAATATTTCTAATCCAGGCCAATTAGTTAATGTAAGGTGTTTTTTTTCTTTTCTTCCTCCCAGCAGCTCCTAGTGAGACTTCATTAGGACATTAACTTTATGTAGTGAGACATGTTATTGTGCTAATTGAGAAGTGGTAGTTAAATAGGAAAATTAGGTAATGAAGCCTCCTTTTCTTATCTCCCTTTCTTGTAATTCCGCAATTCAAATACATCTTTTAAAAAGTTTTACTTGGTAAGTGAAGAACTTACTCAGATTATAGCACCTATGTCTTAAATTTGTGCATAGCACAGCTATTTTTCAGTAATATTACTTTGTTCTATATGTGATAAGAGCTCTCCTCCAAAATTATACTTCTACTTTTTTTGTGTGTACCTGTAACCTCCTCTAAGAGGATGCAAGCTCCTTGAATAATAAAAATTACCATTTCTATAGAACATTACTGTTTACAGAGCACTTTGTAAACATTATTTCATTTGATGTTTAATTTTTATGTCTTGAGCCCAACGCAATGCTTGGCACATAGTAGGTACTTAATGGTTTATTGTGTTATTATAAGTGTTGATTGATTGATGGTTATAAAACAAGTTGCTCATATTCTTCATAAGAACCCAATGAGGTAGCTAATAAAATGTTTTCCCTAGTTTTTGGTCATTTTTCAGTCATGTCTAACTTCGTGACCCCATTTAGAGTTTTCTTGGCCAAGAGACTGTAGTGGTTTGCCATTTCCTTCTCCAGCTCTTTTTACAGATGGGGAAACTGAGACCAACAGGGTTAAGTGACTTGCCCAGGGTTATATAGCTAGAAAGTCTGTGAGACTATATTTGAACTTGGGAAGATGAGTTTCTAACTCCCAAGCCCAGCATGCTATCTACTGTGCCACATACCTGTCCCTAACCTCCTTTTTTTCTCTCTCTTTTTGTTTTTGTTTTGCAGGGCAAGTGACTTGCCCAGGGTCACAGAGCTAGTAAGGCCGGATTTGAACTCAGGTCCTCCTGAATCCAGGGCTGGTGTTTTATCCATTGAGCCACCTAGTTGCCTTCCCAACCCCTTTTTTCAATGAGGATACTGAATGTCAGAGAGGAATAGTAATTTACCTAAAGTCACTTTTGCTCATAACTAGCAAAACTGACACTTGAGTGGAAGTCTTTTGGTTACAGTCAAGTTCAGTGAACCTCCGACAAGCATTTATTAATGTCTGCTATGTTCACAGAACTGTTCGTGGGTTAATATGCCTTGGTTTAATGTTTATCATATATGCTTATACATAAAATCATCAAAATGACAATTTCAGTTGGTGATAGTTAATATAAATCTGACCATGCTCTGAACTGAAGTGCTAATTTTCCAGTTTTACCATGAGGAAGGCAACAGGAAGAGTAAGAATAGGATAAAGATATTCTTATGGAAATTCAAATTTAGTTTTGTGTGAATATGCTTTAGCTAGTTGTGGTTTAGTGTTGACTTCATGGATAGCTTTACCCAGGTGATGCACTGAGACCCAGAGTCTCATTCCAGACCTGCTATTAGCTGTGTGATTGGTGCAGGTCGCACAACTTCTCAGGCCTCGTGGTTCTCAACTATTAAAAGAAGGGCAAAGTTAGAATATTTCCTATCCTGGGCATCCTGAACCTATTTATTTTATTTTAATTTTTGTTTTTATAATTAGTATTTTGCACAGTATCTGCCATATAGTAGGTGCCTAATAAATTCTTATTGATTCTATTTGTTGACTATATTTCAATATAATTGGGTTCCTTTCCACTCATATATTTTATTTATGTGCATTTTAAAAGCATTATTCTGAGAGTGAATCCTTCGGCTTCACTAGACCATCACAAAAGAGCTTAAGAACTCTTGAATTAAGATGATCTTTTTGTCCCTTTTACCTCTGATATTCTATAATCGCCCACCTAGGGTGAAGTACATCTGTAAAATAGTGAAAATATTATTATTTTCAAAGATTGGTACATTCTAGTAACAAGTGACAGAGGGTCAGATATTTAGAACCGGAGGGGACTTAAGATTTTGCCTAGGTGGCCTGTGGGTGGAATGCTGGGCCTAGAGTTAGGAAGACCCAAGTTCAAATGTGGACTCAGACACATGTTAGCTGTGTGACCTTAAGCATGTCATATAACCAATTTGATTCAGTTTCTTTATCTGTAAAGGGGTTAACAATAGCACTGATATCACAGACACGTACATTAGGCACAATAAAAATATTTAGCTCTATAACCAAGTTTAAGTTTTACAAAACACTTTATAAACAGCATTTCATCGTAGCTTCATGACATCTCTAAGAGAATGTTATATTTATTTCTTAGGAAACTGAAGATTAGGTTAATTGTCTTTCCTGTGGTCACTACTTGTAATTGTCAGGGAAGGATTGAAAGCCAGGTCTTTCTGATCCTGAGAACCACCACACAAAACATTCTTCAGTACTATAAACTCTTTCTCTATTTACCACCTTTAGTCTGTAATGATTGGAATGATGCCACCTGCTGGAGACTTACTATAGAAAAGCTCTGCCATGAAAGGAAGGTCTTTGAGGGCAAGACCATGCATCTTTTCTTTGGCATCAGGAAGTGATGTTGGCTGGTGGGAAGAGGAAGGGGGAGCCGGGCGCTCTGTCTCTCTCTTTCCTTGGGACTCTGGTGGAGAGCGGAGCTAGAAATGTGCTCTCCCTTTAATAGATAGATGAATGTAGGCCTTTCTCTCTCTCTTTACCAAATTCTTATTCTCCTTAATAAATGCTTAAAAGCCTAACTGTTGCTAAAGCTTATAATTTATTGGCAACCACTCATTAGATATTTTAGACAGAATAGCTAGAATTTTAGCCCTTAACAAGTCATTGTTGCATTTGAAACAACTTAATTCTTAAATGATTTGCATAGTAATAACTTTAAATTAATAAATGAAGCTAGTCAAAGGTACAAAATAACAGCTTCATAATTTCAGAGCATTTTATTTATAGCTTTCTTTTTAATGTTGTCCTTAAATGTTTATGTGCATAATTATTGTTTCTCTGGCAAGTTGGTAGAAAAAGTGGGTCTAAAATAACTATTTGTCTATTTGGTAAAACATGGCCTCTACTGGTTGATAATTTTCAGAACCATCATAATTTGATTAAATTTGGGCGTGACCTCATTTTTCAGCCTGATATTTGCCCTGCCTTCATGACCTATAGCAAGTATTTTAGTTTTGTCATGTGTATTGGATTTTCTATTTAGTTCTTTTCTATCTCATCTTTCAACTCTATCTTCATTCCTTTTTTAATATGATCCCCAAATCCAAGCTTTGACCTCTTCCTAATCACAATTTGTGTTCCCAGAGGAACACTTTATAAGTTAAAGACTCCTAAAGTCCTTGGACTATATTTTGAGAAATGTCATTCATTATGGTTGTGACTTTTTTTTTTCTGGAAAAGATTTACTTTCTTTTTTTTTTTTTAAAAGGAAAGTTCCTATCTACTGCTTCATCTTTTGTGGGCTCTTAGAATTATGCTTTGAGTTCACCTCATCAGGCCTCTCTCATGGAACATTGCCTCAGGAATATGCTCTTTATTCCATTCTAAGGTCAGTGTCACAGTTGACATACTTCTCTCTGTAATAGTCCCTTTCTACCTTTGACATTGCACCAGGACTGCTGAGTGTTATACCATTTGATACCTTTGACTAAAAGTTACTTTTTTGAAAAGAACGTGCTTTTTCCAGGTAGAAAAGGAAATATAGTGCTTTTCTCCAATTAAGTCAATGATTATCTTAGAGGGACAGACAGACAAGAAGAAGGGAGTGTGTGCCCAGGTATAGGAAGAGAGCTTAGTTGAATATCTGGCTTCAGTGTTATACTGCTACCAAAAAACTGAATTATGGTAGCAGGATTAAGACATTCAGGAACAGAAAATGAAGCAAGCGCTTGGCTGTGCCTTATGTACATCTGGCCATTATGTTAGTATTGTTTTCTAGTTGTGTCACGGTATTTTGAGAAGGAACCAGATAAGAATAAGATTGCTCAAAGAATAATAATTTTTTAAAACCCCAACTATTTGAAGGTGGGGATAGATTCTAAAGGCAAAACTTTAATAAATTTAGTCAGTTTGTTCAGGAGAAAAAGATTGTTCTTAGATTGGTGAAGATGGAACTGTACACATTTTTCTTTATCTCCATTGAGAAGTACAATGAAGAAATAGGTTTAAGCTGAGTTGAGCAAAATTTAGGTTCTTAGGAAGAAATTTTTGACAATATGGCTGGTTAAACACTGTAAGATTTTACGGAGAGAGTTTATGAAATCTCTATCCCTAGAGGTCTTTAGACTAGACAACCATTTATCTTGTACAGCTTAGATGTGGCTTTTTTCTTAAGGCACAAAGCTTAGCTACATGATCTGTTGAGGGCCCTCTCAGCTCTGTAATTCTGTATGTATCCATCCATGGATAGATAGCCTAGAAAGCTGATTTCAAGAATTTAGCTTTGAAATATGTTGGTATGTCAAATAGACTAAATGGATTGGGGGAGAGCAGCAAGTTTCCCCATACCAATGCAAACTGAAAAGGAAATGATGGGGGAAGCTAGGTGGCACAGTGGATAGAGCACCGGCCCTGGAGTCAGAAGTACCTGAGTTCAAATCCTGCCTCAGGCACTTAACACTTACTAGCTGTGTGACCCTGGGCAAGTCACTTAACCCCAGTCGCCTCACTTTAAAAAAAAAAAAAGGAAATGATGAACAAAATGGGTCATGTTATAATACTTATTGAACAGATTCATAAACAGATAACCTTCACCTTTTATTTACCATTTCTGTGTGTGGAATTTATCTCTTTTCTTTTTTGTGGGGCAATGAGGGTAAAGTGTCTTGCCCAGGGTCACACAGCTAGTAAGTGTCAAGTGTCTGAAGCTGAATTTGAATTCAGGTCCTCCTGAATCCAGGACTGGTTCTTTATCCACTGCACCAACTAGCTGCCCCCTTTTAAAGGTTTACTTTTTCTTTATTGGGACTTTTTTTTCAGGGCAGTGAGGGTTAAGTGACTTGCCCAGGATCACACAGCTAGTTAAGTGTGAAGTATCTGAAATCAGATTTGAACTCAGGTCCTCCTGAATCCAGGGCCAGTGCTTTATCCACTGCGCCACCTAGCTGCCCTGGAATTAATCTCAAGTTTGAAAGTTGTAAATCATTTGCTTGTTGTTTTTCTCAACTCAGAAAATGACCACAAATCATAGAGTGGTGCAATGGATAGAGTGCTGGACCTGCAGTCAGGAAGATGAGTTCAGATCCTGCCTCAGACATTATTTACTAGTTATGTGACTTTATCAAATCCATTGATGTCTCTCAGCATCAGTTATCCCATCTGTAAAATGAGGATAATAATAGCACCTGCTTTACCAGGTCATTGTAAGAAACAGATGCAATAATACATATAAACACATATAAAGAACTTTTCACCCCTTTCATCTAACTATATTAATGTGATTGTTGTTGTTGTTGTTGTTGTCATACAATATATTGAGGTCATTTGGTTGGAACTAGTTCTTTTTTACAAATGACAAAACTGAGTCCCAAAGAAACTAAGTGATTTGCACAGGATAAAATCAGGATTTTAAGCCAAATCTTTGTTTCAGTCCTATCTACCCCCCAAACTATGAAATTAATTTTTACTTATTATAAATTCACGTGTGTGTATGTATTTATTCAGGGATTTACATTTTACTATCTCCTATAGAATTTCACCCTTATCCATGAGAGCAGACTCTCCATTATTTTTTTTTAAGTGAGGCAATTGGGGTTAAGTGACTTGCCCAGGGTCACACAGCTAGTAAGTGTTAAGTGTCTGAGGCTGGATTTGAACTCAGGTACTCCTGACTCTAGGGCCGGTGCTCTATCCACTGCACCATCTAGCTGCCCCAGACTCTCCATTTTTAAACTTTTAACCTAATGTCTAATAATGCCTTGTACATAATAGGCATGTAATAAATATATGTTGATTGATTTCCCCTGCATCATGCTTCCTTTTTTAAGGTTTTTATGTAAACCTTCCAGTTACTATACAGAATAGGTATGCCAGAAATAACCATCTTACTTCTTACTTTGAAATCTTTGCTTCATTTCTTTTCCTTTGTTTCTTAGAAGATCAAGGTGTTCTATACTCTGTTAAACATTGTGGTATGCAAGACTGAATGCAACAGGGCTTTTGAAGGCGTTTAGATACAAAGATGAGAGGTACACAAATAACCATAATATAAAACAGAATGTGTCAAATCTCTAGAAGACACATAAACAAAATTATCATGAGGGATATCTTTGAACTGGTGAGAATGGGGTTAAACTTTATGCTGAAAGTGGCAACTGAGATAAAGCTTAATTTATTGAATAATGGCATATTGGATATTGCAAACTGTTCTTGGTCTCTACTTTTGTAAACAACATATTGTTGGGGTTTACTTTGTTATCCATTATGCTTTCCTTTTCCATTTTATGAGTGAGTTCATTCCATTCACATTCGTAGTTAGGATTGATAATTATATATTTCTTGTTCCATGTCTTCTCTTATAATTTTCATTCCTTTTTTTCCAAACTCAGTAAATGGATGGCAGGAGATAATGAGGTAACTCTTTTCTCAGTGTATTAAGTTTGATATAATCCATGTGTTCTTTTCTCTTTCCCTCTTTTGGAGGATGAGATGATATAATATTTATAAAGTACTGAGCACAGTACCTGGCACATAATTATACTTAATAAATTCTTGTTTCCTTTCTTCCTTCTTAGAACCCAAAAGCAGGTACTTATCCTTTCTTTTCTTTTAAGAACCTTATTGAAATTCACCTTCCTTTAGAGTATGTTTTGGTTAAGATTATTTTGCTATTCCACCCTTTTTACTTTTTTCCTCTCAGTTCCCTTTTGAGTGAAATGTATTTCTATACCCATTTGTATATTTGTATATTCTTCCTTCCTTTGATAATTTCATTTGTGAGTGAGGTTCATTTGTTGCCCATTATCTCCCCACCCTTGTTTGAATAGATTTTTACTTGGCCACCTGAATTGTATGAGATAATTTCCCCCATCCTTCCTGTCCTGCCCCACCCCAGATGTATTCCTCTCCCTTCTCTTTCCATTCTTATTTTAAGGCCATTTTTCTTGTAAGGACACTCTGAGGCCTCTTCTAATCATACTCCCTTTATGACCCCTGATGATAATAGTGTTCTAAGGAGATACATATTTAATTTCTCTATATTACAGTATAAACGGTTTATTATCTAGTTCCTTATGATTGCTTGCTCAGGTTTACCTTTTTATGTTTCTCTTATCTGCTATATTTTTACATCAAAGATATATACAGCTCTGTTTTTGTTTTTGTTTCTTTTTAATCAGGAATGCTTGGAAGTCCTTTATTTCATTACCTGTCCATTTTTTCGCCCTGTAGAATTATACTCAGTTTTGCTGGGCAAGTTATTCTTGGTTGTAAGCCTATATCTTTTGCCTTCTGAAATTTTGTATTGTGAGCTCTAAGTTCCTTTTTTAATGGTTACTGCTAAATTAGATTTTAACTGTGACAAATGGTTCTCAAATTCTTTCTAGCTGCTCGAATACTTTTTTCCCCCTCCTAAATCTGGAAATCATGTTTTGGCTGCTCTTCTTATTTGTTTTCATTTTGAGATTTCTTTCAGGAAGTCCCTCAAGGACTTTTTAATTTTTATTTTGCCCTATGGTTCTAAGAGATATGAGTAATTTTCTTTTATGATTTCTTAAAATAAGATGTCTAAGCTCTTCCTTTTTGTTCATAGTATTCAGTTAATTAAATTTTTAAAGATCTCTCCAATATGTGTTTTCTTTTTTTCTTTTTTCTTTCTTTCTTTTTTTTTTTTTTTAACGGGGCAATGGGGTTAAGTGACTTGCCCAGGGTCACACAGCCAGTAAGCGTCAAGTGTCTGAGGCCGGATTTGAACTCAGGAACTCCTGAATCCAGGACTGGTGTTTTATCCACTGCACCATCTAAGTGCCCCCAATATGTGTTTTCAATGACAATTGTTTTTATTTTGAGATAACTTATATTTTCTTCCTTTTTTCAGTTTTTTGACTTTGTTTTAATATTTCATGGAGTAATTATCTTCTCTTTCGCCCATTTTGCTTTTCTGCATTTATTTTATGGGTAAAGTTTTCTACATTTTGTTCTAGGCTATTAATTCTCTTTATAATTTTTTCTTTTATACTCCTCATTTATTTTCTCTTTTTTTCCCCTTAATATTCTAATATGATATTTTTTGTTAAGGCTGTGCTCTGCATACTTCTCAAGTGAATGTCTGGGATGAGCTTGTATCCTCTTTGGTCCTTTTGCTACTTTCTCTGGGTATTGAATATTGTTTTTCCAGGATCTCAGGGACAGCTCTGGCTCAGGACTTATAAGCTTTCTGTGCTCTCTCTGATCTAGTGCAAAGTAAAATCAATGTCCCTCTTGCCTGAGCTCTGCAAGTTGCTGACCCAGGTTCGAGTTTGGGCAGGATATTTGTTGGCTTGCCCCAGCTGAATTTCCAGTAGACTGCTTCTGACCTTGGCCAGTTTCAGCCACTTTGATAGCTCTTCAGGTTCAATGACAGCAGTGCATGTTTCCCTTTGGTCTGAGATTCTGGCCCTTGTTAGTCTACTGTAGGCTTTAGCCTGGGCTTGAAGATAGAACTGGATAACGAACAACTGAACTGTAGCTGCTAGTTTGTATTTTTTCTTCCATATCCTGGAAAGGATCATGGTTTCCCAGTATGAGTTTTGAACTTCTTGCCCAGGCTAAGTCTTCTTTCAGTTCTCACAGGCTTTTCTCATCTGTGCTGGAATTACAACTGACTGTGGTTTTGTTTTAACTTGGGTTTCCTAATCAGGACTCGGAGATCTTTATGGAGGAGTTGTATTGGAAAGCTTGATTTTTTTCTAACTACTCCAACATCTGGGTTCCACTCTTGCTTGAATTCTTCATTTTTACTGTCATGGAGCTTATAGTCTAGTTTACTGTTGTTTAAATAGAAATAGATTTAGAATACTAAATATAATAGGTCTAAGGAACAAACAGAGAGGGGAATTTTCATGGTAAAGAGTTCATCTATCCTCTCTTTGATGTATTGAAAGAGTTAATTTTTTTTTTCAGTGAGGAAGTTGGGGCTAAGTGACTTGCCCAGGGTCACACAGCTAGTAAGTGTTAAGTGTCTGAGGCCAGATTTGAACTCAGGTCCTCCTGACTCCAGGGCCAGTGCTCTATCCACTGTGCCATCTAGCTGCCCTGAAAGAGTTAAAATTTAAAGACTTATTACCAATAACTAACTAAACATAATTTTTGAGAGTGTCTTTAGTGTTCTTGGACTTTCTGTTCTTGACTTTAATTTTGCAAAGAAAGACAATCAAGTGCATGCGACTAGATTTTTATTGATTTTTTTGTTTTGCCCAAGAGGAAAAAAATTAAAATATGATAGATAGATTTGTATGTCAAACTTTTAAAAACTTTCAATGTATGTGAACTGTGATGCTTGGGAGTCTCTTCAAAAGAAAATGTGCACCATGTGAATTGTAGTGTGTTGGATTTAAAAACAAAAAGAAAACTTTGGTCAGCAAAACTTGTGGCAAGTTTATTGAGGCAATAAATACTTTATTTACTAATTGGTTCATTTGGAAGATTTGTTTGTACTAGATGTCTCCAGTAAATATAATCAAAATTACAGGCATAATGAATCTCATCCACAAATGTGTAATGCCTTCCAGTTTTACATATCTACTTAAAATGCAATTAATTGCAAATGTTACTATTCATATATTGAAACTACTAACACTCGACAAGTGGTGACTCTGGAGACGCACACTTACCACCGCACAAAATTGAGACTGCCATTCCCCCCCCCCCCAAAAAAAAACCCCAGCAAGAGTCTAAATTTATCAGAGTTTAGTGATCTTTTTTATTTCATGGCGTTTGAGTCTAAGGTTGGTACAATAGAAACAAAACAAAGCAAAACAACTGGTTCAGGTGTCAGGGGTCCTGGATTTAAAATGCACCTCTGTCATTACTACCTTGTAATACTTTGGGTAAGTCACTTAATATCCCTGGGCTTCAGTTTCCTCATTGGAAAATGAGTGGTTTCATTAGATGGCCCCCAAGGTCTCTTCTAGCTTTAGATCTAGAGTATTCCTTTTTTTGGGGGGGGGGAGGCAATTGGGGTTAAGTGACTTGCCCAGGGTCACACAGCTAATAATTGTTAAGTCTCTGAGGCCAGATTTGAACTCAGGTACTCCTGACTCCAGGGCCGGTGCTCTATCCACTACGCCACCTAGCTGCCCCCTAGAGTATTCTTTCATTAATTATTTTGAATCTAAGTTATATTGTTATCATATGCTCAATAGGGGCTTTCAAAAAATCTTTTTTTTTGTGGGGCAATGAGGGTTAAGTGACTTGTCCAGGGTCACATAGCTAGTAAGTGTCAAGTATATGAGGTCGGATTTGAACTCAAGTTCTCCTGAATCCAGGGCCAATGCTTTATCCACTGAGCCACCTAGCTGCCCCCATATTGAGTTTTTAAAACCAGATTAGTTTGTTCAGAGAAGATAATGAGAATTAACAGAGGCCTCCAGAGTTCTAATGAGCAGTTTATGGTCGTGGCCAGCTTCTTAAGCTATTTTCCACACCATCCTCTCATCTGTTCAAATCGACCCATGCTTAGGAAAAGACCAGAGCTCCCAATAATTACTTGATTGTGACAGTACTTGTAAGATGTTGAGGTAGAAAAGGGCTGATCACCTTGTCCAGTTGGGTGATTTGGGGGAGGAAGTAGTAAGATAGAGGACATTTGTGTGATTAAAATAATTTAATAATAATGCTATTTTCCTTGAGCCATATGCTTTCTCTGTGAAAGATGTACACTATATGTTTTATCTTGCCTGAATAGTACAAGAGTAAACTGAAGTTCAGGTTCTCTCCAGGACTTATACAAATGCAAAATAGGGTAGAGATTCTGTCTCTAGGCAGTGGTTAGGGGAAACTTATCTCTCCTGGGGGCTGGTTTTTTATTGCCCTATTTTATTTCTGCATCTATTATATTTGATTACTATAACCAAATATAGAGGCAGCTTGGTGGTGTAATGGGTAGCATGCTTGACTTAGAGTCAGGAAGACCTGAATTCAAATCCACCCTCAGATACTAGCTCTGTGACCTTGGGCAATTCACTTAGCTTCTGTTTGTCTCAGTTTCCTCCACTGTAAAATGGGGATAACAATAGCACCTGCCCTCCAGGGTTATTGTGAGAACCAAATGAGATGATAATTGTAAAGCCCTTAGCACAGAATCTGGCATGAAGTAAGCCCTATATAAATGTTAGCTATTTAGCTCTTATCTCTAGCAGAGTGGGTGGCTTTGAATGAGGGCAGTTTGAGTACTCCTTGGTGAAGAATGAAGTCAGGGAGCAGTGGAGAAAGTCCCTATGTAATATAGTCAGATATGGGCATTGTTTGGGAAGAATGGGATCTTCTTCCCAGCCCCGCCCCTTTCTATTGGGAAGGGGGAAATGAGAAGAAAGGAGGAGAGAGGTGTTACCTCTTCCCTCTACAGCACCACCTAGAGGTTACAAATGCACATAACTCTCTCTGTGCTGAATTGATGGCTACTGAAGAATGAGGAGAGGTCATATTATTCCATGTACATTTGTCAGGTATAAGGGGAGTTTTGTTTTTGGTATAATTGGAGCTAGAAATCCATTTCTGATTGTTAAAATTTCACTGTGTTTATTTTTATATAAATAGTATTTGAGATAAAGACTGAATTGTTCAAAGTACTTATTTTCTGGCACATTTTATCCCACAGATGCACCTGCTGTTTTCAGATTTGTCTGACAGAGGCAAGTGCCTTGCTGCTGTCAGAACCACAGAGAACCATCCTTTCCAGTGCTTTACATGTGGTGATTGTCAAATTCACCAACAGGCATAACCCCTCTGTTTCTTACAAGAATGGAGAGCTCAGGCAATTCCCTATATGGAATGTGCTTTTAGAAGTGAGTAGTTGGCTATCCTGATTCTCTAGAAAAGAAGAACTATGATTGTTTAGATACTCAGAGAACTCTGAAATTAGAAGTCACCTCATAAAGTACCTAATCAAGACTTCTACCAATCACAGGATCCCCCTCTACAACATTTTTCATAGGTGGGCATTTAATTTATTATTAACTCTTCCAGTGATAGACATCCTATGGGCACCAACACAAAGGTAACCTATTCCATTTTTTAATCATCCCTGATCATTTAGAAAGTTTATTTAGCCAAAATATGCCTCCCATTGGATAATTTTGACTCATTTTGTTCTAGTTTTGCCTTTTTAGGGACCACACTGGCCCTGAAGTTGGGAGGACTTGAATTTAAATCTTACCCCACACCCTTAGTAGATGTGTGACCCTAGGCAAGTCACTTAACTCAATTGCCTTAAACAGCCAGGGCCATCTCCAGTTGTCCATATATTTATCTTGCCACTGGACACAGATGTCTCTGGAGGAGAAAGCGTGGTTGGTGACCATGCACAGCCCTCACTCCCTTAAATCCAATTTACTGCAAGTCATGACAGCACCCCAATGTCACAGTCCTCTTCCAGAATGAAGGACAAACAACATCAGTCTAGCCTATGTTGTAGCTCTGGGATAAGTATCTTCAACTCTTCCTTGTGTGATATAATTTCTAAACCCTTGACCATTCTGATTGCCTGGTGGCACTTCAATTTGTCAATTTCCCTCTTAAAATATAGTATCACTAGCTGAACATAATAAAGATGTGCCCTCATCAGTTAGCATTATTTTCCTTGTTGTTGAACTTGAACTTCATATATTCTCAGAAAGATTTAGATATTTTTTCAAGTATCCACATGCCACTATCATATCACAGTGAAATAAAACCCCTTAAGGTTTTTGTTTTTTCCCACTTAAACTAAGGCTAAAACTAAAGCTTCCTCTATCTTGTATTTGATTTTAAAAAAACATAAAAAAGTAAACCTAGGATTTTATATTTAACCATTAGTCTAGTCTACTTGGCCTATCAGTAGAGCTGCTCAAATTCCATTTTTTTAAAAAATGATTTTGTCATTCACTGTTGTAATTATTCCAACACATAGATGCTTTCTACAAATTTTCATTCAAGTCTATAATACAACTTTTTAATAGGAAAAAGAGTTCTGCCCTCTGTGTTAACATCAATCAACACTTTTTGCTGTTTAAGTACAACTCCATTGAACCTTATTATGGCTCAATCTATATTTCTCTTATCTTGTGCACAATACCACTTTTTCTATGATGGTGGTGCTAAATTGTATCTCAGATCATTTTTGAGCCTTTTCATCAAGTTGACTGATTGTGCCTATTTTGTAATTGGGGAGGGTGATGCAAAAAAATAAGTCCTTACCTTCATCAAGTTTATTCTCTTGTAGAAGAATTTATAGTATCTAGCTCAGTTTAGTTTATGACCTCATAGTACCATTTAGTGTTGCCTTCATATAGGAAGAATACCACATATGGATTGTATAAGCTGAAGCTAAGGCCAATCTTAAAATCAGGCACCATGCCAGATGAAGTTATTTTTATTATGCTTTTTTGGACTTTTTATCTTCTACTTTGAACTTAAGCCCTGTCAGTGTTTGATGATGCTTGGCTCTATATGGCCAGGAACTTGCTATGTGTGTTTCTTCTCTGCTAGTGTGATTGTGTGTTGGTAGGGATCCTATGGCAAAGTCAGCTTGTTTTTTTCAGGTCTTTCACTTGCATACTGCCTATTTAGGAATTGGTGAAGTGTCTAGAGCATTCATTGTGTTTGTGAATAGGGTGGTTTGTCTCATGGTTGTGCATGTTAATAATGTTGAGACTGAAAAGCAATAATCTAATGCCTCTTGGTGGATTGCTCATGTCTGTGCCCATCTGAAGACAGCCAGACCCTTCTATTGGACAAGACTGAGCTTGACTGACTAGATTTAAAAGACTTGAAGAGTAAGGGCTATTATTCTTTGTGTCTCTATGTGGATCTGTTGTTTTTGTTTTATGGTGTGTGTGTGTTTTTGTGCTTGAAGTTCTTTTTTCCTTTCTCAATAAAGTGTAAATACAAAGAAGTACTTTTAAAACCATTATGGAAAAACTTTTCATTTAATTTTAGCCAATGATTTTGAGTGATAACTATCATTAAAATTTTAAAATAATAAATCAGTAAAGTTTTTGTTGTTTTCTAGAAACATGAAGCAGTAAAAACAACACAAATATTAATAATATGATATATATTCCAAGGAATTCACTGCACAGCGAATTACTTAATTTGTTTGTTCATAAAACCAGAAACTAACTTAAGCTGATGAAGTTTTTGAAAAATTACATCATGATTTGATTAAAAAAAAAACCTGGAAGTTTTAGAATTGAAATGTAGGGTCGTGAAATGCATAAAATACTGTATATAAACATATCACTTTAATGACTCAAGAATTCATGATTTCATTTTTATGTATAATCCCTCTACCTATTCATAGGCCAACACCTCCATGCTTTCATAGATGATTTACTGAATTTCTCTGGTTTAAAAAGAATCACCATCTGTTGAACTCAATGGTTCTGACTCTTCCTCAGTTTAGCTAGGCTAATCCTGGAATGACAGTCTAGGCCCTTTTGCGGGACCATATAAACATCAAAGACTTTATAAAATGAGGTTGCCTAATTAGGTTGTTTTTATTCTTTGCTGTCAGTTTTAACTCCTTTATGAATTATGAGCATACATGAATTCCATTTCACTATACTAGATCTTGTGAAACTTAAAGAGCTTAGGTGGGACATGATGTCCCTGTCTAAGAAACATATGCTTGATGTAAGTAAAATAAGTTTATTTCTGATTTTTTTAAAGAACTGTTTTTAAATAAACAGATTAAGTGACTTGTCAGGGTCACGTAACTAATAAATGTCTGAGAGTTGATTTGAACTCAGATCCTTCTGACTCTAGGTCTAGCACTCCATTTATTGCACCACCAGTTGCCATCTTTGAATCTTAAGGTCACTTAATATTTGGGACCTAAAATACTTAAGTAATTATAATAAATCATTTTCTTAATTTGTTAAAAGAAACATGGCCAATATATAATACCAAGGATCTTCACAATGGTCTCAAAAGACAATGCTATCCTCATGAAAGTGTAGGATAACTAAATTCTGTCTACTTAGTGTACAGGTTTACATGGTTTTCCACTGGATACATTTAAAGCTGGGGAAAGTTTCTAAGAAATGAGCCAAATTAATCAAAGTGCATGATTTTGCTAAAGGTCTTTGACATTTAAAGTCTTGTTATTCTTTTCTTCTCTTCCCTCCCCTCCCCTCCCCTCCCCTCCCCTCCCCTCCTCTCCCCTCCTCTCCTCTCCCCTCCTCTCCTCTCCTCTCCTCTCCTCTCCTCTCCTCTCCTCTCCTCTCCTCTCCTCTCCTCTCCTCTCCTCTTCTCTCCTCTCCCCTCTTCTCTTCTTTCCCCTCCCCTCCCCTCCCCTCCCCTCCCCTTCTCTTCTTCTCTTCTCTTCTCTTCTCTTCTCTTCTCTTCTCTTCTCTTCTCTTCTCTTCTCTTCTCTTCTCTTCTCTTCTCTTCTCTTCTCTTCTCTTCTCTTCTCTTCTCTTCTCTTCTCTTCTCTTCTCTTCTCTTCTCTTCTCTTCTCTTCTCTTCTTCTCCTCTCCTCTCCTCTCCTCTCCTCTCCTCTCCTCTCCTCTCCTCTCCTCTCCTCTCCTCTCCTCTCCTCTCCTCTCCTCTCCTCTCCTCTCCTCTCCTCTCCTCTCCTCTCCTCTCCTCTCCTCTCCTCTCCTCTCCTCTCCTCTCCTCTCCTCTCCTCTCCTCTCCTCTCCTCTCCTCTCCTCTTCTCCCTTTCTGTTCAAAAATAGAAGCCTTAACATGTGATTGCAAATATTTACTTTATCAATATTGTGAAGATTTATATAAATGGAATAACTGATTACTAATGTTAGAGAAAGCATTCAGAATTTGTGATCTAAATGTTAATATGCAAGTATTAATATTTTGTTCTTAAAACAGTCCTGCACTTTGTCTTTTATTTTGTTTTTTTGTTTTGGTGTTGGTGGTGGTTGTTTGTTTTTTTGTGGGGCAATAAGGGCTAAGTGACTTGCCCAGGGTCACACAGTTAGTAAGTGTGAAGTGTCTGGGGCCAGATTTGAATTCAGGTCCTCCTGAATCCAGAGCTGGTGCTTTATCCGCTATGCCGCCTAGGTGCCCTTGTTTTGTTTTTAATTAAAGGATGAAGAAGTAAAGGGGCTAACAGTTTCCTTCCTCCAATTATTTTAATTGTTACTTTTGGGTGGTTTTGTTTAATTTTACATGAAAATTCATTTTTACTGGCTACCAGTAGGTGGGATTCAATCATCTCTTCAGAATGGAGGCATACATTAATTACCTCTAGAAATTGAACATGCCTCTAAATGCCAAATGTGACTACATTAAAAGATTTCAAACAGAGATGTTAAAATTATTTTTATAATCTGAAGATTTCTTATATATTCTTCAACAAGGAAATTTCTTTTGTAAGCTTAGATTCATCTTAAGTGTAATAAAAGTCATTATACAGAGAGTAGAGTAGTACCAACCATGAAACCTCAACAAAAAAAAGAGAATTAGTAAAAATTGTTTTAATTACGTGCTTGTCTCTATGAACAGCTAGAGGAAAAAGGATTTTCTTGTTGAAAAGTGAAAAAGTGTTTGATGGAGGGTCAGTGGAATTCCATACATTGCTTAAAATTTTCTTTTGGAAGGCTGAACTATATTGATGTAATAAATGGAAAGTATACAGCAAAAAAAGGTTTGTTTCATATATCAAAAAAGAGGGCTTTAAAAACATAAAACAAGAAGCATAAATTAGAAAAATGTGACAGTTTTATTTTAATGGTGTGTGATTTTTATTTACCTTCTTTTCTTTCTTCATGCCTACTGCTTTTTGAACTACATTTATGATTATTTTTTTCTCAATCGAAATTCTTGTACATGTCTTAGGCCCACCTACAGTGATGCTAACTGATAAATATGAATCATAATATATTTCTTTCATTCTAGATAGCAAGGTCATAGGATCTTACTTAGGATTTAGAGTTGGCGAGGACCTCAGAAATCATCTAGACTGGTTTTGTCATTTTACAAATGAGTCCATAAATGTGACTTCCTTACGGTTTTCCAGGAAGTACAAAGCCAAGATATGAACTCAGTTCTTCTGACTAATAAAACAAAGGAACACTAAAGAATTCTGTACATAATAGTTTTAAAGAATGATTAATGTTGAACCATTATAATTAGAGGCTCTTGTAACAAACTAGAATAGAAAAGGTCTTCAGAAATTCTTTCAGGGATGGGAGAATTTGATTAATTAGTAATAATAATAATGACAATAGTTGCAGTTAATATTTATATAGCACCTACTGTGTGTCAGGCACTGTGCTAAGTGCTTTACAATTATTGTTTCACTTGATCCTCACAACAACCATCCTATTATCATAGTTATCATCGTCATCATCATTATCATCAAGATCATCACCATCCTCATTTTACAAATGAGGAAATTGAGGCAAACAGAAGTTATGTGACTTTCCCAGGGTCACATAGCTAGTTAGTTATTGAGCCCGTATTTGAACTTGGGTCTTCCTGATTTCAGGTCTGTCATTCTATCCACTGTGACTCCTTGCCCTCCAAAAGAAACATTCTGTGGAGCCTTTTTTTGGTGGGATTTGATGACAAATACATGTATTTGAATATTTGACACCTTCTAAGTCTGTTGTTAAATACTCAGTCCCTCTAGGACCTGAGCTTTCTTGGCAGCTGAATTCTAAGAAAAATGTTTAGTAAAATAGCTTGTAGAAGCTGCTCTGTTTAGAATGAAAGCATTATGTGGGTCTAGGTGGGATACACATTGCTTCCTTATCTTTTTGGAGGGAGGTTTTGCATTTTGTTGTTGTTGTTGTCGTTTTAGCAGCCCTTCATAGCAGCATTTTGACCACCACCATTGCAGTGTTCTGAGCTTGACCACTGTTCATCCAAAAGAGACTTGGGGTTTTCAGAACTACAAACCCAACCTCTCAAACATAACTTATGGAAGTGCCCAAACCAGCCATGCTTTAGTCTCCTTTCAGGCTCCTTTAGTCCTCTCCTGGCTCCATTCCTTAATCTTAGGACTTGTCTACCTCACCCCTCTCTATTACTTTTCAGTGTCTGTCTGTCTGTCATCATTTGACCTGTCAGCTGACAAAGCTTACACTTTCTCAGGCTACCATTGAGAGAGGTACAGTGTCTAGCAATAAAGAAAAAAAACCCTTCTTATACTCTCTGCTGGTCAGAACACATCTGGAGGATTGTGTTTGCTTCTAGGTGCCACATTTTAGGATTGACATTAATAAGCTGAAGAGGAGGCCATTTGGTTAATGAAAGGGGTTCAAGTTTATGTCAGGAACTGGAGATGTTTAGTCTGGAGTAGAGAAGATTTAAGGAACATATGATTGCTCTCTTCAGATATTTGAAAGGCATTTATGTAAAAGATATACTAATTCTATTTGGTCTCATAAGCCAGTACTAGAAAAAGTGGGTAGAGGTTTCAGGATCCTAATTTTAGACTTGATTTGAGTAAAAACATACGAACCATTAAAGGTATCAAAAAATGTAATGAACTACCTTGAGAGGGTAGTGAGTTTTCTTTCATTTGATTCATTCACCATTCATGTTATATAGGGGATCCTTTTTGCAGATATCAGTACAGGAGACTACAGGGCTGAATGACTCCGGGGAGCAAGTTTCTTACTGTTCAAAGAGAAGTGACCATAGTCTCCTTCTATCTTCCCCATCGTATCTTTGAAAAATACATAAAGGCATACACTCTTCTACCTTTATGTCCTCTCCCATTCTTCCTTGACTTCTATTCTCATCTTATTTTATTTTATTTGCTTTATTCTGTATTTCCTTTGTCTTTCATCATTTAATGAAATACACTTTTCAAAGACTTACCTAAATAGTTACACCACTGCTTTCTTTCCCAACCCTAGCATTCTACTATTCACACTTTGGCATATATTTTCTCCATGATGCCTCTTGGAAAAAAATTAGGATGTTGAAGAGTCAAGGAATGAAAACTAATGGGACAAACTCCACTAATATCAGATAACTACCTCCTTTTAGAAATACAGCATTGAGAATAGCAGCGAGATAAAGTAAAAGATCAATGGACATTTGAAGTGACTATTTTGAATCTTATTTCTGTCACTAACTAGATGTGTGAATGACCTTGGGCAAATCACTTCTTCTTAAAACTGAATTTCTTCATCACTCTTCTAGATCTAAGGACATGCATATTTCAGGGAATAAGAGGGTTTTTTTTACTACCTTTCAGCAATTCAGAATTACAAGCAATTTCTGTATTTCCAAATGAAATGTGTTTGAGGTATCTATATTGCATATTGTCTCCTTGGTTCATGCTTTTGCTTTGGAGTCAGCTATGCCTGAAATACACTCTCTCCTCAATTAGTCAACAAGTATTTGTGTGCACTCTTCTAGAAGTTGAGGATACAAATACAGTGAATAGAACAATCCCTAGTAATAAAGAATTTAACATTCTCCTCATTTCCTCTTTGTAGAACTCCTTTCTTCCTTCAAGATTCAGCTTGAGCTTATCTCCTACATGAAGCCTTACTTCTTTTCCCTCTCAATGCTAGTGTCCTCCCTCCCTCAACTCCCTTGTGTATTTGTTCATATGCTTACATACCCACACATATATGTTTATATACATACATGCATAACTGTATTATACAAAGAATACAGTATACATACGCATATAATCCAGTATACACACATATATAATATGCAATATATTTATATTATATATTTATACATGTGTATATCCACATATATTATAAAAATGCACACTTATACACACTATGTATATATGTTTATGCATATGGTAGTGTGTACATGTGTATAGATATCATAAATAAATATACACAAATATGTTTATGTTTCCATTGTCTCTCCTCATAGAATGTAGACTCCTTGAGAGTAGGGATTGTTTATTTTAGTCATGCATCTCCAACACCTAAGAACAGTGTATAATAATGGGTGCTAAGTAAATAATACCAGAGGTAGCTGGTGGTGAAATAGAGTGCTTGACCTGGAGTAAGAAAAACCCGAGTTTAAATCCCATCTCAGATACTTTGATGGTTGGATGATTCTGAAAAAGTCACATCACCTATGTTTGCCTTACTTTCCTCAGTCATAAGATGAGGGTAATAATAGCACCTATATCAAAGGTATGAGGATCAAATGAGATAATATTTATAAAGCACTTAGCATAGTGCCAAGCACATAGTAGGTGTTTAATAAATGCTTATTCCATTTCCCCTTTCATTCTCATTGATTGATTGATAATACAAGTGATGTTTCCTATGCTAAGCTAGTAGTATTATATATAGCTTATTGTATGTTGTGTATATTGTTACAACTTTGTTTTTGGGATGTCTGGGATGAATAATTATTGATAACAGTGTGAAATTTTACTGAGAACAAAAGTGAAAGCCTGTTAGACTTTTTGTTCCATGTCTGCTCTCCTCCAGCCTGTAGAACCCGATGGCAGAGTGCCTGATGGTGTGAAATTTTGCATACGCATTTACTCTTTCAGATCTACTCTAACTAAATTTGTCTCTCTAGACACCCTGCTGCAGACCATTAATAGGTTCAGGCTTCACTCTTGGGGCTTCCTGAAGCTCTAGGGCTCCTGCTGACATTGGATTTTGCATGGAGATGAAAGAACCAGCTCTAGTGAAAAGTTTTATTAGGATGTGTTAATGAAGCTTTTAGTGCTCACTACAATGGGTGAGACCAATCAGTGATTTTTGTGGGTGTGTGCCTCAATAAATAAAGTCTTCCATTCTTTGTTCCTATATTCAGCAGAGTGCCTTTAAAAACAAAAGTTCTGAATAGTTGCTGTTACCCTTCTTTTCATTATCTCTAATACTGATAATAGGATTCTATTCATCTGTTCTGAATATATTTCCCTACTTTATTCTTTGGACCACAGTCAATTTTTTTCTTCCTTTCTTTGCATTTTAAATCCTTTTTCTTTCCCCTCCCCCCAAGCAGAAATATTATTTCAATTCAGCGACGGATGGGCTCAGTACTTATAATTAAATCTTTATGAAATGTAGTATTTAGCTCTAATTTTCTGTTTCTGGGGTACTGATTTTTTTTTAATTAAGAAACAAACAGAATTTTAAAAAAACTAACAGAGGAAAGAACGAAAGGTTAAAGGAAAAGGCCAGAGAAGGCATTAAGAGTACTCTCACACTACTTAAATCTGAAAATGCTTCTATTTTTCTTCTGGAGGAAAGGAGCTTTTTTAACTCTTTGTCATCTTTTCTGTATTGTTTTTAAAAAACCAACTGGGTTTGCTTTTGTTTCATTTCATCATTTTTCTGTGTTAATTAATTAAATATTATTCTAAAAAGAGTGAGCCAGGAATTATTCCTTGTATTCTACTATGTAATTTCATAATAACATAGTAGCTGTCCTACATCAAGCATTTAGTTACACATGAAATCTTATTTCATGTGTATGTCCTGTTTCACAAAATCAGGTCCTACCGTACAGTTCCATAATTATACAGACCTTGAGACTATAATTAGCATTCAGCTGCAGTGTACTAGCAAAATAATAAAAACAGACAAAAGAAAGGCTTCATAAAGCTCTTGTTGATTTGAATTTAATATCTTAGCAGATTGAAAATTGTGATTAATTTTTTTTTACTTAGGACTAACCTAATATCTTGGGATGGAAAAGTTGATTGTTCTTTTCTCTTTGTAGACAAGTAGGTTGATGTTTTCCAAAGTCACCTTTTTGGTCTTTAAGTATTTTACAGCAAGATATTTTCTCCCTTTAAAAATATTTTAATGGTTTTCTTAAGAAATAACTGTGGCTGTATTTGGTGAATGGGAAAATAACCGATGTATCAAGGTTATGACAGTTCTCCTTTTATTTGCTGCTTTTTGTAGGACTTCCATATAGAACCTAGGAAATGCCAGTGTACATGAACAGGATCTGTACACCCTTCATTCTGTACCTTCTCATGTTTCCAGCAGATTGTCCCCACAATCATCACCTTCCTCTTTATTATCTTTAATCCCTCCCTCTTTGTTGCTTACCAATTCAGGCATGGCTCCCTCATCCTTATAGAAAAGCCCTCATTATACCCAGCCATTCCTTCAAGCTTTTATTGGCTTTATGTCCTGCCCTTCCTCACCAAACTTCTAGGGGAAAACAAAAGCCTATACCTGTAGAATTCCCCTCCGCCACCCGCCCCTTATGACTCTTCAGCTCTTTTGCAATCTGACTTTGGACCTCATCACTCATTTGAAATAGTTCTTTACAAAGTTACCAATATCTGATGACTTTTTCTCTATCCTCATCCTTCTCTCTGTAGAGTTTGACACTTTGACAGTCACCTCCTCCTAGTCTCTGCTCTGGATATTCATAGCATGGATTTCTCTTGCTTCTCCTACCTGGATGACTTACTTTCTCAGTTTCCTTAAAAAGTTCATCTTTCACATTATGTGAGAATGTCCCAAAGTGCTCTGCTATGCCTTGGGTCTTTTCTCTTCAGACTCTCAGTTGATGACCTTATCAGCTCACATGGGTTTAATTGTCATCTTTATGTTGGGTGACTCAAATATGTATATATATATATGTGTGTGTGTGTGTGTGTGTGTGTGTGTGTGTGTATAATGTATAAACATACATACACAAATATGTGTCAAACTGGATAGTCAACATGTCCAAAAATGAACTCATTCTCTTTTCTCCTCAAATCTGCCTTACATATGATCATCCCTAGTTCTATTCAGGGCTCCAACATATTATTTCAGTTACCTATACTTCTTGTTATTTTTGACTTAGTATTATCTCTAATGCCCTGTTATCTGTCAGTTGTCGAATTTTGTTGTATCTACCTCAAGAACATTTCTTGCATCCACCCCTTCTGCTCTATTCACACAGCCTAGTTCTATAGTTCACACTCTCATTTCCTTTTGCTTGGACTACTGCAGTAACCACCCATTTAGTCTCTCTGCTATGTCTCTTTTCTTAAGCTGTCTTCCATATTGCCACCTAAAGTTATTCACCTAAAGTTCAAGGATGACTATATCGCTCTCCTATTCAATAAACTCTAATGGCTGTTACTACCTTTTAAAGACTTTTCACTATATTTCTTGTCTGATTATACACTACTCCCTTTTTTTCACTTTGCAGTCTAGCCCAGCTTGACTCCTTGCACTTCCTCATCTATAGAACAGGATTCCCCACACCCCCTCTGTTTTTACACTAGCTGCTCCACCCCACCAAATGCTCCTAACTCACCTCACCTTTTTCCCTTCAAAATTATGTTCAAGTGCCATTTTGGCTTGAAGCCTTAACTTATGATTACCTCAAATGTTGATGCTTTGGCTACCAAAATATCTTGTATTTTTTGTACATATTTATGCATATACTTATTTATATAAATATTGCCTCTTTGTTGTCTTTCTCTCTATGGAATGCAAACTCTCTGAGGGCAGGAAATATTTTTGTCTTTGTATCCCAAGTGCCCAGCACAATGCCTAGTACATAGGAGGTACTCATTAATTCTTGTTCATCTTTGTAGTCCTAGCACATTCTTTGGCACATAGTAGGTTCACAGTAACAGTAAATGTTTATGAAGTTATTGAATTAAAATATGAAGAACCTGATAAATTCATAAATGAAAAACCAAAATGTTTGGGTGTCAGTGGGTGGAAATAGGCAATAATTCCTGATAGGTGGGATTCGGAAGGGTTTCAGTGGATGGTAATTAATCTGCATTTTTTAAAATGGGTTGGATATCATTAGGTAAAGAGGGACAGTGAAAGAATTTTACATGCAATAATTAGAGCTAGCAAAGGCATGACCTGGAAGAACATGGGAAATAGGCAAGAAAGAGCAAGTATATTTATTTGCTTTTATCACATTACATGTGGAAGGAAGATTACTGTGATACAGGATGGAAAGTCAGGATGTGAATTCCTATATTTGCCCTTGAATGCCAGACTAATGATTCTGGGCTTTAAGCATACATGTATGTATACTGACTATGCTCAAGGATGCTAGATATTGAGAAATAGACACTGTTTTCATGATACATACACTCTAAAGAAGGGAAAGGCATTTACACAAGTAAACTTTGTACCTATTTATCTAGTTTTACACACAATTCATATGAACAGAAAACTTACTCAAAACTACTTTTTTTGGTGAGGCAATTGGGGTTAAGTGACTTGCCCAGGGTCACACTGCTAGTAAGTGTCAAGTGTCTGAGGCTGGATTTGAACTCAGGTCCTCCTGAATCCAGGCCGAGTGCTCTATCCACTGTGCCACTTAGCTGCCCCAAAACTATTTTCTTTGGACATGTTAAATTATATCATCATTAACTGTCTTGTATAGCATTTCATACGGACCATTTCCATTTGGTACAGACATTTGATTTCTTTGGTATAGGAAACTCCTAATAAGGGGGCAGCTAAGTGATATAGTTGTCAGAACACTGGGCCTAGGTTCAGGAAGACCTGAAGTTCAAATCTGGCCTGAGAAACTTATTAGTTGTATGACTCTGGACAAGTCACTTTACCTCTTTCTGTCTCAGATTCTTTTTTTTTTTTTTTTTTTTGGTGAGGAAATTGGGGTTAAGTGACTTGCTCAGGGTCAAACAGCTAGTAAGTGTTAAGTGTCTGAGGCCAGATTCGAACTCAGGCACTCCTGAATCCAAGGCCAGTACTTTATCCACTGAGCCACCTAGCTGCCTCAGATTCTTAACAATAGCATAGGTTGTTGTGAGGATTAAATGAAGTAATATATGTAAAGCACTTAGTACAGAGCTTGGCACATATTAGGCACTTAATAAGTCCTTTCCTGCCTTCCTGCCTTCATTCCTTCATTCCTTGCTTCCTGCCTGCCTTCCTTCATTCGGTAGTTACCTGCATGTGAGGTGAGGTTAAGTGCTTTGCCCAAGGTCACACAAGAAGGGCCAACTCTGTCTGCATTGGGCCAATGTGCATATGGTTTAGTAAAATGAAAGACACGGAGCACAGTGTAATGGAAAGAGTATTAGTTTGAGGTTAGAAGGTATGGGCTCTACCCCCATCCCACCTTTAATCCTTGTGTATTTAACCCTTGAAAACGATATCTCCTTTGTGAGCCTATTTCCTCATTTATTGGTTGTAAAAATCAAACCTGAAGAATCATCCTGAAGACTTTAAAGAATGACATACATTTTTGTCATTTTATTTTTGCATTTAATCATGAGATAATCTAATTTGTTCCCTTTCAGTCTTTTGGGATCTGTCATTCCAGATGAATGAGGGTTATGTAATAAATTTGAAACCTCTTTAGTTTTTCCCATAGTATCCAGAGTAATCCATTGTGAATGGTTTTAAATCTATATTTAATCAATCTGCTCTCTGGGGCTTAATGTTCCCTTGTGGCTTCCATTGTGAATATTTGTGCTGTTCCTTTTATCTCTCTGTGAGTAGTTTTGTTCCCCACAGAAGACAGAACTTTGGAGAACATGTTTGCAGTAGTAAGGGGAGAATTGGAAATCACCATGTAGCCAATGTAGACTCTTGATCCTTTGCAGGCATTGTTAGAGACCCGCAACAAATTTCTGTTCTGCCATCACAGAGCAGGCTTTTAAAATGTATTCATTCACCTCACTGTTCAGATTTGCCACTCACCCGTTTTAAGTGCTTATTTTTCAAACTTTTCCTTTTATCTTGGTGTGACCCCAAACAAATCAATCAGAAATCCTTTGGCTAGAAATTTCTCCTGTTGATGATATGACACTAACGGAATATATATGTTCTTTTTTTAAGTTTAAATTACTTTGTCTTTTTCTAAATGTCCAGTAGCTGGGAGGATCTGTTAGGTTCAGGGAGCTAAAGGCCCTGAATAACTGTTTGTGGTTTGAATATAGTGCTAGTCTGTAGGAAGTGGATTGACATGGTTTATCCTCATGCTCACATGCAGAAAGCATTGTTGATTTGCTCAGACAGAAGTGGGAGGGCAGGACTGTTTCAGCTGCTATTGATGAAAACCAAACTCCCAATATCTGATGACAGGCTGCTATTTCATGGTCTGCCATTTTTGTTTCAACAGAAATTCCATGTATTGTTTCTTGGAGAACATTCGTCTTCTCTAAAGTATTGAGATTTGTATTTAGTTAGAATTTGAAGAATCTATCTCTACCTTCAAATAGTTTTTTTAAAAAAAATATTGATGTCATGGTTTATAGAGCCCCTGGTCTGCTTACTGCACATGGCTTCATGTCATGGAGAAGTATTGTCACACTTGTACCTAGGTATCCCAACACCAACTTTGGTGTGCCTGTGCAGAGCCACATGTTTGTTAAACATTTTCCCCCCATAGTGATAAAAGGATTCTAAAAGACCATCCAGAGTTGTTTTCATACTGGTGAGATGTGTTTGGCAAGGATGCTCCCTAGCTCATATAAATTTTAATAAGGCTTCTGTTCATAAATTCCTTATTGACATAATAAGAGGCAAAAGAAAAAATGTCATCCAGGTGTTTCCTCCAAGTTTAAGACCTAGATAAATTGAGGATAAAAAAAACAACTTGCACAATTCACACATTTTAAGAATTTATAATTTCCTTACAATAAATGTCAAGCTAAAACCATAGAAGTCTATCGGCTAAACTCTTAATACCTAAGTGAACATACCTTACCTGCATCTGTTCCCCAATATACCAGAACTCTAGCATGACTTAACAAGGAAAATTATTTCCTTTGACCTCTTGTAGAAAAGGCACAAGGCTATAACTTATGCTGACAGTGTGTGTAGCAGGCAGTCTACCCTCCAGTTACAGAATGTCTTTAGATATAAAATGAAGAGTAGTTTATGGTTTTCTTGGTAAGCAGTGAATAAAGTGCCAAGACTCCCAATGATATGTATCTAACTTTTATCCTCCTCTCATTTCTGTTTTGTTGCTGGGGATTTGAATTTTTTAGTGCTTACTGCTAACTTGCATTTCCCACAGTTAACAAAAAAATCCACAGAGGGTGATGACATTGCTTCCTTGTAGAAGTGATGATAATCTATTTGCAAAGTGATTGGAAGCACAACAGGTCACAAGGCTACAACAGATGTGTAACTGTTAAAAAGTTCCTCTGGGAATCACATCAAATATAGTTCTTTGGCTTCCAGCATATCTACTGTAATACATGAATCTCTAGACCCATGTATTTTTTTCTTCTCTCATACTAGATTGCACAAAGGTAATATTGTGTTTCTTGCTCAACACTCTTCTAAAAGGAGAAATTTAGCCAGACTGTAATCAATCATACTTCCTGACATTTTCATCCATTACTCCTAATCCAACACAGGCAAAATTGGTGTTTTGTAGTTTGTAAAGTCCCACTGCCACCAGAAAAAAAGTTCATTTATTACAAACAGAGTAGATAACACATCTTAAAAAGCCATCAAAACGTTGGTTCATTTTCCTTTATTTTTTGGTGTCTGAACTGAATTTCAATGGTTAAATTATACCACATTCGCTCAGTTCTGCAATGATCAGTTTCATAGGAGATCTGTTACCTTGAATACATTCTGAAAATTTGTAGTGTATTTTCTTGGCATAGAATTTTATATTACATTCTAATTTGACTTAGTAGTGTTAGACATTCTCTTAAAAAGTCTTTAACATTTAAATTGCTTCTTGTCTTAGCCTATTTCATATGTCAAAATTTTAATTTTCCTGTTGCCTACTTTCATATTTTTTTGCATGTCTTCCTACTTGTTTTACTATTTCATGTTTAAATGAAGAAATATTCTTATGACCTAAACATTTGAACAATTAGATCCTCTTACTGAATTGATTGTTCTCTTAAGCCAGTTTCATATATACTGAATCTTTAAAGTCAGTAGGTCTTTAAACAATTTAAAAGTTTCATAATAGAAATACAGAAAGTTGTCTATTAAGTAAGGAAATATTCCCTCAGGTGAACAATGTTCATAATGGTAAAAGCCTTGTGTTGTGACTTAGCTATTACTGTATTGTATGATAATCTCTAAATTTTGGTTTAAAGGGAAATACATGTTTCTCCCCATCCCAAGTACAGCTCCTTTAATTTGATACAGGTCTCCCTTGAGCCCTTTCATAACATTTGTTTTGTACCTCTTTATAAATAGAAATATTTATAATTCTTATTAACATGCTTTCCTGACTTAATATTCAGAGTCTACTCTGAATATGAGTCATACTTTAATCTTAACCATGATATACAAGGATTATTTGAAGGAACTGGGGTTATTCAGTCTAGAGAAAAAATGACTTAGATGGGACAAGATGTCATTCAAAAGATGTCATGCTTAAGAGGAATCAGGCTAGTTTTGTTTGTTACTACATATAAAAACAACTAGCAGTACATGGAAGGTTCTGAGCCAGATTTCAGTTTCACATAAGGAGAAACTTCCTTACACTAAGTTTATATTAAATATACACATAAAATTAGAACTAAGAGTGTAATGGATTGCTCTAGAAGGTAGTGAATTTCCCCATACCTGATATTTCAAATGAAAGCTGAATGATCATTTGTCAGGAAATTATCCAGGGGCTTTCTGCTTAGTTATGGAATGGATTTTGTAGGTCTACCCTAAAGCTCTTCTTTTAAAGGAAGTCTTATTGTTTCAAGAAGGTGAGTCTGGTTCTCAAAAGTTATGCCAATGGAACGTGAATGACTTTTTTTTTTAAAACAAACATTTATTTTATTTTTTCCAGTTACATGTAATGGTAGTTTTCAACATTCATTTTCATAAGATTTATAGTTCCAAATTTTTCTCCCTCCCTCACTTTCCTCCCCCCTGCACAAGACAGCAACCAGGTTATATATGTATGATCCACAAGTGCTCTTTTTATCAGTTCTTTCTATGGCAGTGGATAGTATGCTTCAGCATCAGTCCTTTGGGATTGTCTTAGGTTACTGTATTGTTGAGAGTAGTTAAGTCATTCACAATTACTCATTGAACAATACTGCTGTCACTATGCACAATGTCCTCCCAGTTCTGTTCACTTCACTATACAGCAGTTCATGAGTCTTTCCAGGTTTTTCTGGTAATATCCTGTTTGTCATTTCCTAAAGCACCATACCATTCCATTACAATCAAATACCATGGCTTCTTCAGTCATTCCTCAATCGTTGGACATTCTCTTGATTCTCAATTCTTAGCCATCACAAAGAGTTTCTATAAATATTTTTTTGTGCAATTTCCCCCCTTTTCTCTTTTTCATGATTACTATTGTTAACTGTTTCTCTTCCATCCTCTTCCATTCCCCATGATATTTTTTCTATTATCCATCTTCTTTCATCCTATCCCTCTTCAAAAGGGATTTGCTTCTGTCTGCCCCTCCCCCAATCTGCCCTTCCTTCTTTTGCCCCTCTCTCTTTATCCCCTTCCTCTCCTATTTTCCTGCAGGGTTAGAGTGATTACTCCACCCAATTGAGTGTGTATGTTATTCTCTCCTTGAGCCAATTCTGATGAGATTGAGGTCTTTGAGCCAGTTCTGATGAGTATTAGGCTCATTTACTGCCCAGATTAAATAGATTACTACACCCAGTTGTGTGTGTGTGTGTGTGTGTGTGTGTGTGTGTGTGTGTGTGTGTGTTAATCTCTCCTTGAAGCAACTTTGAAGAATTTAAGGTCTTTGAGCCTTTTCTGATGAGTATAAAATTCATTTACTGCCCTGCTCCTCCCCCATCTCTTCTCCCATTCCATAAACCCTTTCCTGTTTCTTTCATTTAGGATTTCACTTCATGCTACCTCTACCCTTCCCCCTCCCGAAGTGCATTCCCCTCACCCATCAATTTAACCCTAGAGATATCATCATGGGGCAGCTAGGTGACACAGTGGACAAAGCATCCACCCTGGACTCAGGGTGATCCCAGCCAAAACTCAGCTTCAGACACAAGACAGTTACCCACTGCATGACCCTAGGTATGTCCCCCAGTTCCAATTTTTTATGATTCTCTAGGGTCTTATATTTGAAAGTCAAATTTTCCATTCAGTTCAGGTCTTTTCATCATGAATACATGAAAGTCCTCTTTTTCATTAAAGTCATATTTTTCCTCTGAAAGATTATGATCAGTTTTGTTGGGTAGGTGATTCTTGGTTTTCATCGTAATTCCTTTGCCCTCTGGAATATCATATTCCATTCTCTCTGGTCCTTTAATATAGCAACTGATAGATCTTGTGCTATCCTAACTGTGGCTCCACAGTATTTAAATTCTTTCTTTTTGGCAGCTTGCAATATTTTCTCCTTGACCTGAGAGCTCTAGAATTTGGCTATAATATTCTTAAGAGTTTTCCTTTTGTTACCTCTTTCTGGAGGTGATCTGTGGATTCTTTCAATTTCTATTTTAGCTTCTTCTTCTAGAATTTCAGGGCAATTTTCCCTGACAATTTCTTAGAACATGATGTCTAAGATCTTTCCTTGATCATGGTTTTCGGGTAGACCAGTAATTTTCAAATTATCTCTCCTGGACCTATTTCCAGGTCAGCAGTTTTTGGCAGAAGATATTTCACATGGCTCTCTATTTTTTTTATTCATTTGGATTTGCTTTATTGTTTCTTGGTTTCTCATAAAGTCACTAGCTTCCATTTGTTCAATCCTAATTCTTAGGCAATTATTTTCATCAGAGAACTTTTCCTTTTGGCTTTTCAAGCTGTTGACTTTTTTCTCATGTCTTTCCTGTGTCACCCTCATTTCCTTTTCCATTTTTCCCTCTACATTCTCTAACTTTATTTTCAAAGTCCTTTTTGAGAGCTTCTATGATCGCCTGAGACCAATTCATATTTTTCTTGGAAGCTTTAGATATAGGGGCCCTAATGTTGACACCTTCCTCTGAGAGTGCACCTCGATCTTCCTTGTCACTTAAGAAGCTTTCTATAGTCCTCAACCTTCTCTGTCTGCTCATCTCGCCTTTCTTTGACTTGACTTTTAGCTCCTTAAAGTGGGGCACTGTTTCCAGGCTACACTATTCCAAGCTTCAGAAGTCCCAGGTGGTATGATTTAAGGAGGATCAGGTTCTTCACTCGCCTGGCCAGTTCCTTGATCCATAGATGACCCAAGACCAACTTGCTATTCAACCAGCTTTGTGTGTTATGGTTGTCAGCTCTGATGAGCCTGTGCCCCTCCCCGACCTGGGCCCCTGCTACTCAAGCCTACCTCCTGGTTCCCAGCAGGGGTGAAAAACCCAAGTTCTGCCTCAGCACCAGCATAGAACCCTGTAATCTCCCCCCTGCCAAGGGCTCAGCCCTCTCACCAGACTGTGAGCTTAGTTCCAGATGACACTGGCACTTAAGCTGACTCAGAGGCTCTGGGGATCTCCTTCTCTGGTGAGGCCTTCCTGGGACTGGATCTGTGTCAGGGTGACTGTGGGGCTGTGCTCTACTAATGTCTGAGCATAGCAGCTCTCTCCTTCTGACCTTCCAAGCCGTTCTTGTTTAGAAGATGATTTCAGTACATTCTTCTGTGGGTTTTGCTGCTCCAGGCAATTCCTATGGCATTATTTGGATGTTTTTTGGAGTGATCATGTTATGAGTTTGAGAGCTCACTGCCTTTCCTCCGCCATCTTGGCTCCTCCCTGTAAGGGCTAAAATTCTAGCTATACTATCTAAAATCTAACGAGCGGTCACCAATAAATTATGAGCTTTAGCAAAAGTCTTTAAGTATTTATTAAAGAGCATTAGGACAAGAGAGAAAGGTAAAAATCTAACTAGTTCTAAGAGACCCCATCATTCGACCCGCCATGACAAGGTCAGGAACAAAAAGAGGAAAAACCCCTCTACCAGTATCCACTTCCTACTTCGGGTCCTCCTCTCAGAAATGGGAGGCTCCTGTAGTTGATTGGCTGGTAGCTTCGATAGACAATACCCATGAGCAAACCTCACTTCCTGACGCCAAGGAACTGACTGCGTGGCTTGCCCTCAGATGCCTTCTCCTTATGGCAAAGCTTTCCTACAGTAGCTCTCCAGCAGGTGGCGTCATTCTAACTGTTATATCCCTGCAAGTCGAATGACTTGTTTTTGATGGGCCTGTGAACTAAAATCGTTTTTACATTTAGTATTTAAAACATACTATTGAAAATAGCTGGTGATCTGAAGTTGTGAAGTATTTAAATGTCGGTTGAAATAGATTGCCTCATTAGTTGTTTACAAGTTAGAGATTCTCTGATATTGTGATCCTTCTTTTGGGGCATGGGGGATGATTCAGCTTTACTGTTATCATATTATGTTTGTGGTTTTATACTACATTATTCTGATTCTATCCCAATCCCAGTTTGAGCCATGGGTTTTACTTTCTTGAATAAAATTCAAATATTGTCTGGTTTGCCTGTCAGGTGTCTTTCATAAAATGGAGATTGCGATTGTATAGCTGCATCATTTTTTTCGGATCAAATGATTGATTTTGTAAAATAGATGATTGATTCACCAGTTTCTTCAAATTAAAAAAAATACTTATCACAGCTTAACTTATTATCTCCATCACCATCGTTCCCAGTATCTTTTGAGTCTTCTACAGTATTACAAATTTTTATTATTTCAGTCTCTTTGTTGACTTCATCTTATCTTCTATTTGCCCTGGTTGATATTAACTTGCTTGGTTTCAAAAGTTAAGATGAATCATATCATTACAACTTTCATGGGTATTGATTTTGTCGTCATGTTGATTGACCTTTATGAAACTTCCATAAAGACAATTTCTAAGTAAGATTATCATCATCATCATCATCATCATCATCATCATCATCATCATCATCATCATCATCATCATCATCATCCTGACAAATTCAGCTATAAAGGGAACTTGGTGTCCTTGTCTCTTCTTTAAGTCTTCTGGGAGGCATAATGGCATAATAGCATAGAAACTACACAAGATTAGGAGTCAGGTTTTAGCCAGGGCATTTTCTCACAAACTGGCAATACAACCGTGGACAAGCTCTCTACCTCCTTAGAATTCAGCTTCTTTATCTATAATAATAATAATAATTATTATTATATATGTATATATATGTAATATATATAAAGTGAGGAATTTGTGTTATAGATGATCTCTAAGGTCCCCACATCCTGTAAAATGTCATTTATTATTTGCTAATTTCTGGAAATCAGTGAGTGTTTGATGCTACAGATGTTAATCATTTTTCCCCTATAGTATCATTCATAATTTTACTGCTTTTGTAAAATTATTTGAATAATGACTACATACAAGAAATTTTCCAATTTGCCCATGTTTTCCTACACTGTGAGAATAGGACATTTCCTCTGAACTCAATGAATTTTGCTAAATGGGACAAAAGAAACTTGTATAGACTCATGTATATACATGTATGTGCACACATATTATATGTTGCCCCATACTGTTACAGAACCAAATAAACTGTATGGGTAGTAGTTGATGTAGAAGTTCAGAAGGACAAGTCATTTTGAAGTAAATGGAAAGAGAAAGTCTTAAAGGATTTATAAGCTTCAGGTGTCTTCTAAGACACTGTGGTAAAGTAAAGTAAGTAAAAAATAAGTGATTCAGAAGACCTGAGTTCAAATTCCAGTTCATCAACTTCCTTGTGACCTTGGACACATCATTTAACCTTTTTTGGCTCCTAATTTTCGCTGTAAAAAGAAGATAGTGAAAGAGATCATAATAAAGGGAAAAGGACCCACATGTACAAAAATATTTATAGCTGCTCTTTGTGGTGGCAAGGAATTGGAAATTGAGGGGATGCCCATTAATTGAGGAATGGCTGAACAAGTTGAGGTATATGAATGTAATGGAATACTATTGTTCTGTAAGAAACGATGAGCAGGAGTTTTTCAGAGAAACCTGGAAGGACTTACATGAACTGATGCTGAATGAGATGAGCAGAATTAGGAGAACATTGCACACAGTGTCAGCAACATTGTGTGTTGATGAACTGTGATAGACTTGACTCTTCTCAGCAATACAAAGGTCCAAGATTGTTCCAAAGGACTCATGATGGAAAATGTTCTCCAAATCCAGAAAAAAAGAACTATGGACTCTAGATGCAGATTTAACCATACTATTTCCATTTTTTTGTTTTTATTTTTTGAGGTTTTTCATTTTTGCTCTGATTCTTTTTACACAGCACAGTTAATGCAGAAATATGTTTAATGTGATTGTACATATATATATATATATATATATATATATATATATATATAACCTATATCAGATTGCTTGCTATCTTGGGGAGGGCATAGGGAAGAAAGGGAGGAAGAAAATTTTGAATCTAGAAATCTTATAAAACAAATGTTGAAAACTATCTCTACATGTAACTGGAAAACAGGGGCAGCTAGGTTGCGCAGTGGATAAAGCAACGACCCTGGATTCAGGAGGTCCTGAGTTCAAATATGGCCTCAGACACTTGACACTTACTAGCTGTGTGACTTTGGGCAAGTCACTTAACCCTCATTGTCCTGCCCCCCCAAACCCAAAAACAAAACCAAACATGTAACTGGAAAATAACAAAATACTTTTTATTAAACACCCCCAAAACTTTAAAAAAGAGAATAGTGGTGTAGTATTATTAGCATAGTCTTGCACTTAGTAGAAACTTAGTAAATATTGATTTAATTAAATATTTGAGTTATAAGATCCCCTTTACCTCTAAATCCTGTGAAATTCCAGATTAGGGGCACATATGAATCAAATTTTGGAGGTAAGAATTTGCAAGGCAGTTTGAGGGGGCAGATGACCTGGAACTGAAGACTTTCATAGCAAAGAAGTAATGGGAGATAGAATTAAAAGGAAAGTAGAGTAAGTTTCAAGCACTTTTGATTGTAGGTTATGGAATAGTAAGAGACTTCAGTGACAGTTATGATTAACCTTACTAAAATTCTGTTTCTTTACCTCCCTGTTCTCAAACCATTTATGGTTTACACTGTTCATAGGACAAAATATGTAGACAGTTTTAGGGAGGTTAATTTTACTGCCTTCATTCAAGTCCTATTCTGTTTCTCAACCTAGAATGGAATTAATGTTGGGTTTCCCTAAGGCTGTGCTGGCAGAACCCCAAATCTTGCAAGATCTATCAAGATGGAAAGACTTCTGGTTATGGGTTCATTCATGGAAGATACATCTATTGTCCAAAACCTGAATTTTGGGGGCAACACAGCCAGATTGACTGCTTAAAAAATAATTTTCTAGCACTAAATGTGCCCTATGACAACTGACTATTAATGTTAAGTCAATAGAGAGGTTAGATTCTGTATTAGTGCAGGGAAGTAGTTTTATTTATTGCATCATAGATCCTCTAAATATTAAGTGATCTGACTATAATAGATAGGGCAGATAAAATGGGATTATAGCTCTAGAATCAGAAGGGGCCTCAGAGGTCAAATACTCCAATCTCTTTTTTTACTGATGAGGAAACTGAGACCCATTCAGGTATCTTGTGAGTAGACCAAGGCTAAGCAGGTGGTAAGCATCAGAAGTTGGGTTCAAACCTGGGTCTTTTTACCACAGAGTCAGCACTCTTCCCTTCCACTACTGGTAGGACTAGAGTCATGGAAACCAGACAGAAAGAAAGCAAATAATCAAGAGGCTGAATTACATAGTTAACTGAAAGTCAGTCAATAGAAGAAATTATACATAATCACTCCAAGTTAAAAACAATTAACTATAGACATCCCATTCATATAAGCAGCCCTATGGCATACCTCTTCACCATCACCCCCATTCTGATAGAGATCTGAATGATTAATCTAGGGTAGCCTGCCCTGATGTATTCTGAAATACTATGGCCAAATATTTCTGTTCTTTTTCCTTAGGAAATGAGGTAATTGAGCCAGATGATGGTGGTTTCTAAGGTCCCTTACAGTTCTAAATCTTATGAGTATGATTCTGTTATTCTGTGACTATTCGATTTTGATACCAGTTAATCTAATTTATTGTCTCCAAGAGTCCTTCATATAATGCAAGTGTAATCTAGAAAATTGAGGGTAGATAATGAAGAACTTCTATTTCTCTCTCATAAGCATATTAGTCCAATGAACTTCTCAGTTTGGGTTATCACTGCCTTAGAAATCAGGGAGAACCTGATGAATGATGATTAAAAAGAGATGAGAACTATGGCTTGATGACTTAAAACAATAGGTAAGGAAAGGAGACCCTGGGCAGTGGGGGGGGGTGGGGGTGGAGAATAAGACCTGTAGGCTTGGACTTTTCCTCCCTCTGACAGATTTAGCTGTATGTGTAAGTGTATGCACAATAATGAGATTAGTCATCACAGAAATATAGGTTCATTCCTTTGTTAATAAATTCACAATGAATTTAAAGAACCCTATGGGCAAGCTATGAGTTCCTTCAACTTGATGACCTCAAAGGTCTCTAAAATTCTGATTCTCTTATAGCATTACTATATGGTCCCAGTGTGACACTAAGCTCTTAGACTTTATGCACTCTGCAGAAGTCAGAGATTCATCTCTTTTAAAATTTATTGTTTAATAAGGTAGTGTTTGTATATTCTATCTAGGGATATTGTGTGATGAGGGTATTAGCAAAGATTAATTTTATCATATATCTCAATCAGAAGGTTGCAGGATGGATTGTTCTGGTTAAGTGAATCTTCTGGCCCTTTGAGAGTCTTAGTAGAATGTATTAGACACTTTTCTGCTTAATAAGAAGACTGTAATGAGCACAATTTAATCTTGGATAATTGAAGATTTTGTAGTGCCTCAGGGTCATTATACTGAACTTTTTAGACATCACTTACAGCACCCAGATTCATCAAATCCTGCTTAAGTAATAATTCTTTGTTCTCTTTAGTTTTTATGCATGCTATCAGATTAATACATAAGATGTTCTTTTGAGGTAAATAGGGTAACTAGGATCCCCATTTTACTAAGAAGGAAATTGTGGGTTTGATTTTAATCATAGGCTTAAGGATTGGAAAACTTTGCAGTTGGAAGGGACCTTAGAGATCACCATGGCTCTGTTATCCTCCCTACCCCTCACTTATTTTGTGAGACCTAGCAAGAATAAGCAATTTGTCCAAGGTCATCTAGCTAATTAATGGAAGAAAAGAGGTCCTTTGACTCAAGACTAGTTTCTCATTTCTTACACCATTCACAATACTCCTTTTCCCTGACCAGAGACTGATCCCAGGACACAGTGGTAAGAATTCCAAATCCTAAACAGTAGAATATCACTTCTCTATAGGCGCATAGCTAGTAAATGGCAGGTTTGGGACTCAGAAATGTTCGTGGCTATTCCTACTGCACCGTTCTTCATTTTGTTAGCTTTTTCTGCAGTTAAGGAAAGAGCATTTTAATTCTTTGAAATGGTCCATTGGATAGTTTTGGAACTGGAAAGCTCATCTTTATTGAAATTAAAGGCATAATGCAGTATTTCCCACATTGGACTGGCTTAAAAATTATTTTATTTAAAAAATGTACATTTATGGCTAAAATAATTTTACAAAATTTAAATACATATGCTTGTTTTGTCTAGTTATATTTATTTGTTCACAAGCAACACTCCATTTCCTTCCCCTGTTCCTAGAATAAACATCCTTTCCTCCCCATATCTACTCCTTAGAAAGTCTAGTTTCCATCAATATTCAAGTCAAGTACCATCTTCCATGGGATACCTTTCCTCATCTTCATGTCCCCTCTCCCTCACTCCTGTTCCTGATACTTTCCCCCCACAGTTGTCTTCTATCCATTTTTGTATATGTTTCATATATACCTGTTTTCTCTCTTGTTAGAAGGCAGGGATTGCTCTGCTTTTCTCTTTGAATCCCCAGCATCTAGCCTGCACATATCAAATGCTTAATAAATGCTTAGAGATTGATTGATGGCAGAGTACATATCTTGTTTAAGTTGAATAAGAGAACTTTAGTGTCTACTGTATTTACTAATATTGCATATATCTTAATACCAAATGACAAATATTTCTCATAACTATAATAACCCTTTTAACTGAAGTTGGTTCCTTTTCCTGTACCTTTATGTTTTTGTTAAATTTTTTAATAAAATTACCAACTCATTTTTCTTCTATAGTTGCAAAAGTAATGGAAATATTTAAATTTAAAACAGTAGACCTCCTGAAATGAATTGTAGTTTTTGTTTATTAGTTGTTGGGACTGTGAAGTTGCATTGAACTATGAAAATTAATTCTTGTAGGAAGATATTCTTCTTATGTATGAATTTACTTTGTCTTAAATTGACTTGATTTAAATAAAATCCACTTGCCTTCTGATGCTCACTGGCATTCTTACCAGGCTCAAATTTTAGCACAACAGGAAGCAATAGAAAGATTTTCTAAAGGTATCTTAAACCTCATCTCACTTCTGTACATTATCAGCTAGGTTAGTCCAACTGGAGATGAAGGCATAGGCAATTCTCTCTGCCATTCAGTAACTTGCTTGTTGACCATGTGGTTTCTTTTCTGGACATCTGAGTTATAGTCCCACCTCTGGCACTGAGCTAGCTCACTCACTCACTCACTCACTCACTCACTCACTCACTCACTGTGTGATCTTAGAAGGGTCATGAAATTTCTGGGCCTTGGTTTCCTCAATTATACAATGATGGAAAGGAATGGTTGGTTATAGTGTTTGTACTCTAGCATCCTATCTGGTTCCATGTATTAATACTTATAATAAGATAAATAGTTTAATAAGATACTTAACCAACTGTTAATGCATGACGATGTTTTTCTTTTTGATCTGCTAAAACTAAGTTTCTAAAACAATATTGGTTGTAGCAAAATATTAATATAATCTACTTTACTATTTTCATTTTTAAAATGTAATAGAAAACATTTGGGTTAACATTTTTATATCTCTGGTCATCTTTCCTAGAATATAAATTTACAATTTTTTCCCTAACTTGGACTTGATTTCATTTCATTTTGTTGATACTGAGAACATTGGGACATTTCATGTGAATTGGAAGAAAATATTTAAGTTAGGGGCACCTGGTGGCCCATTAGATAGAGCACTGGGCTGGGAATCAGGAAGACTTCTCTCCCTGAGTTCAAATCCAGTTTCAGACACTTAGTAGCTATGTGATCCTGGGCAAGTCACTTAACCCTATTTGCCTCAGTTTCCTCATCTATAAAATGAGCTGGAGAGAAAATCCCAAAAGGGGTCACAAAGAGTCAGATGCAACTGAAAAACAACTGAACTTAACTTAAACTATAGCAGTCAGAAGGGTACCAGGGTACCAGATGGTAAATGCTAAGAGAAGTCTTCCATTTATTCATAGAACAGGTGACATTATTAAGGAGCCTCCATGCTTCCTGCAATAATGCTTAACCCAGTTAAGAAAGACTTATCTGCAAGACAGAGAAGAGTTAGATTGATCACTAGACTAATTCCATGCTTAATCTCCTTGAGCCTGCCAACAGCATTGCCTACAACTGTGATGGCATTTTTTGTTGTTGTCATGGATGCATCCACTAGAAGTACAATGAAGGCTGCTGACTGACCATCTTTTTACATTGCCTTCCAGTCACAACTCAGACGTGAGTATGAGTCAAGGCTTTGAAGTCAAAAAATAGAAATCCAAACCTTTTCTCTCTTTCTCAGATGAGAATTATGTGGAAATTGAGGTTTTGTTTGTAAAATGTACTTGTGTTTATGATGTTCAGATCCCTAACATTACATTTTAAAGTATAAGTATAGGCTCTAAAGAGCTATGTGTGTGTATACATATATAGATATTCTGAATTAAAAGCAATTGCTTCTAGAATTTTTCAAATGAAAAAGATAATTTTTCTTATAACATTGATAATACATTTATTTCAGTATTAATCTCAAGGAGACAATTATCAATTCATAGTTAATTTTTAATCTTTGGATTTGCTTTGCTTTGGCCCCTTTTCTCAGTAGAACTAAATACATGGATTGGCCTGGTTTTTTGTTTTTGTTTTTAAAGCAGTCTAATGTATGAAGCTTTCAACATGAGAACAGTTTTCAACCGAGTGCCAAAAGGTTACCATAGAAGTTAAATTGGAATTCCACTGACACCTTCTTTTCATTGTTTTCTTGCTTCCATTCTGTGATATTCTTCAAACAGTTGAACGATATCCTTTTTAGTGCATTTTCCTTACTGGCTCCTAAATCCACCTTTAGAGAAAAAAAATCTATCATTTAATGTAATGTCCAAGAATACAATTTGTGTCATAGAGATGGATAGGAAAAATAATTTGGAGGATCCTCACATCCTTTGTCGATGAAGAATGTTTGCTAATTTTAAAGTTGCTTAAACTGCTGACATAATGGACATTTTCCCATGAGTATGACTTTCTTACTTAGTGACCAGTCTGGTTCCTTGTCTTGATTTTTTAGACATGTTATCTTGATTGCATCACCTGCATATAAAACTGATCAAACTTCCTAAGGTGCAAAGTTCATGCCTTATATCCATATAACAATAATTTAAATCAGGCCCATGCTGAAGTATTTATTTCTTTTGGTGGAGTAGTCTTTTATCCTGTGGTTTTTAAGCAAATACTCTGTCAATCAAGTCTGCAAAAATGAACACTGGCCTTTGTCATCCAAATAGTTGTTTTCTCTTCAGGGTTATATATTGTAGCACATTTTAAAAAATTATTTTTAGTGATGAAAAATTAGTAAAAAAACAGTGGCTGATACTTTCTGGCACACCCTTGGATAACATCTGACTGGTGAAACATCTACCAACAAGCATTTTTAGGCGCATATTATGTGCCAGGTTCTCTGCTGGGCATTGAGAAGGTAGATACAGAAGTGGAACAATGCTTACTTGTTAGAAGGTTATTATTCATTGAATAATGAGTCTAAAATGCACAAAGGAACATGAATAATTATCATGAATGAACATTTTGCTATTAGAATTCAGTAGATTTGACATATTACTCTCATAATAGAAAT
Source organism: Dromiciops gliroides (assembly GCF_019393635.1). Lineage (NCBI taxonomy): Eukaryota > Metazoa > Chordata > Mammalia > Microbiotheria > Microbiotheriidae > Dromiciops > Dromiciops gliroides. The sequence goes on along the minus strand of NC_057861.1, from coordinate 243,779,159 downwards.
CATTTTAGTTCATTTTAATACAATAAGAAGCACCCTGAAAAAAGGACTTGAGAGATGGCCTCAGCATTGAAAAAACCTGAAGTCCTAGTTCTGATACATACTATCATACTGGACAAAACTTGTTTAACCTTTATTGGACTGAATTTCTCAGTGCTCTGGATATCAATGTCACGCTATAAAAATACATTTTAGAGACAGTATTGATATTTGTTGGTAGAAGTTCCTCATTGGGACTCCTTTATCTACAAGGTGGGCAAGTCACATTTCTACGCAAACCTACTCCTCCTCTCATCAAATGAAAAGTAGTAGAATGGACAAGGGAGGTCACACGTCTGATGAACTTAGAGGAAGAAGTATGGTCTAGAATAAATCATCCCTGTCACAGTCCTACATTGAAGGGTGGGTTGGAAGGGAGGAGACAATTGCTCTCATGTGGCCAAACCTTGTTTTGTAGTTCTACTTGCTGGTAATACATTCTCCTCATTGCCAAATGTAGGAACATGGGAGGGAAGATTCTTTCCAGGTGACATTTATCTATTCCCCTTCTGTTGGTGGCTAGAGTTTTCCCTGCGGTACTTGTGCTTCTAAGCCACAACCATCTCTGGTTACAATTCATTTTAATCTAAAGGTGAAATGCTCCCAATTTATTGGGCTATCTCTTTTTGCTATTTTGGAACTTATAAATAAATTATTGATAATCAGAATCTTATGAATTTTCATCAGCTCAAACCCCAAGCCATGATGAAATACTGGATTTCTGGACAGAGGTTAAATTCCATGACCTAATTTTATTCTGTTTATTTCAAGCTAGTCACTGGCTGCCTCCATTTGCCCTTCAACTTCCAGACGATTACTTAAGGGATATACAATACAAAGTAGTTTTGAAAGATCATAGGTTTTCTGTGAAACAAAATCAGGAAATAGTATTAGCTTAACAAAATAGGGGAAATCACATAGACAACACTTGCTGGCAGTAAATACTGGGGAAGGAAGTCGAATCTTTTAGAGTTTTGCTTTTATTCCCAGTGACAGGTCACTAGGAGCATTGTCAGTCTATTCCAACTAAATTCTTTGTTCTGTGAACTAGAGGCTTGGCTGTTAGAACCAGCCTAAACTGTGCAGCTGCAAAGGCTTTCCTCTTGTTGATTCCCATTGTGCTACTGCGGCTGCCTCCATTTTATTTAGAGCTATAGCCCACTAAGTTGTAGAGCTGGACAGAGGGAAAAAATAGCAGTCTAGAACTACAGTTCTCAGAATTTATTAAGGCTCTGTATGCCTCTCCTTCCACCTGTAGAATTGTCATTTTTATTGTCTATACATAAGATAGATCTCTTTCTTTTTTTGGGGGGGAGGGCAGGACAATGAGGGTTAATTGACTTGCCCAGGGTCACACAGCTAGTAAGTGTCAAGTGTCTGAGGCCGGATTTGAACTTGGGTCCTCCTTTATCCTGGGCCGGTGCTTTATCCACTGCACCACCTAGCTGCCCCCAATAGATCTCTTTCTATAGATATAGATATATTTACATCTAGCAATACATATTTTAATTCCTAGTTACAGAGTGTTTTAAATAGAGTATTTTATATGATTCTCACAGCAACTCATTTAGGTAGATACTAAAAAGAATTACTACCACCAATTTATGGATGAAGAAGCTCAGTCTCAGAGAAATTCAATAATGATTTTCCTAAGGCCATATAGTTGGTAAATGGCAAAAACAAGATAAAAACCCAGGTTTCCCAGACCTTCTAGTTCCTAAGTCCAGAGTGCATCCCTTTACACTGACTCTGTTATAAACTAAGGTCATTATCTGTGTAAAAGATATGACTGTAAAGTAATGAGATTGGATACATACATTGTTTATAGAAATTCATCTCATTAGTTTGTAATACTTCATATGCCACTAAATGGAGTGCATTCTCTTCTCTCTCTACAGAGTTTTAGAAATAAAAATATCATACCAACTTAAAGATGAGTTTAGCTAGAAATTAGTTCCAGTTAATGTACTTAAACAATAAAAAGATGTATATCAATAGAATATAGGAAGTGATTGGATAGACATAAACCAATGAGAGGAGAAAACAATTCAATTAAAATGAGTGACAAACTGAATATGAGCCAGAAATGTCCTATAATTTTGACATATTTTCTTCCCTAAGGATGTGCTTGTTATCCTTCTCTTCTAGAAGGGAACAGCATAGATCTGAGACAGGTATGGATACA